>NW_023270377.1:91448955-91540394 GCF_011800145.1 Mirounga leonina | reverse complement strand
CCTTCCTTCCTTCCTTCCTTCCTTCCTTCCTTCCTTCCTTCCTTCCTCTCATCCTTCCTTCCCTCCTTCCTTCCTTCCTTCCTCTCTGTCTCTCTCTCTCTTTCTTTCTCTTCTTCCCCAGTAGCAGTCACCAAAGTTTATTTGGGGACATCTTGTCTTTTATTTGTGTGAGACAGGAATGTTTCCAGTAATAACAAACAGACAAAAAGTCTTAGAACCAGACTAATTTGGTGGGACATGCACAGAGATAAGGGGATAACAGCACAGGGCATTGGTATCTCCACCTTTCTGCTCCCAAGTGCTGCTGTACTAGACCCTACGTATCACTCACTGACTGACCAACTCACTGTCGCAGGAAGTCTTTTTGAAGGGGCAGCTCTCTGTGGCTCAGTTTTATACCACGTGACCTTGTTGCTCCAAGCATGGTTGATTGGACCACGACAGAATACTTGTGCCAAAGGTAATCTGTAAACTGGCCAGTAGCTTGTGGTATGGCCTGGCAGAAAAGATGTGTTTGGTCAATTGTATTTTCTTCCTGAAGGATTTCAGCAGATATATATATGATTTCTAGTGGGAGCTGTAGCTAAAAGGCCATTAAATTAAGAGAGACTTGAAATGCCCTAAGCAAACTGTATTTGTGAGCAAGCAAAAGATATCAGGCAGAGAAAAGATCCATACAGTCAAGCACCTGAGTGAAGATCTCTAAAATTTCAAGTGAGGATTCCTGCCTTGGATTTAGAACTACTGTTCAATTCAGGCTCTGTGAGGCCTGGCCCTATTCTTAGAGCATTATGAGATTCTGTTTCCCTGTTAGCCATGTGAATCCCTATAATAAGCCCCTTTCTTGTGCCAGCTGAGTGAGTGCATGTAAGAAATGCTTTCAGCTGCAAGGAACAGAAAACCCAACCGGCAGCATCTTAACCATAAGGACATTTATTATTTATGTGACAAAAATTCTAGTTGCAGCTTGATGATGTCATGAAAGATCCAGGAACATTTGCCCCTCTGTATTGCCTTGTGCCTGAGGTTGCTGCAATTCCAGGCATTACAGGACAGTGCCCCTTCAGTAGACAGGAAGAGAAGTGGGTAGAAAAGTCTTTTCACCTTTATGATAATTTTTTTTTTTATCTGGGAGGAAAATCTACCCATAAATCCATGGAGATGATGTAAGACTTTCCAAGAACTATACTATAGGGCTGATAGTCTTAGGCTATTTATGAACTATCTTTATTCTGAAATTGCATGTGCAAGTTGATTATTTAGAACCCTAAATGATTTTTTTCCATAGCAGTAGTAATAAGGTTTCCTAGTAAACCCACAAGATACCATAACATACCTGAAGTATGATTTTACCTTTACCAGTTGCTATTTATAAAACTGTTTCTTCACAGTAAGATACATAGTGGATTCCAGGAAGGGGCATGTCTCCTGTGATAGGGGATTGGAAATTGAGCCACAGGAGAGAAGGCAGCACTTTATTTCTTCCATACAAGAATCAAAGAAGGTTGGACTGGGAGTTAGGAGCTCTGGATTGCATTTCTGCCTTGGCTGCTTTCTTAGAACTGTCAGGGTGTCTTTTTCTGTTCTGTCAAAGGAACTAAGGGTCTAAAGGGTCTCAAGGAACTAAAGGGTCTAAATAGATAATCTCTAGAGCTCCTGTGTCTCTAGCATTCAGTATCTCTTTAGAGCAAATAATATGAATTAGGGAACAAAAAATTTGTATACCATAGGGCAAAAACACAGTTACAAATTCATATTTTTCTGAGGTTTATTCATATGCACAGAATTACATGGTGACATAATTAGTAAAAATGGGCCTCCATGCTAAATCTAACGTGGATTTCCCCTGCAGATAACAAAGAGGCCTCTGTCTTTCTCCAAAGGAATGAGCTTGGTTAAACCAGAACAATGTTGTAGTCAGGGAACAGGATGAAGAGGGTGAAATCCCCCTTCCCTCCAAGCCCTGCTGAAGGTAGGAGCAAACTTTTCATAGAGTAGAAGGCTATTCTTCAATGGCTTTGCTACTATAGTTGCTTATAGTCACACAAGATATCTTGGGAATTGCCTGAGGTCTGAGCAGAGGTAAAGACCCACCCATATGCACCTGTTCCCAGTCTGGTCTGGCCTGGACTTGGTCCTCTTTAGTTCCCAGGCCCATAGCCTGGTGACACCATCCCCACCCCTCCCTTGGAGTATCTAAGGACACTCATAGTCCATGGGAACTGTGTCAATGTCCTTGATGGATAGGCTTATTGTGACCAGTTATTTTGGAGAAAGTTGTATTGGGAATTTGGAGTTATTTATATTCAGAGCAGAGTATAATTTTGAAACTCTCATTTCTATGTGTAAGCTACCAGTTAAGCCATTTACAGTTGTCATTAGAAGTCTCCATGTAAAGTTATGTGTAAGATCATAGTGGATAGGACCATAGCTACAGTTATCTAGGTCATTCAGGAAATAGTCTCAACTTTGGGATGAATTTCAAAGGTGATTCAGGTTAATGTCCCTGCCTTTGCCTGACTTTTCTGGGAAATTAGACAGAGCTGACATGCTTCAGAAAAATAAATTATATACTCTACTTAAATGTATGCCTTAAGCTCTACTGCCTAATGTCATACAAAAATTTCATTGATCACTGATCTGCACTGTGTCATTGAGTCTCCTTGAGACTTAACACAAGTCACTGAAACTTGTTTAGCTTCAGTTTATTCATTCCTGAAATCAAGGATTATAAAAAGGTTCTAAAATAGTTGAGTGTTTTTATATTTTTATTTTTTAGTCTTTTGGATGGTAGAGTCTCAATTCCTTGTGGATACCTGATATAGAAGAAATTTATATCCAATTCCCCCCAAATCTTAAGGATGCATCAGTGTTGACAGTGGTGATTAATATTTAGGGATCATAGATCCCAACATGTTACTAATAGCCAGTTTCAAAATTTCTTTCCTGATTCATCTTTTTACCAATGCTAGTATCTAGTAGAAAGGTGTTTATGTCTGTATTATTTAAGAAGAATCAAATAATAGAGTATTTTTTAGTAATTTCTAACAGAAAACTTGTTTGCATCTCTCGCCAGTGTGCACCATGCTCTCTTCTGCTACTGAGCAGACTACAGGGTGATCTAATATACATGCATGCAGGTCAGGCTGACCCAGCTTTTAGCTTTGGCTTTGTCACCAGCTAATGTGTGGGTCCAGTATATACTAGGTGCCCAACAAACGTTAAATGTAAGTTTCTTATATTCTCTGGCCTCAGTTTTCTTATCTGACAATTAAGACAGTTTTTGCTTATGGCAGTTACTATTGGTTGGCTAACCCTGCAGTCATTTCAACACTCCTTTTCTGCCTACTTCTCAGGATAGAATAGAGCCTGAAAAATGAAATAGGACTTTGCTCAGCCTCCCTTGCAGCTAGGCCTGGCTCATGTTACCCAAGGGGCAGTCTGCTGGAGGGTTTCCAAGAAGTGTTATTTTCCTAGATAAAGTGCCAGAGACATGGGAAGAACACCCATTCTTTGCCTTCTGCTTCCTGCCTTAAAAGCAGTTGTGGGGGGTAAGAGATGCCTAGAATTGTGACAACCATCTTTCTTCCATGTGTAAACAAGCGTGAGGATGAAAAGCCAATGGTCCGAGGGTTGGGCGCCTGGGTGGCTCAGTTGGTTAAGCGACTGCCTTCAGCTCAGGTCATGATCCCAGGGTCCTGGGATCGAGTCCCGCATTGGGCTCCCTGCTCTGCGGGGAGCCTGCTTCTCCTTCTCCCACTCCCCCTGCTTGTGTTCCCTCTCTCGCTGTGTCTCTCTCTGTCAAATAAATAAATAAAATCTTTAAAAAAAAAAAAAAGCCAATGGTCCAAGGGTCGTGGGGCCGAGAGACAAAAAGAGGCTAAGCCCCTGGCCACACTGTTGAGCCATTGCATCAACCTTTGAACTGTTTATCCATGGACTTCTTATTATATAATCATATGTCTTTAGGTCTTAGACAAAATCAAGTTTAGCTCTTAAACAAAGTCAGTTTTTTTTTTCTTCCTTACAGCCCACATCACATCTAGAAGCATCTTAATCACTACAAAGTGATGATTTCTAAAGTTACTTTGTTCTATGGTTCTTTTTCCTCCAGTTCTGACTGAATTAAATGTTTTCTCAGTATTGTCTAATTATAGATGAGTTTCATTTCCTTTCCTGTTTTGTAGTAGAGGTGCTAATGAGCACCAAAATAACAATAAAGTTAATTAATAGGAGGAAAAAAAGTAGGAAATTAAGATTTCAAAATAACTCACACTTACATATTTAGAAAATAATCATGAGGAAAATACAGGAGGAAGCTGGGGTGCCTTGGAGAGATGATCTCCATTTCCCCTGCCTAGTCCCAGAAGACTTAGGATGCTTTGTGAACAGAATATCACAAGAATTTTAGCAAGTCACTTTCTCCATCCTATGAAAGAATTTTAACCTCAACAAATCCCCTCCCCAAATAATCCAAGGAGGAGGGTGGCTTCCCTGAATAGGATGGAATATCCAGTGAAGGAAGTCACCTCAGGACAATGGAGGAAAAAAATCTGGTTTTGTATTTGTGTTGTGTCTCTAATTCTGGTATCTGATAGCCCTTTACAAAGTCCAAGAAGATGGAATTGAAAAGCAACTGTGGAAGCACTTGTTCAAAGCCATTTTTTGAGCTGCCCACACAGGGTACTGGTTAGTTTCCTCTGGGAGGCAGAGCGCCCAATAGCATCAAGACGGATGGTGTAGGTTTGCTTGAGAACAGAATTCGTGCCCCAGCATCTGTGAAGATTTTGCTCTATTTGAGTTGCTGTGAATAATGGGGCTTTCCGTAAACATACATTGTAACCACGTAGACTAGGTTGACTAAACGAGTCTGCTCTGGGTGTTCTTCTTGTAACCCGCCTGACCTGATGCTGAGACAGTGTGTGCCTTCTGGTGAGAGTGGTCAAAGCCTTTTAGGCCTCACCAAACAATATGGTTTTGACTAGATCATTCTTAGATAATGATTTTTTAAATGGATGAAATCGTCAAAGTCATTGATAAAACAAAAATATGTTAAAAGAATATTTCTCAATCACGCTTCCCTTTTATTTTTTTTACTAATCTCACATACACAGAGTTGTAAATTCTCTCCCTTCAGGTGCATATATACCAGTTCTCACATTTACCTAAGTTTACAGTCAAAGAAGAAATGCAGTAGTTTGTGAGGTTGGTGCAAATGTAAAAACTCCGACCTAGAGAGGTAGACCAGTCATGGGAGAGGTGATGAATGACTGATCCTGAGCTACTTTTGTCACCTTTCTGGGCCTGAGTTCCTAATCTGTAAAGGGGAGCAAATGTCCTAAAATTACCTTTAGGATAGTTTCCCATAGGTCTAACGTGCCATGGTTCTACTGAGTCTTCTGAATGAGGGTAAGGCTAGTCATGACTTTTTTTCTAAAATGTTCTTCTTAAACTCTGAAAATGATTTCAAAGGAACCAATCCCTTGTAATTTCAAAAGGATTTTGAGTAATACTTTTTTACCACAGTGAAAACACTGCAGTGTTTTCTGTAGGCAACTTACATCTTGAGCAAGCTTTTACTATGTTCCTTTGGTACTTGGTTTCTCTTTTAAAATAGTGATGGCTGCCACTGCCTATAATATGATATCCATTTTTAGGATACTACTGAAGCGAAGCCTTTCTTTTTTGAAAATAGTTTTAAATACATGTTTCGATGCATATAATATAATGAAACCTAGGGATTTATTTAAAATATAAACAGTTTGCAAAAATTATTTTTAGAGGGGACAGGAGGAGACATTGGGAGGTAGTGGATATGTTTATGGCATAGATTGTGATGATGGTTTCATAGGTGTATACTTATCCCTCACCTCATCAAGTTGTACATATTAAATATATATAGCTTTTTATATGTCACTCATACCTCAATGAAGTGGTTTAAAAATTATTTTTAGGTTTTTCTAGTACATTTCTGTTAACTGGTAGCAAGGATTAGAATTACATGATAACATGTTTATAAAGCCCGTGTTAGCTTTCATAATAGAAGCTGCAAACTCTTGTAGAAAATCTTTAAAACCTCAAGAATATAATTAATAACTATCTTTTAAAAACAAGTTTTAACAGTATGTTAAGTTATTCTATGGAACACGAGAGAAACCCAATTCATGGTAATGACAATGATGATGAAAGTTGCTATCATTAATTGAGTGCCTTCTGTTTGCCAGTTGATTATTATATCCAGCATCCTGTCTAATTTTTATAATGATATGAAGAAAGTATTATTAACCCCATTGTACAAATAAAGAAACTGAGATTTAGAAATGCTGGGGAGTAGCACTGGCACTTGAACTCGGGTCTGTCACACTCCTTCCATTATGCCAGGCTGAAAGGCATTTCTGTTGATTGCTTTAGCAAAAAAATATTGTATACAGTGAAGAGGCCTGTTGGGCCCAAACCATGGTATGCAAAGCTGTAAGATAAGCAGTCTGAACGGAAGCCTTATTTTAGTAGAAAAGAAACTGTTAGAAGAGAGTGGGGACATGAAAAATGGCAACAAGTACACACAATACTGTTTTGTACAAGTCACTGTTCTAAGTGCTTTATGACTATCAGTACATTTAAAACTCATAAAGCCTCAAAATAGGTGCTATTATTATCACCCTGGTTTTCCAGATTAAGAAACAGGGGCATAGAGAGGTTAAGTAGCTCACTCAGGGTTGTAAATAGTAGAGCTAGGATTTGATCCCAGGCAATCTGGTTCTAGAGTTCATGTTCTTAAACCCCTCACTCTGCTACCTTTATCTTGTGTTTAATTCTTCTTATAAGAAACAATCTAATAACAGATCCTGTTGAGCCTCCTATAAACCAGGGTAAGAAGGCATTTGAAGATCCCTTAGATGTGTTATTAGTTTTTGTTTGGAGTAGAAGGAGGGAATGTTGTCCCTTCTATGGCAGGAAGATTTCTCTGTACTTGTACAATGCCCAAGCAACACCATTTGCCTCTTAAGGGTGGATTGGGTAGAATCACCAAGATAATAAACTCCCTGTCTCTATCCAGTCTTCTCTACACTCTCTCCTCCATGTCCTTAAAACAGGAAATCATCAGCACCCCAATGAGTTTTGTAGTGGTTGCTGTTAGGTATACGTAAGTATAAAAATATTATTTCTGCCCTTTGGAAGTTCATTGGTCAGTCAGAGGTGGGGGCGGGGGGACCAATTACACAAAATTAAGGGCAACCTGATGGGGAACCAGTGTGGCTTGCAGTTGTCCAGGATGGCTTCACTGGAGATGTAGGATTACTCTGGGCCTTGAAGAATGGTTTGGCCAGGCAGTAGGAAAAGGAAGGATGTCAGAAGTAGAATGAAAGGAAGAGGGTAGAAAGACACTGTGGCTGAAGGGGCACCATCTTTCCCACTCCCACTGCATCTCTTTGTGGTGTGTGTCCTGCTATTGCTGAGAACCTCTGATTTACCCTCTTAGGAGTCCCAGACCTTCCTTAGACTCAAGAAGCTGGGTGGCTAACATAGTCCCATGTGCAAAATGGGTGACTTGGGTCCAATAAGACGTTCATCTTCTAGTGAGTTCTCTATGAAGAAATGAAAATTATGTATTTGAAACAAATCAAGGGAGTTGCTACAATGGGTGGGCATTGGCACAATGACTGGATGGATTGAAGCCTTAGGTTATGAAAGACCCAGTAATTACATAGTGCAATAATGTGAAATTGGACAAGGGCTACAGTTTACTCTGCACTCAAGAGTTCATGACAAGGGCGCCTGGGTGGCTCAGTCGTTAAGCGGCTGCCTTCGGCTCAGGTCATGATCCCAGGGTCCTGGGATCGAGTCCCATATCGGGCTCCTTGCTCCGCGGGAAGCCTGCTTCTCCCTCTCCCACTCCCCCTGCTTGTGTTCCCTCTCAGGCTGTGTCTCTCTCTGTCAAATAAATAAATAAATTCTTTAAAAAAAAAAAAAGAGTTCATGACAGCCACATTATTCCTTCACAGAAGTACACAAAGACCAATACATTTTAATCTGTAAAATGGGGATAATGGGGATAAATGGGGATAATGTCTGTATCTGACTCATTGGGTTGTTGCAAAGATTAAGTGACTTAATATACGTAAAGTGCTCAGCCAGTCCCTGTTGGTTTATATTATACACATGGAGACGTGTTTTTAGGAGGATGTGCTATCTAGCTACAGAAATGATATAGGCCACATGTGAAAAATGTATGTGGAAGGAGGTGAATTTCAGAATTGGGGCCCAGAGGGACAGATTCTTTTCCAGGGCCTAACGGGATATTTAGGAGAAGATATGCTAAGTCTCCATTTCTTTCAGACTATAAAATGAGTAACTTTCTTTAAGAAATGTCATGTGAATTCAGGTCTGATTTATTTGAGCACAGTGGAGTATATAAGAAATAGAATTTGCTTTATTTTACACACGTTTTTAACAGCCTGGTAGTTGTTTAGCAAAACTTTATTATATTTAACATGAAGCAAAAATCAATGAAAGGCTACAAAAACGATCCCAATATGATAACTCAGTGGCTCTATTCTTTTTTGAAAATTATCTGCATTTTGGGGAGGGAGGGAAAATAAGATCAGAAAGATTACAAAGGAGGCTTTAATTAGATCTGTAACATTTTATTTCTTAAAACAAAGGAGTTGAAGCAAAAAGGCATAGTATAGTGTTAACATTTGTTTAATCTGGGCACTATTAGATTATTTCTCTACCATGTTGAAGACTTTCATCTTTTATCTATAAAGAAGTAGCCCCCAGCTCATCTTCTCTTGCCCTATAATTAATTGACTTTGTGCCATTTTCCCGCCCCCACTCCCACTTTGGTTCCACAAATTTCTCTATCCCTACTAGAAACAGTAGAGTGTTTTGCATCTTTCTCTTTGGGGATTTCCACTTCAGCCTGACCAGTTTCGGTAAATACTAACCCCATTTTTCCTTTCACCTCAGCTAGCCCACTTCGTAGCCACTTTTTGCAAGGCTTCATTCTGAGGGTAAGATGTCTGCACCCACTCCCCAGTGACGCAGCAGACATAAGAAACCTACTAAAAATGAAACTTCAAAGGCAGCCTTGATCCGTGTGAGCATCAACACCATGGACAGCTGTGTGTAGATTGTGGGGGAAGGAAGGCAGTCAAGGGGTGAGATGAGGGATATGTCACCCAAATGCCAGAGGGCTGGGGGCGTGGTGGGGGGTGGGGGGTGGGAAGGGCTTTGGCAGCCAGTTCCAGGCCTACTTGTGTTGCCTTGGTGTTGGAAGGCAAGCAAGGAGACAACTTGCTGATTGGATAAGAGCTGGTCGGATGACTTGTTAGCCCTGCTGGCCCTCTACCTGATGCTTACTTGAGTCAACATGCAACTTGAGCTTGTTGGTTTGTGAAGAGGAAAGAGGTCTCTTGAGTTGCATGGACTCTAAGGCCAGCTCTCTACACTGACAAACCTCTAACTAGCATTGAGCCCAGTGCATAGTAGATTCTCCCATGTGCTTATTGAGTGAATGACCATTGTACCCTAATTATAAATATTAAAAGCAATAGTAGCCTTTCAGAGCATATAGACTTTTTGGTGTCCCTGTTTCCTCCTTGTTGTACAGAGTGACCAGGGGCTGTGCTCCCTAGTGAAAGTGTTAGGGTATATGAAAGCATGCGCTAAAGCTTGCCCTGTCACACTCACCAGGTCAGGTTTCCCTTGAATTCTCATGGTTAATCCTTTTTCAAATATAAGGGCCTGAAAGAGACAGCCCATGTCTTCTGCAGGCTCTTGGATGCCCTGCCAGGACCTTATGGGCTCTCAATAAATCAATAAATCTGCCAACCAAGTTTTACTTGGTGATTTCCAGGGAGAGAAAGAACTGCTGAAATTGTTATCTTTGACTCTGTATTGTCTTTTATCTCCTGCTTTAGATAACAGTCTTCCCCATTTTGCATTTTACAGTCAAATAAGCTAATTAAAGATTCCCCTTTGACTATTTTGCTATCTCAGTGCACTCACTTTGAGTTGCTTCCTTCAAATAGTTTGTTTCCAATACTTTAATTGTGAATTCCAAATGACATTTTCAATTTGCTTGAGAAAGAAAGTTGAAAGGATATTTTGAAAATGTATACATTGCTCCTCATTGATTTACTCTTTCCTTCAATAAAAATGTCAGGATCCACTCCCTAACGGTGTCATCCTGGATTAGCTGCTTACCCAGCCCATCTCTGCCTCACTTTCCTCCTATGCAAAAGAAAGCCAGTAATAGTACTTATCTCATAGGTTGCCATAGAGATTAAAACTAACATAAAAAACTTGCCCTCAAGAATATGACCATCTAGGGCGCCTGGGTGGCTCAGTTGGTTAAGCGACTGCCTTCGGCTCAGGTCATGATCCTGGAGTCCCGGGATCGAGTCCCGCTTCCGGCTCCCTGCTCAGCAGGGAGTCTGCTTCTCCCTCTGACCCTCCCCTCTCTCATGCTCTCTCTATCTCATTCTCTCTCTCAAATAAATAAATAAAATCTTTAAAAAAAAAAAAAGAATATGACCATCTAGTTGGGGAGACATTGGCTATAAATGATGTGAAATAACACCACAAAGGTGAGTTGCCAAGTGAATGTATGGATGACAAACACTCTGGAGCCGTCTAAGCTCAGAAATGATTTTCTCCATCCTGTCCTGTCCCTGATCTACTCCCAGGCCAGGCAGAGCCTCCTGCAGAGCCCCCACCAGCTGAACTCCCAGCTCATCCAAAGAGCCCTTCTGTTCCAGTTCTGCCTCCTAGCTTGCCTGAGCGGGCAGCACTCTTGGCCAAGCCCTGAACCTCAAGGCTGGTGGTGTCCCCCTTCTCTCAACCAGCACAGGTTTCTCGTTCTCTAAGAAACCACCCTCTTTCTCCCACTCTGACATAGCCTTGTCTGGAGAGAAAGTCTCTCCCTGGGTTGCCAAAGCAAAATTCTTGCTTGTTCTTTACTAAAAATTTGTAACCGGCTCTAGCCATTAATAGATGTCAGCCTGGGAACACCAATTCAAAAGGGTGGTGCTGGGAAAAGGGGGTGTTTTTTGTCTACTTGTGTCAGAGGACAGTCAACTTTTGACATTAGTCAGGAAATAAGTCCCTCTCTAGTCTAAATTTGTTTAAACTTATTTTTGTCTTTTCTATTGCTTTTTCTCTTTGAGATTGCCAATTTCAAATATTCCTATAGTTGGCCCTTTAAACTCAAACTACATCAAAGTTAAGCACTTTTCTTAGTAATTTTATTCCCTATGATATTCCTAAAGTTATTCTCACTAATCTCCAATGCTCACCCCAGGGCACTCTGTACCAATATTTTTATTGCTTACTATAATGCAGTTTCTGCCACCTCTTTAAGGTCACAAAATGAACTAACCTTGTTTAGGATCTTTGAAATGACAGATGTTAGGTGAATTTCCTATCACTTTGAAGCAATGGAAAGGTAGAGTGAGTGACAGGTACAATCTAAAATTTAAATGGTTTGTGGGACTTGTCTTTCCCTCAGAGTTCAGCAAGAATACATGGTGTTTCCCATGGAGACTTTGCAGTAGGCAAAGGCATAGATCTGTCACCCAACCACACGATGGCTATGAGAAAACCATCACTCTTGCAACTTATTAATTTAAATAGGCAAAATAAGCCAATTCCTGCCCCAAATGTAGCCATCCAGAATGGAGATGTGTACACATCCCAGACTCCCAGGAACTGGAAGAAGGCCATCCTGGGAGGGTGGGACTGTATCTCTTCATTGATGTCTCTGCATCCCCAAATATGAGTAAGTTCTGGTTAAGAAAAACATGGAGGGTAAAAACATCTTGAAAAGGAAATGAGCTGAGACTTACGGGCAAAGGCTCCTATACCCAGCTGCCTGGGAGGGAGTGAGGTGCTAGCAACCAACTTGTAAGTACTTCTCTCTTTCTTCCCTTCAGATTCTCCATGGGAGGTCTGGACCTAGGGTACCCAATTTCCACATATTTTGACAGGCTGTGTCAGTTCAAAGGCTTAGAGCAGAGCTTCAGTCCTGGGGGAAATTGAGCTCATTAACGTATTCCACTGCACACACCAGAAAGCTCGCAAAATGATTTGCATGCCTAATGACTGTGCTTAAGTTCCATTGCCTCAGTAGATGCTTCCCCTGATGTCTGGCCCTTCCTGATTGCTCAAATTTCTGATCCCCTCTAGTATCTGATCTGAATTATATACCCCTATCTAGTTATCTGCAGCTCTAGCTGTGGAAGTGCTCACAGTCAGTTGGGTTTAGCTATTGTACATAGGTGCTGGTGTACAGATCTGTGCTCCCCAACCAGATTATACATTCATTGAGTGCAGGCAGGATCCCTATGAGTCTTTGTATTCCTGGAAGCACCAAGCACAGTGCCTAGGGGAGTAAAAGCAGAGTTAGGGCATTAATCCCTGTCTTTCAGACAAGACCATTTGAATGAGAGAAAAAGGAAGAATAGAGAAGACTCTAAACAACAGTTCTTTTCAGGGGGAACAGTCTTCCCAGTGGTACCTTGCCTGAAAGGCATCCTTTCCAAAGCCATGGTGTTGGGAAAATGGCCTCTCAATATGCCATGTGATGAAAACAGATGAATGGGTGCTTCCCAAGGGTCAGGGCATACTGAAGACAGGACAGAGAGCCTTATATGAGGATTGTTTAGACCAGAAGGGTGTATGGTCAGTCAAAGTTCACTGGTCAGTGTGACCACAAACCTCAAGGGGACACTTAGTGCTCCCAAGTGATCCATTTCTGATTAGCACACTCTTTGTTCTCTTAGATGTCTATTTTACACCTTCTCTCTCCTAAACCATCAATACCTCCTCCCCCTTCCTTACTCCCACATGATGACTTTGCTTCTTATTTCTTACTGAGAAAATAGAAGCATTCAGAAGAGAACTTCCACTAGCCTCCTCCAAGATAACTACTGTGTCCATCTTCCCTGTCTTCCTTCTCTGAACCCAGAATGAACTGACTGTGCTCTTATTTAAGGCTACCCTCTCTCGACTGCACAATTGGCCTTTTTCTCTTTCCTACATTATTTTTTCCCCTCTCTACTGGATCATTCCCATGAGCTTACAAATCAAAATAAAACAATGCCTTCCTTGACCCTGTGTCCCCTCCTCAATTTTCTGCTTCTCATTATAGCAAAATATTCAAAAGAATTGTATTTCACCTCGACTCCTTTTGCTTTCCTCTTATTCCCTCTCTTGGATCCATTTAAACCAGGTTTCACCTACACCGCCCTACCAAATCAGCTCCCTTCCTGTTCACCAATGAGCACTATATTGCTAAATCCAATGGTCAGTGCTCAGCCCTATCTGATGTCAACACAGTTGATTACTCCCTCTTTTTTTGAAACACTTTCTTCACTTAGTCACTGGGGTCACTCTCTGAACCCCCTCCTACTTCATTCAGTTGCTTTTGCTGGATCTGCTGAACTCTAAATGATGGTAAGCCCCTGTGCTTCATTCAGTTGCTTTTGCTGGATCTGCTGAACTCTAAATGATGGTAAGCCCCTGTGCTTAGCCCTTGGGCCTCTTCATCTGCACCAACACTCCCTCATGAGATGATGTCACCCAGGTTCATGACTTTAAATACCACATTTAGACTGATAATTCCTTAACATATAACTCCGGTCCTGACCTTTCCTTCTAGCTGCAGAGCTGAAAATTCATTGCCTACTTGTCATCTACACTTGGATATAGAATAAGCATCTCAAATCAACATTTCCAAAACCAAACTTCTGACATCTCACTGCCTTTGTATTGTAGTCAAAGCTGCTATCATTTCTTGCCTAGACAATTAGAATTGCCCATTAATAATTTTCCCCGCTTTCATTTTTACCCCTCTGTAGTGTATTCTCCACATAGCAATTAGAGTGATCCTTTTAAAACTAAGGTCAGATCATGTTATTTTTCTGCTCGAACTTTCTGATGGTGTCCCATTTCTTTCAGAATAAATTCTGAAGTCTTTACCATGATCTAAAAGGCTGTCTTAGGGGCGCCTGGGTGGCTCAGTTGTTGAGTGTCTGCCTTCGGCTCAGGTCATGATCCCAGGGTCCTGGGATCAAGCCCCGCATCAGGCTCCCTGCTCTGCAGGAGGCCTGTTTCTCCCTCTCCCACTCCCCCTGCTTGTGTTCCCTCTCTCGCCGTGTCTCTCTCTGTCAAATAAATAAATAAAATCTTTAAAAAAAGAAATGACCTTCTGTAGAGGAACAAATGACCACCCGGTAGAGGGAGGGCCAGGAGAATAAAAACCTTTTCTTCTTGTTTTGACCTCCCATCTCTTGCTGGTACCCCACATTGGCCAAACCCACCCAAAAGCTAGAGGTCAAGGCAGCCCATGTGATGCAATAGATAGAGGTCAGCTTCTTGACGCAAGGTGGAAAAGACGCAAAGTGTAGACCTGAAGTGGCAAAGAGAGACTGTCTAACACATATTACCTATCTGTTTATTTGTTGATGGTGTTTTTCTTTCAGTAGATTGTAAGCCCTGTAGAAGCAGGGACTAAAACAGTGCCAGACACAAAGAAGGTGCTCAATAAACATTTTTAAAGTGAATGAATGGATAGCATATGGCATGTAGTGAGGTGGGCAGCAAGGTGTGGTCTGTGAGGTCAGGACCTGTGACCGTGTCTGAGGGTGGGAGGTTACTTGGAGAACCAGGAAATCTGACAGCCCTCTGCAAGGGCAAATGGTCAAAACTGGACCCAACAGCCCAGAGTAGGCACCTCAAAACTGAGCCAACTCTGGGATTCTGTAGGACACACAAATGTGCTGACTCTAAGAAGCTGCCAGCTGCAGCAGCAACAGCAATAGCAGAGAAAATTTGCTGGCAAAACGAGAAAGTTCTTGCATTATAATCACTAGAAATAAAAAAACACAGAGACCCCAAAAGCCCTGTTGTAGTCATCAGGAAGATTAGCGTAAAAAGCAAGAAGCAGATAAACTGGATCCCCTTTGTGGCCCATGCTTGGGGCATGTGGGGTTGCCCTCATTTACCTGGGCTTGGCACTGTAGCCTTGGTAGACAGACCTGGTGCCTTTACCATTTCTACACTAAAAATCTAATCATATTCATGTTTTGTTATTTTTAAAAAAAGTATATGGAAGATTTCAGAGAGAATCAGAAAAAGTAATATCTATTGCACACTACATAGCAAACAACTGCAAATATGGTCATGACAAGTTTGTTTGCTCAAATTCCTTCCTCCTTCTCCATCTCCTCCACCTTTTCCATCAGACAGCTCAGTTCAGTCCCCATCTTGTATGCCTGTTCAGTCTACAAAGCGGTGGCCCTCTTTGGAGGACAGTTTAGGCATTATCTATTGCCTCTAGAGAAGGCTCCTTACGGGTCTGACTCCCAACTCAAAGGAGCAAATAAAATACTTCTCTCAAGTACCCACATCGTCTTTCTGACAAGAGGACCATAAATGGAATTTTCTGTAATTCATTACATGTACATAAAGACCTTATCTAGGACAAGAGGTTGTTCAACAGCCCATGCATAGGTCCTTCAGCTTCTTCCTTTTCATCTCACTCATTTTGTTAATTCTTCAATCACAAGTTAAAAAAGCGCCTCAAGTACTGTCAACCAGACATCCCGAGGCAGGGAGACTCACCTCACATCAGCACTGATGTATGGGCTGAGGCAGGACAGTCCCGTCTGAGGCCCCTGGCCTGCCTGTTGCACAGATGCCGGGTACAGCTCAGGCACCAGCTGTGTTACACTGGAACCAGCTGGGGGGTGCACAACAGAGCAAGAGACACTACCCTGTTAAGAGTCTTCAGCCTCTCTTCGATACCAGGGTGGAAGCAAAAGATTGTGTCAAAAAGCATAGCAGAGACAAGACAGGTCATACTGGGAGACAGCACGTGAATAAGAAGCACCAGCTTGGAAAAGTCTTCTGGAGAATGTGGGTACCCAGGGAGACGAGATGCAGTTCACATGAGGAGCTGTGGTACAAGACTGAGGTGAATTTCACCTGCTGGGAAGACATCTGAAGCCCCCAAGTTACTGAAGAGCTTCTTCTGCTCACAGAGCAGAGAGAATGTTCAAGGTCTCTGAAGTTAACTCAGCAGAAGGCAGTAATGGGACAGAGGGAAGGCCAGTCTGGCTGAAGCCCTGGGCAGGGGGAGTGTAGCTGAGGGCCAGACACTGGGGAGGAGACAGGTGATGAGAAGGTTAGGGAAGCACACTGGTTGGAAAGAACATTGTCATCCTGCCCTTGTGTGGCCTTGACAATGGTGTTTCATCTGACCTGAGAGCAATGATCCAGAGGGGCAGTATTATCACAAATTTGGGGTGAAGTCACTCTTTCTCTGAAAATTCCCTTAAAAATCCAGTCATTCTCAAAATTTGTGATGTTTTAGCCCTGCATTGGGTTTCCTGCTCAGTGGGGAGTCTCTTTCTCCCTCTCCCTCCCTGCTCTCCACTCATGCTCTCTCTCTCAAATGAATAAATGAAATCTTTTTAAAAATTTGTGATAATTTAAAAAAACTTTACTGTAGAGTTTATGCACTTATTTATTCCCTGTGATATGAATGTACCTTCTTTCAACAAATTCACCATATTCACTTTTCTCTGAAGAGTCAATATAGATGTGCTCCATTTTCTGTGCTCTGGAGTATATGACCAACCTTCACAATCCTTACAACTGGCTTTCCCTTGGGTCCATTTGAATCAAAATCACCCTAGAATTGAATCAGTGAGGGTGAGGTGAATAGAGAAGCTGTGGCTGGGTGTGTGCTCCCAGGGGAATTTGCAGGGTTGGTTTATGCCAGTTGGTTGACATTCTCAAGCACTGATTTCTCCAGATTCAGGAATGGAGGATGGAGAAAGGCTCACATCTGCACTGCACTTAGATTGCTTTGAGCTCTAGGAAATAGCACGGTCTAGGGAGCTAGCCTGTGGAGGGAAGCGGAAGAATCAGCCTGCAGTTGAGTGGACCTCCCTTAAAGAGAGACATCACCCAGGTCTACATGGGCCATGCAGTGAAATGGCAGAGCTGGGCACAGCATGGCACAGACTGTGGATGGGTGAATTCCAGAAGCCAAATTCCATTAAGATGCAGCACTGCTTTATACTTCCAAAAGTGCTGGACAACCTGAATTTGGGCCCAGGAGACAGATTCTCACTGACAAAGTTTCAGCAGACTGCTTCGAACTGTTGGGAGTGTCCAAGGCAGCGAGCAAGGGGCAGCTGGTGGGCACTCAGTAGACTGACTTGACTGTGGGAAGCTTCCAAACTCTGCCCCGCACACAACTGCTCATCCCAGAGCAGCTGCTCAGAAAGGGGAAAAAAAAAAAAATTAGACACCACAAGGCTCCCTTATGGCTTAAGAGTCTCTTTACCTCCTGGTCTAAAACAGCCCTGCCGCCCCCCCGCCCCGCCGCCAGTATGTTGTGCTTTGGGCTATGGTTCTTTGAGTTTCTGTCTCATTCAAGATGTCTTTGAAGCTAGACTCAGTGTAAGCCAGGCTGGGATAATAGAGGGCAGGTTGTAGCTTGAACTCCATTCATATTTACAAAGTTGCTTAAAAAAGAAAGCGAATCGTGGTGTCCCAATACCCAGGTGACATGAATGCTGTTACAAATGGCCTCCCCAGGGCCCGGTAGTTCTGGGTGGTCCTCTGTCCTCTGTCCTTGCTTCACCTTCCCCATTCTGTTAGGCTGTCTGCCTCCCACCCTCCCTTCCTTCTCTCCTTCCTTCCTTTCTGTTTTTCCTTTTTCTTATTCATATATTTTACATAGGGCCTGACCCTGTCACTACCCCAGGTTTGATTAACTTAGGCAAACCCTTCATCGTACCCAGCTGCTGATTTCAGATGCAGACCCGGGAGATACAAAACTGTCAAGAGGGGAAAATGGATGAGCAGTAGATAAATGGGGAGAACCGCAGTTTGCTCAGGCACAGCCTGCCACTTGCCTGGCCTATAATTAGAGGCGTAAGAAATGTGTTTTTCCTCCTAGTTTCGGACGCTGTTTTCCTCTCTCACAAAAACATCTGAATCCTGTCTTTAGTGTGATCTTGTGCTATTTTGCTGGCAGTTCCACAATAGCCACCAACTTAGGGATGCCGAGAGAAGGCAGCTATCTCTGCCAGAGAAAATGCATTCCTGAACCTGACATCTGGGTCTTGCAGCTGGAGGGAAGGAGGAGACAAAAAAGAAAGAGTCCTGAGTGTCATCAAAGGCAGTTGATGGTGCCAAGTGAGTATGGAAATTACATACAGTACAGATGCCATTTTCAACATCAGACAAATAATGCGGCTATTTAGAAAAACAAAGATGTGTTTAGAAATTGATCAACCATGTACGTGCAATGAAAATGTTTGTAGCTTCCAGAGCGATAGGAACGGGCTGAGTGCTCATTTCCAAATGACTCACATTTTTTTCTGACTGCATTCTGAAAGGGTAAGGCTGAAGTAGTCAGATTTTCCCTCCTTTTTTTAAAAGGAGGGAAAAAGTAACTTTACAAACACTCCCTACATGGATATTTAAGTTTTGAAGATTTATGCCCACTTTCCTTGTAGGCAGCATTTTAGATTGCTTTGTGTGACAGACAAGGGAATATGAAAGCAAGAAAGTACAGGCTGTTATCTATAGGCCATGATCAATCACAAAGAATTGTTCATTGTGCCAGATTTGAGAGAGGATGAAGAGGGTAAAAGAGGAAATTGGAAGTGCTAATGAGCATGTAAGCACCTTCCTCTTCTTTCCTTTCTTTCCTCTTTTGAGTTAGATCTGTTCAAGATTAGAGGCTCCAGGATGCCAAGAGCCACCAATATTCAGGTTAGAGGCACAGTACACAGTCACTTTTGGTGTATGCAGAGTGAGCATTGGAGGAAGGAAGTATGGGCAAATACCAGCTCCAGGCCCAGGAGCAAACATTTCAAAAAAGGGCTTTATTATCTCTTCAAGATTATTTTTATTTGTAAAACACACCACTTCAGGGAAGAGGCCTTTTCTTTGTAAAAGTGCCTTGCCAAGGAGAAACCCGGCAGGAGATGGGGTCCCTCTAGTCTAAGAGAGGACTTGAAACTGGGAATCTCGTGTTTGAACAGCAAATAGGTTTAAGTTAAGTGGTTCTGGTTTTCAACTGCTCCTTTAAAAATCTTATTTTTATTGATGTTTAAGATGAAATTACAGCTTGGAAGTCAAAAGGGCACTCCAGAACTTCTGGGTATTGAGTTCTGAGCATGCTCAGTGGTATCTCTAGACTTCCTTTATAGCAGGGCTTAGAGGTGGAGATTGGTTAGAAGAGGGGTGGCTGGGGGACTTGGCTTAAACTGCGTTTGTGTAGCAAGCACACCGTTGTCACTTAGAATTATTGGTAGTGGCTTGGAGAACTTTTGAAGCTAAAGCCCCTAAGCCTCCTCCTTGACATCACCACTGATCTTGTCCTGAGCTTGTGTTTCTCAAAGTAGGTACAACTGGAATTTTGGAATGGACCAGTTTTCTTTGTGTGGAACTGTCTCATTCTGCAAAACTTTCAGTGTCCCCAGCCCTGCTCATTAAATGCCAGGGAATGGGGATTGGGGGTGGGGGGGGCTTTGTGACAACCAAACCAAAAATCATTCCCACATTTCCAAATGCCCTCATCAAAAACCATCAGGTTTATTTCAATCCTCAGGCAGATACTTTTTTTTTTAGAGGAGAATAAACATATGTATCAGCAAGACAGAGTCACAGAGAGACAGTGTTATCTCTATCAGTGGTTCTACATTTTTCCCCCCACTCCATACCATTTATTTGCACAATACATGCTCATCAGTAACAGCTCTCATTAAAAGAAAACTTTTTCCATCTACAAGATGAGGATAATAATTCATGTTCTATCTACTTCCTATAGGGTTGTAAGCACAAACCTATAAATATAAAATTGCTTTGAGGAGTTTCAAGCGTAATAGATAAAATGGTGTGACCAATACGGAAGAAGGGTGGAGTTTTCTCAAAAAATTAAACATACAACCACTATATGAACCAGCAATCCCACTTCTGAGTATTTATCCAAACAAATTGAAAGCAGGGTCTTGAGGAGATATTTGCACATCCATGTTCGTAGCAACATTATTCACAATAACCAAGAGGTGGAAGTAAGCCAAATGTCCATTGACAGATGAATGGATAAACAAAATGTGGACAAAATACATTGCAGACTATTATTCAGCGTCGGGTACCTGGGTGGCTCAGTCGGTTAAGCAACTGCCTTTGGCTCAGGTCATGATCCTGGAGTCCCAGGATCAAGTCCCACATCCGGCTCCCTGCTGAGTGGGGACTCTGCTTCTCCCTCTGACCCTCCCTGCTCTGTGCTCTCTCTCTCTCTCACTCTCAAATAAATAAATAAAATCTTTAAAAGGAAGAATATTATTCAGCCTCTAAAAGGAAGGAAATCCTGTCACATGTTAAAATATGGATGAACCTTGAAGACATTATGCCAAGTGAAATAAAGCTGCACTGCCTCTAGGCCTGATGCTGCTAAATTCTAAATCCACTGTCACTTGTTTCAGATCTACAGCCCCGGGTAGGAGAATCCAGTGGACTGAGTTGAGTTCATGTGCCATGGCTAACAGGGTCAAGATAGTGAGCACATGACATTTTCAGCTTTGTGGTAGGAGGCAGGCCCTACTTGCCACCAGGACACACAATGGGGAATTTCCCCAGCAGAGGAGGGACTCAGACATTGAACAAATGACAGAAGTCCATTGTGTACGTTTCCATTCCCAATCCAACCCAATGTAAGAATAGAGAGGCAAAAATCTTTCCCAGGAGATTCTAAGTCACTTTCCCTCCACCTCTACTCCTATCATTGCATATCTTGCTGTTTTAGAAACAACAATTTTGACAATCATTATATTCTATTTTCTTATGTCCTAATGACAATTAAACCATCATCAGGGCCATGGCTAACAGTGAGAAAAGCTGCCTAAATTCCAACTATACCTACAGGCCTCACCCTGGGATGGACTCAGTGAGGATGCTCCCAGATCCAAGAATCTGAGACCAATTCTAGCTATCTTAATTAGTTTACTGGGAGTGTATCAGGACTTCTAGAACCAAAAAGAGGGCAGAAGTGTGGACTTGGGAGTGGGCAGCAAATAAAGCAGCACTGAGGGCTGAGAAGCTGGTGTTTTAAGGAACGGTTAGGCCAACATTACCTCTGAGGCTGCTGGATTCTGGCTTGGAAGTACACTACTGTTGGAAGATTCTGGCCACCTCTTCTTAGTCAAGATTTAAAGGTCATGAGCCTGCCCAGGCCACTTGCCTGTACCTTGATTCCTGCGGGTGGCAAGAGGGAAGATCTGGCCTCAGCTTCTTCCTTTTCCTAAGATTAGTCACAAAAGAGAAATTTCCCCTAAATAGGAAGGGAAGCCAGATGCTGTACAGTAAAAACCAAAACAAAACAAAATCACATAAGACACACACTCTCTCTTTCTCTCTGTCTCTCACACACACACACACACACGTCCATGACTACTTTTCTAGAAGCAAAGCACTGAGTAGTCTCCCTTATATTTTGTATTGGCCATTTTGATCCTACATTTCCCTATTTCAGGATCTATCTCTAAAATTTGATCTGTCCCTGTCTCTTCTACTGATACCTATTCTTCCTCTTATCTCCTATGGTTGTCATCAATGCTGTTCACCAAATATTTCCATTTCTATTCCTTTTGGGTACATGATTTGATTATACTTTTTCAATCCCTTTGAGGTTGAATGTGGACATAGTTTTATTTTGGCCAGTAAGAAGGAATAGAAGTGACTTTCATGCAGAAGCTTTAAGAATCTGTGTCTGGGGGCACCTGCGTGGCTCAGTCGGTTAAACCTCTGCCTTCAGCTCTGGTAATGATCACCAGGTCCTAGGATCAAGCCCCACATTGGGCTCCCTGCTCAGCGGGGATTCTGCTTCTCCCTTTCCCCCTGCCCACCCCCCTGCTTGTGCTCTCTCTTGCTCTCTTTGTCAAATAAATAAATAAAATATTAAAAAAAAAAAAAAGAATCTGTGCCTGATTTGCCCACATTCACCTCTCCCTGACATGGTTGGTGACATTGAAGCACATGTCCAGATGGAGCCTCTGTCAGCCTGGGTCTCTGAGGGCTTATGGTGGATGAAGCGACCAGCTAACTCAGCGGACATGAATCAGAGCAAGAAATAAATCTTACTTGCCTTTAAGATTTTAGGGTTGTTACTGGAGCATAATTAGACCATCCTAACCGGCCTAGCTGATATTTCCCTTCCCTCCATCTCTAGCTGAGCTTTTCTGAAGATCTTAGATTTCCTTCTCAATCTAACAGCCTCAGCTTTTACCTCCACACACTAGAGTCAAATTGTGTTTCCCGCCTCCCACACCCACTTCCAATTTCCACTCGGATACCTCTAAATTTTCAAAACATGCAGAGTTGAACTTCTCCCAGAGTTAATTCTTTGTAGAACTTCTCTATCTCTACTAGGTCACTATCATTTTTCTACCCACTGAGTTCTAAATCTGAGACCCCTCTTTGACTCACTCACCGCCTTCATCCTCACTTCTCATTAGTCACCAAATCCTCTTTCATCTTCATTCGTGAGGTCTCTTGAGTTCATCTTTAGTGCTACTTACTAACTGCCACTTCCCAGGCTCTCTTGCATCAAGGAAAAGGCATAAGAATCAGTATTCATTTGCTAGCGCTGTCATAACTAAATACCATAAACTGGGGGTCTTAACCAACAGAAATTTATTTCCTCAAAGTTCTGGAGGCTGGAAGTCCCCAGGCAAGGTATTGACAGGTTTGGTTTCTCCTGAGGACTTTCTTGTTGGTTTGCAGATGGCTGCTTTCTCAGTGTGTTCTCACATGGTCTTTTCTCTGTGTGCATGCACCCCTGGTTTCTCTCTCTCTTCTTATGAGGACACAGTCATCCTGGATTAGGGCCCTACCCTTATGACCTCATTTAACCTCAGTTACCTCTTTAAAAGCCCTATCTCCAGGGCACCTGGGTGGCTCCAGATACAGTCATATTGGGAGTTAGACTTCAACATATGAATTTGGGGGGTAGAATAAGATCAGTCTGTAAGAGTCCACCAATGAGTCACATTGGGACCAGGCTTTGACTCAGGGACTAGTGAGGGAAAGATACTATGCAGAAACAGTGGCAGAAGTCAAAGCCATATGAGCTCCTGATTCAGAAATTATAATGGGGCTGGCCGTGGTAGAGATTGGTCTGAATTTGGGTTCCAGGGTCAAACATTGCTCAGAAGTGGCACAAAAATGGCAGTGCAAACTGAAATGCCTCATATTTTGTGGTAGCAGCTGTGATGATCACATCAGACCAGTTCTGCAATGAGGTGAGCATCATTTCTAAAGTTTAGTTTCAAGGCTGATTCTCCAGTCTTCTTAACAATTCCATTTTGCCTTATGTATATTATGTTTACAGTATATGAGTAAAATAATATGGCCCTTGTAGCTTATTTGGTATAAATATTCAATATGACTTATATGTCTATAGAAAGTGTTTTGTTCAAATATTTTTAAAAATACTCATTGAAAATTATTTGGCCACTTTCAAATAAGAAAATGTCTGTGATTGAGATCATCTACATATTAGAATGGCTTGGCCAAGTTGTAGGGCCTGAGTCTCCCATATCTTTTGCATAAACTCCCCTTCTACCTAATCACTTAGAATTGACTTCTACTGCTTGAAATAAAAAATTCTGATGCTTAGATTATGGTAACAGGCTCCCAACCTGGTGCCTATTCTCTAATTTATCTTAAGAATCATTGTCAAACAAATATTCCTAAAACACTGCTTTCATCCATGTCTGTTTCCATCTACAAATTCTTAGGGAGACTTGAATGTTATGTTAGCATTTTGTCCTCTCAGTTGCAAGTGTCAGAATACTAATTCAAATTAACAAAAGCAAAAAAGGGTAACTTATTGGCTGTCATAGCTATCGAATCCAAAGGGATAAAACTTAAGGCGTTCAGGCATGGCAGCATTCAGGGGCTCAAATTATGTTTTTAGGGCTGTGTCTTTCTTCATTCCCAACTCCCTCCATGTGTCACCAAAGATAGACTAGTTACTTGACCTTTGGAGGAGAAAAAGATATACATTCTCGGTCTCTGTCTCTCTCTCTCTCAGCAAAACTGAGTGATTCTGCACGAGTCATGGGTTCTTCACTAGGCCAATCACTAGGCCAGTCAGTGTCCAGGATAGGATTCCAGTGGGCTAGCCTGGGCTGTGCACTGACTGCTAAGGTGGGAGAGGTGGCCACAGTTCAGGCCCTCTAGGTCAGGGAATGCCAGTTTCCCCAAAGGACAAACTGTGTCAACAGAATAAGTTCAGAAACACACCAGGTTTTGTGGGCAGTGTATTCTCCAGCCCTCCAAATCACACTGGCTGGTTTCCAGTTCTACCTTCAGCTCTGGTGTTCTGAACACTAGTGGTGACCCTGGGCTTTCCCAGGAAGAAGCTGCCTGTGTCTGAGGGAAATAAGCTTTCTCTGGACATGAATGGAGATCGTCCTCCTGGGCCAGATAGCTGTGTGCCGTGTTTCTGCTTTCCACCCTACCTCACTGCTTTTGAAGCTGATCTAATTCACTTTTCACTAGTGCTGGCAACATCACCAATCCCTCTTTCTGCTCACAGCCCTGCAGGAAGCATATGTGGTCTTTGACAGCCCACTCCTTGCACCCAGGGAGAATTGGACCCATTGTTTCATGGGTTTCCTTTAGGCTAATCTGAGGAGTGTGAAAGAACCCATTTAAAGGAGTCTGATGAATAAGGACAAAATAAAGATCAAACCCAGGCACAATCAAAAGCTGTTTGTTAACAGGCAAGATGTTCTTCAAAGCATTTATCAGGAGCCAGGGGAGACTTATCTTGCAGCATTATGTGGAGAAAGTAGGCGGGTCTGAGGGCATTCATTTGAAGTTCTAAACAGATGACCGCTGGCCTGGCAGCTGGGCTAGGAATTATCAGTAAGTCTCTTGGGTTAAGTGGGCAGCACTGGTTGATAAGTATCTGGGAAAAATAACAAATCATGTAGTAGGTAATGTTTATTGGGGAAGTCCTCCAAACCCTCTGTCCTTGCACCCACTTCTAGTAAGGAGACACATGCTGTAAATTTTCCTCATCCTGATCCCTGGTTTAGGAAATTGAGCTATTCTGGTGTCATATAAGCCTTGTATCCACTTTTGAGATGATAAATGAATGCAGAGAGGCATTAACTTACTCAAACCAGCACGAGACTGGGGCGTGATGCTACTTCCAGGGCTGGCCTGTATAATGTCTGCTATTAATGGTAATAGGTAACATTTATTGAATGCCTACCGTATGCCAGGTAGGCATTGTGCCCAAATGATCTCATCTGATCCTCACCACACCCTAGACTCTTATTATCCCCATGTAGGAGCTGAGACCCTGAGAAGTTCATGTAATTCACTTAACAGTACATAGCTAATACATAGTAGGGCTGGGAGCTAAACCTCTATGGCTTGCTCTATCCAAAGCCTGTGCTCTTAATAGCTTATCATACTGCCATTTTAACTAGACCCACCAAGGACTTCGTCTCTCTTTTCCTTAGAAAATGGGAACTGAGTTTTTCATTTGAAACTTCAGTCATTGAGGGAGAGGCTGAGGGACATAGAAGTTAAAGTAACTCAGCAGGAACTGTAATGGTTCGCAGAATTGACCATAAGGGATAGATTTTTTTCTTATTATAAAAGACAAGCTATGGGTCCAACACCAACAGATTTAAGGAAATGGGGTAGTGGTGGCAGAAAGGGTACCCAAAATGCAATTACTCTGATACCCATTTGAGTTAATGTTTGTAATGATTCCTATCAGCATATCACTCCTTAAAGGAACAATGACAAACTATGTTGCCCCAAAACAGTAGCCATTATAACATGCTATTTAAATTTAAATTAGTTAAATAAAATTTAAAATTCAGTATTTCAGTTCTATCAGCCACCTGTCAAGTACCCAATAACATGCAAAACATTCCCATCATTGCAGAAAGTTCTGTTGGACAGCACAGCTGCAAAACCTCCCTTGACCCATGCTGCACGCTAGTTACCACCTCATTTCTTGCTGCTCTTCACTGCGAACTTCTGGAAAGCGTGGGCTCTACTTGTTATCTCCACTTCCCCACCTCCCTTTCTCTCCTCAGTCCACCCCATTCAAGCCTTTCATATCAACCACTTCACCACTCTTTTCCCAAGGTCATTAATAATCCACATTTGCCTGTGCCAGTGGTCAGTGTCCTCACCTGGTCCATCCTCTTGGCTGCGTGGGATGCTATGGGTCATGCTCCCCCTCTTCATACACTTCCTTCTCTGAGCTTCTGGAAGACCACACTGTCTTGGTTTTCCTCCTACCTAAATGGGACACATGGTGGTCTTCTTTACTCCTTTGTCCTCCCCAACAAGACCTCTTATTATGGGGTCCTGGAGCTCAATCCTCCAATCTCCTGTCTTAGGTATTTACACTCTCTCCATGGGTGATCTCAACAGCCAGAGGGCAGAAAGCATAGCACTCAGATCCTGGGCTTAAAGCCCTGCAATGGCTTTCCATTGCAACCAGAATAAAATCTAGGGTCCCTACTGTGGCTTTCAAGGCCCTGAATGAGATAGGCTCTGCCTTCCTCTCCCTCTGTTCTATCTGTGCTGGTTTTCTCTCTGTCCTTTGGCCAGGTTGTTTACTCCTGGCTTGGAGCCATTGGATTAAACTGCTCTCTTCCAGATTTTTCAATGGCTGATGTCATCATTTGGGTCTTAACTCAAGTATCACCTCAGAAAAGTTGTCCTTGACCATGATTCAGCAGTGCTCCCCTTCACACACTAATGTATCTTGCCCTATTTTATTTTATTCAGGGCATTTATTAGTATTTGAACTTTCCTTATTTATTTATGTTATATGGTCTGTTTTCTGACATTGGCATGTAAGCTCCTTGGGGGCAGTTCTTCTGTTTCTCTTATTTACCACTTAGTACCTACTACAAAGTTTGGCACATAGTAGGAGCTCAATTAGGGCTTCTTGACTTAAAATGTTTGTTGACTAATAATTTGTTCAGGAATCAGAATGGGATATTAGGACTGTAACAGACTCCCTCAAGAGTCAATCAGAGACAGAGGAAGGGCCAATTGCTGTTAGTGGGGTATACAGGCAGGAGTAGACAGCTTTGTTGAATGAGTTTTTTGCCCCTGGCCAGCTTGGCATGGCCCATGTTTTAAACCAATTTCCTTCATATTTAGTGCCTCTACCTATACCTTAAGAATGTCAGTTTCCCTTAATCTTTTTGCTGATTTCCTCTCAAAGATGTCAGCCCAACATCTGTATGACTTTGGACAAACCATTCATGGGCCTTGGTTTCTCTATCCATAAAGCAATTTGGTTTTTAGTAGAGAATTCCTACTTTCTCTCAGCATTATATTTCTAATTGCCTGATGTCACTTTAAAGAACTTTTGGTTATGCTCTTTCCAAAAAGTAATTTAACAATAATTTATAAAAGACTTTAAAAATAATTTCACTTCTAAAATGTATCCTAAGGAAATAGTCATAAATTTGAACAGAGATTTATTCACAATTATGGTCATCTTAGACTTATTAATAATAATTAAAAAGTCAGAAACTTTTAAATAACCAACAGTAAGAAAGGCTAAATAAATTCAGATACTTGTATGTTTGAATATTAAAATATTGAAATATTGGAATAAAAATTCCAAGAACCATCAGAAATGGAGATTTCCCCCCAAAATACGATAATGAGGAAAAAATTTTACAGTTCATGTTAAATTGTTTATAATTTCAATCTATAAAATACCTGTATTCATAGGAAGAAAAGCTGAAGAAAATCAAAATGTAACTTGCAATTATCTCTAGGGCATGAGATTAGTTTTCTTTTAATATTTGTTATCATTTTCCTAGGCAATGAGTATGTAGTTCTTACAGCCAGTGAATTACATTTTTAGGCAGGAATGGATTCCAGTGTTAGGAATTTGGAGTTGCAAGTCTCAAGTTTAGTATAGTTTAGCCCAACAAATATTTATTGAATGCCTTTTATGAGTCAGTTACTGTTTCATGAGCTGGGGATAAAACATGGATAAGGCAGAGTCTGGTCTAAGAGACAGACTGAAAACTGCCAGGAAGGTTATCACAGGGTACTTTGGGAACATGGGGAAGCAAAAGAGGGTGTTTGGGAGAGAGCTATGAAGGGGACACAGAGCTTCAGACAGTTTCCTGAAGGTTCTGGGTCCTGGTTCTGGTCCTACTTACTTGCTCATGACCTTGGGCCAGGTTCTGGTCCTACTTACTTGCTCATGACCTTGGGCCAGTTATTTACCCAGTAAGCCTCTCAGTTCCCCATCTATAAAATGGAAATAACACTACCAACCCTCTCTGCTAAGTATAGAAATGCTTTTGGCACCTGAGAGGAGTTATCAGGGTCTTATGGATTTAACCTACTAAAGACAGCGGGAAGTAGAAGACTTGATTTAATGATTAACAGCTCAGCAAGGCCTGAGGCCAATTGGATGACAATTCCCTTGTGTCTTGGGTGAGGTTGCTACTTCTCCCTTCCTCTGAGCCTAGCAGCTATTTTGTGGTACGTCATCACTCAAAAAAGTACAGAAAAGCTGATATGGGGACAAAATGGGTCTCCGTGGGAGATTCTCAGCTTCCACATTGTAGAATGCCCTCCTTTTCCTTCCTGGCTTTAGCTCTGGGGCGTAACCTTCTGAAATCATCATGTTTTATGACCTAAAGGAAATTGTGCTGCAGTTGAGGACCCCAGTCCCTATTATTTTGAATTCACAAGCCCGGGTACTGTCTGGAATTAGACTAGGGGGCTTTGGGGCTGGTAGCATTGATGTTCAGTTTGCAGCTGTTGAAGCTGGATTCTTTTGTGTCATTGGCATCTCCCATTGGCCCCAGTCCCTGGGTTACCACACATTTCAGAACAAAAGGCTGAAGCTCCTCCTTGCATGGCCAGATCTCAGATCTGCATACTCAGGAAGGCAAAGCCACCAGAGATGGGATTTGGTAGTTCCTGAAAATAGTCAGGGAGTGTGCTTCTTCTGCTCTTCTTTTGGGGTGGTGCTGGCTCTTCCCTAGGAATTCTTGCATAGAGTAGTTAGTTCATTCTTTTTCAGTTTCCCTCTCTCCCTCAGATCTTTCTCCTTTTTATTTCCTCTCTCCTCTTCCTCCCTTTCATTTTCAACAAATATTTATGGACAGTCTATTGTGCATCTGGCACTGTGTTATGCACTGTAGGGAAAACAAATTGAAAATGCTGTCCAAAATTTTAGATGAATACTCAGGAACTTTTGGAGAACTATCACTACCAGGTGACATGATCAGAGCGGAGTTCATGGGGTTCTCTTGGTGAGGCTCCATGGGAAAGGTTTTTTTACTCCTGAATTTTATAGTAGAGCTAGAGTCTAGATATGCAGAGAGAAAGTAGAGAGAATGGCCCAAACAAGGGCCTGAAGTGGGGACCAAGTGCCGTGGAGGGTAAGGTACCAGAGTGGACAGAGCCCAGCCTGCCTTTGTCTCTCCTGTCTCTCACAGGGGGTGGATAAAATCTCACTCAGCCATGAGAATTCCCTTTCTTAGCATAAAACCTTCCCTTCCTCTTCTGGTTCTAAAGGAGTAATCCTGTATGTTTGGGCTCTTCTGAAACTTTTAACCCCTTGCTGAAGAATTTTGGCATAAAAAGATGAAAATGGAAACATTAATACCTCCAGTTCAAAGAAGGTCTTTCCTTTTAAGTTACAGAAAGCATTGGCATCATAGTTAGCAACATCCATGTTTTTTATCCGCCTGTTCTTTCTGTGTGACACTAAATAAAACCATTTTATAATTTCAGTCCCAGACCTTAAGAAGTTGAAACTTCAGTGAATTGCACACTGCCTTGAGGACAGGCACTGGGTCCTATTCTTGTAACCCTAATATGGTGCTTTGTAAAAGTTTGTTGACCAACAGTACTAATGTGAACAGACACATAAGAGCATGTATTCTGAAAAATCTGGAAATAAGAATAAAGAGGTAGCAGCCCCATTTTCCAGGAAGACAAATTGAGACAAAGTGCACGAAGAGCTTTGCTTAGTCTTTCTGCCAGAATTTGACAAGTTTCTCTTCTGAATTGTGGCCCTGTGGCGAGCTCTGCATGGCCTTGGCAGAGTGGGGCCTGTCATGTCTACCACATGGTAGCTCTCCTGCAGTGCCAAAGGATGAGGCCATTTGGAGACAATCACCTTCTGTCTCTGGGCTTTGACATCTGGAAGGTGGACGACCAACAGGCCTTGGCTGGGCCTCCTGGCCCTTCAGCTTGCCGCATGTTTGTTGGAAGCCGTTTTTCAGGAGAAAGCTGTGGTGGTGAAGGTCACCTTCTGGACAAATAATTCCGGTCCAGGGCACCAGATGCAATAGGGAGTCTGAGGCAATGAACAAATGAGCAAATGACTTTGTCTTAAAAGAAAATAAGATTTCAACAGAGCTGTGAGTGTCCTTTGCTCAATAGGATTGGCACTCTGTAGAGAAACAACTGAGGGTGGCTTGGTTAGAATCCAATTTTAGTAATTAGTTCTATTCACAATAAGGCATGTTAATAGGTCCCATGTTGAGCAGGCAGAATCCCCTGCCTCAGGTGCCAAGTGCCAATTAATGAAATCAACATTCAGGTCCCCCAGGTAAACAACCATTCTATATCCATTCTCTTGGAGCTGTAGGTAGGCATTTCCCCCAGTAGCACAGTTTGTAGATAAATAGACTGTAAGCTCCAAGAAGACAGGGGTCATTCTTGTTTTGTTCACCACTATATTCTCAGTTGCCTGGGTTACCTGGAGTGTTTGTATTAGATTGTAAAAAAAAACAAAACAAAACTCCAAAAAACAAAAAACCAGTAATTTTCCCCCTCCCTCTATTCTTGCCTGTTGCAATATGAATTTGTAGTTCCTGGCCTTGGGACTTGATTTGGATATACAATATGACAGAAGCTCATGGTCTCAGTTCTGGGCCTAGATTTTAAGAGCCCTTGCACACTTCTCTCCTTCTTGAGCCCTGCAGAGCCTCTGTGTGAACAAGGTCAGGTTGGCCTGCTGAAGAGCAAAGGATATATAGGCCCACTCACTCTTATCACCCCAACTAACAACCAGCCAACCCCTAGAAGTACAGTGACCTTGATGATCAATAGCTGACCACAGATGCATGAATGAGTGTAGCTGAAACCAGAAGGATTATCCAACTAGGCCCAACCCAAAAGGTCACCCAAGAAATATGAACTAAGGAAATGGTGATTGTTTCAAGCCATTAAGTTTGAGGTGGTTTGTTATGCTATAAAAGCTAATTGATTAAGTACCCAATGTATATTTGTTGAGAGATGAATGGATTATTGATTGAAAGTCAACCAGTCTTGGCTTGTCCATATACTCTCTTTTATATTATTGTTTTCCTTTTTTTCTTTTTTCTTTTTTTTTTAAAGATTTTATTTATTTATTTGACAGAGAGAGACACAGCAAGAGAGGGAACACAAGCAGGGGGTTGGGGGGAGGGAGAAGCAGGCTTCCCGTTGAGCAGGGAGCCCAATGTGGGGCTCGATCCCAGGATGACCTGAGTGGAAGGCAGATGTTTAACGACTGAGCCACCCAGGTGCCACTGTTTTCCTTTTTTTTTCTAACACTTACTACAAGCAGAATTATCTTGTTCCCTTAATGGTTTGTTTTTTTATTTACTGTCTCCTTTTCAAGTATGTAAGCTCTGTGAGGATAGGAGAATATCATACCTATCTTACTCATCTTTCAATTCCTATGGTCTGGAGCAGTTCTTGGCACATTGTGGGCTCTCTAAATATTTATTGAATGAAAGAGTGGGGCACATAATGGGCTATCAATAAATATTTATGAATGAAGAGTGAATGGATTTCATTAATATCCCTTATAATGAGGCTAGATGAGCAAAGAGCTTGGGAAGTGGGTATCACATCTATTGGCTAAGGTATCCTTTACTTTGTGTGTTTTCCTGGACCCTCTTAGGGTCCTTGGCTGGGTCTGAAAATTAAACTGACAAAAATTAACAGGAGAGAAACAAGTTTATTTAATATAAGTTTTATATTACATGGGAGCCTTCATAAGGAAATGAAGATCTGGAGGAATGGTTAAATCTGAATATTTTTGTGCTAGGTTTGATGAAAGGTGGACAGTCATGTAGGCCAAAAAAGCATGAGCTAAATGTAATAAACTCGGGGAAACATAGCAAAGCCTGTTTGTTCAGATTCTTCTCTGCATCCCTTTGTTTTTTGAGGTAAGGATGCTCCTTTTTTCTGGGTATAGGGAAGGCACCTCCCATATGAGGGCTTTATGAGGGGAAAAGAGGGAAGGGGGAGCGACCTTCCTTCTACTTTTTTCTCAAACTCCTTCAGCTCAGAAAATTCAGTATGCCAAGATGCCATATTTTGGGGGTAGTGTGTTCCAAACCCCATCATCCTTAATTTTTTTCCTTATAAGTCAGCACTTATTAAAGCCTAGCAGGTAAAAGTAAAGAACTTTACTTTTGTGGAGCTATTGTTATATTTCTTTTCTTCTACCTCAATTCTTAGACCCTATTTCCCTTCCCCAGGGATTGACAGCTTCATTTTGAAAAAAATATAACATAATAAATGAGTAGATTTGCACTCAGGTTGGAGTCTTATTACAAAGTGGCCAAACACATGGTAGATTTCCCTTTGCCTTTATGGTCAGGGGCTCTAGCATCTAAACATCTGTTGGAACAAAGAGATGGACCTTGATTTTACCAGAAAGCTCTAGTGCTGTTAAATCTGTCGTCTTCCACTTCTAGGGTTGAAAAAAAAAATTGTTTTTAAGACTTTATTTATTTAATTGACAGCGAGCGAGAGAGAGACAGCGTGAGGGGGAACACAAGTAGTGGGTGTGGGAGAGGGAGAAGCAGGCTTCCGGCCGAGCAGGGAGCCTGATGCGGGGCTAGATCCCAGGACCCCGGGATCATGACCTGAGCTGAAGGCACTCGCTTAACCAACTGAGCTATCCAGGTGCCCCTAGGGTTGAAAATTTTTTAATTATATGTGTTTGGATGATTTGCTTGGATTTTCTCCATTGAAAACATCACCAGTGGAAAGTTGCTATTCAACAGGTTATAGTTTCAATTAAACAAGAAGAATAAGTTCTAGAGATCTTCTGTACAAAATTGTGCCTATCCTTAGCAATACTGTTTTGTTAAGAGAGATCTCATGTGAAGTGTTACATGTGTTACTACAGCTTTTTAAAAAAGGAATATAATATAATAAAAAAAGGAATGTAATTTATTGGGATTGACAGAGTTCAGAGCATCCCTATCTCTGAAGACAAAGGTACACCAATAGGAAGCTGAACCAACAGGCCCTGCTAAGTTTTCCCCAGTTTACCACACTTACCTCATACTCTTTTGTCCTCTCCTGGTTTTCCATGACTATCCGCTTTTCATCAAAACTAGTATAAAAAAATACTCGGGTTGAACTGTTTCTTCAGGTCTTCATTTCCTTATGAAGGCTCCAGTGTCATGTGAAAGTTAAATTAAATAAATGTGTTTGCTTTTGTTAATCTGTCTTTGGTCAGCTCAATTTGCAGGGGCCCGAGCCAGAGAAGCTAGGAGGGAAGTAGGAAAAAGATGATATTAAGAAGAGAATAGTGGCAGTTTTTGTGATTCTAAAGATTAGTTCTTTGGCTGTGATCAGAGTCTGAGAGTGGGAACATCACTCATGGTGTTAACAAATACATCCTTAGCAATTACAAAATGAAAACCATTTAAAAAAGCACCACCACCATCAGTAGCATCAACAACAGAAGCAACAGCAACAAAATTTTGTTTCTAAAATTTCCTATCTCAGGGGCGCCTGGGTAGCTCAGTTGGTTGAGTGTCTGCCTTTGGCTTGGGTTGTGATCCTGGGGTCCTGGGATAGAGCCTCAGGTCGGGCTCCCTGCTCAAGGGGGAGTCTGCTCCTCCCTCTCCCTCTACTCCTCCTCCCCCTCCCCCCTCATGCTCATTCTCTCAAATAAACAAATGAAATTTAAAAAATAATAAAAAGTAAAATAAATAAAATTTCCTATCTCTTCCTTACTCTGCTTCTACCTCAGATATTTACCTTGGCTTCTTGGCATTTAGCTTCTTAGAGGAAATAAAGGTTTCCTTTATTTACTCATATTTGTTTTCCATCTTAGATCTAAGTAGACAGAGAAATGACACAGAAGACAATGCAGACAAGATCTGCACTTTAAAATCTGAATTATACTCATTCACTTGTTAATCAATAATAAAATTGCAATGCACTCTTAACCTGCAACATACACCAAATGAAGTCTTTCTCTTATTTCTCATTGGCTGTTGTTAGTGAGCTAATCTCTATGTTTTGGAAGGAACAAAATGTGTAATTAGTATTTCATTATACAGCTTCATTTTGAAAAAATATAACACAATTAATGAATAGATTTGCACTCAGGTTGGAGTCTTATTACAAAGTGGCCAAACACATGGTAGATTTCCCTTTGCCTTTATGGTCAGGGGCTCCAGCATCTAAACATCAGTTGGAACAAAGAGATGGACCTTGATTTTACCAGAAAGCTCTAGTGCTGTTTAAATCTGTCATCTTCCACCTCTAGGGTTGAAAAAAAAAATGCAAGAGTCAAGGAATGGAGTACTTTCTAGTGTAGCATAGGGGAGGAAAAGTTTTCCTGGACCCTCTTATGGTCCCTGGCTAAGTCTGAAAATTAAATTAAAATTTAAAAAAACCTGAGTATTTTTATGTTAGATTTGATGAAGAGTGGACAGTGATCAGAACATGATCGGTTAGAATATCAGATAAGTGGAATACACCGGGGAAAACTTAGTAAGGCCTGCTTGCTTGGCTTCTTCTCAGTGTCCCTTTGTCTTTGGAGACAAGGATGCTCCTTTCTTCTGGGGATAGGGAAGGCACCTCTCACATGAGGGTTTTATGACCTGCTTGAGGGATAAAGGGAGGTGGAGGTCAGAGTGACCTTCCTGCTTCTGCTGTTTTCTCAAACTCCTTCAGCCTAAAATATTCTATATGCCAAGATACCATATTTTGGGGTATTGTGTGTTGAACCCCACCATTAGACATTTCAGACACTTTGGGCATTCTCACAAATTATAGTCATTTTTACTTTAGGAGTAGGGAAAGGGAGATGGGGGAGAAAGTTCCTTTTGCCACTCAGATTACCCCTCCCAGATAATGGCCGACATTGCTTCTCTTCAAGCCTGGCTCAGACCATGAGCCACACATGTCAAATGTGACATGAAATATGTGACTGGCAGAGTGCCCAGTTCTCAGAAAGCATTTTATGGAGGGATTCAACTGGTCGGTTAAATCTCTCGATTTTTCTAAGACAGTGTGTGCCCGTTCCCTTTCTGGTTCTAAATGTTTGCTTTGTCAGGATCTTTCTTTTCACTCCTCTTTTCCATGTGGGGCTTTCACGTCATTTCTTTTCCTTAGTCTGGTTTTTGGGCCATTTATCTGGCTTTCAAATCAGCCCATCAGGGCACTGACTTCAGGGAGTGAGTGAAAAGAAAGGAATCCAGAGGAAGGCCCACCTGCACCTCTGCCTGTCACTGACATCGTCAGAAGGGATTTATTAAGCACTGACTTGTGCCTAATCTCCCCTGGAGTCTAAATTTATTGTTGAGAAATCTCAGACCTTAATGGGTATCCAAGCGTTTCAGATTCAATTGCATATGAGCCTTAATGGCAATTCAAATGTTTGAAGATAGTGTTCCACAAATTCTTCTCATGCTTTTATTCAGTTACTACTTGTTATTATCGGTTTATAAATTGATTGCACTAGACTTACACTTGCTGAGCAAATTTTTATAAAGATCTCAATCCAGGAAGTCAATGTCAGTGGCATCTTTAAGCTAATTCTTCTGCTTCGGACAGCACACCTAGCCTATGCTTCCCATTTTCCCCTATCAGTGCCCGGACCCTTGCTTGCACAGCCAGGACATCAGATCATGAAAAGCCCAAGAACAGGGATCAAAATGTGGATGACAGGAAGCTCAGCAGGAGGATATTAACACTAATTAGAATACTTTTTTCTGACCACAGATAATGAAGGCTTTCTTTGTTCAGCATCATGAGTAAATCCCCTCACTACAGATTTCCATACTCTGAACCAATCTGAGCATCTGGATGGAACTGCTGTTATGGCTGAATTAGCCATTCCAATTAGAGAAAGTAGGGAGTTGCCTCCGTGTTTCGATTCCCCAGTCATCTATGATAACTGGATTTAAGGGGGGTTTATGAAGCCGTTCTTGGAAGGAAGATGCATTAACTATGACATGACCTATTAAGCATGTGCAGAAGTTATGAGCTCAGAAAGGGTAGGGACACACATAAGTATTTTGAATTGACACTTAATTTTTTTCCCCTCACTCTGCTGGCTCTGTGCTGAATTAATTCCACTTTTATCTTGCTTTTAAATAAAAATTTATGGATGGCAGCTGAGGTCCTTCTTAGGATCTTTATGATTTGGGATTAAGATCCTTAAGTATCTGGGCAACTCATTAGCATGTGCACTCTAGCCACTTGTGTGGAGTCAGTGGAGGAAAGGAAATGAGGGAGAAGGATGGGGGAAGAACAAAGAAACAAATAGGTGGCCATTAGATAATAATAATACTAGTTATAATAATAATAATTATTATTATTAAAATTATTATTATTATTATTTCGCTGAAGCAATTAAAAGCCTTCCTTTAAGGGCTAAAGATTGCATGCTACCCCCAACTGTAGCAGAATAAGCATCTTGGTCAAAATTTAAATTCATTTTGAAAGTAAGGATTTAAACACCTAATTTAAATTCTAAACCTTGAATTTTAAAAAATATTAGGAAAACAAACATTCAAACAACATTCTACTACACAGAAATCTAAAGGCACTTTTTGAGATGAGAAGCAGTGAGCTTATATCCTTTCCAGATACACAGCATTGCTCTTTCAACATATGCATCTTTGACCAGCCCATTCAGAGGCTTTTTTGCCAGTGGGGGATTTGGGCAGGGCTGAGTGGATATGAAGACTAATGTGTAACCTTGACCCTGCATCCCAAATACTTCAAGCTAGAGAGTCTCCTTTCCACCCCACTAATAATAAAAGTAGTGGTGAATCTCAGAATGTCCCTTCCTTGGGAGACTCTCTGATGTGGCTTTTACCTGCTGGAGCAACCCCATGGGGAATTAGTCACGTGGACTCATATGTCATGGAGCACGAGGAGTTTTTATAATGTAGCTCCTTTTACAGGGTTTGAGCTGGCCTACCCTTGACCTTTGGGGTTCTGGGTAAAAGTGCCTCCTGTCTACTTTCTGTGAACTATACCGCCCGGTCAGCATAAACTGGCATTACACAGTGTTAGAATAGCTTCTTAAAGTGTTCATAACCATTTTCCTGAAAGGGAGATTCCTTGATGCTTTCCTGACACCTTTTCAGTGTTTAATAAGTTTTCTTTTATCTTTGAGCTGCACCTACCCTTCAGTGGCCCTTCCACAGTGCTGAAAACAAATACAGAGAGATTGAAAAGCTGGTTAAGAACATCTCTGGTCCACAAAAAACATTCATGTATAAGTCATCATAGGGATGATTAACATATCTCAGTAAGATTCATAGAGGGCTATTTGAATTAGAGAAGAACTTGATAGGGGGTGCCTGCGTGGCTCAGTCAGTTAAGCAACCGACTCTTAATTTAGGTTTAGGTCATGATCTCAGGGTAGTGGGATCCAGCCCCTTGCTGGGGCTCCGCACTCCCCTCTCTAGCACTCAGGCGCCGGGGGTGTTTGTAGGGATGTGTGTGTCTGCTTCTTTCCTCTGCCCCTCCCCACCTCACATGCACATGCGTGCCCCCACTCAAATACATAAATAAATAATTCCTTAAAAAGAAAAGAACTTGGGGTGCCTGGGTGGCTCAGTCGTTGGGCGTCTGCCTTCAGCTCGGGTCGTGGTCCCAGAGTCCTGGGATCGAGCCCCGCATCGGGCTCCCTGCTCCGCGGGAAGCCTGCTTCTCCCTCTCCCACTCCCCCTGCTTGTGTTCCCTCTCTGGCTGTCTTTCTCTCTGTCAAATAAATAAAACCTTAAAAAAAAAAGAAAAAGAAAAAAGAACTTGATATCTCCAAATATTAAATATATTTATTTACTCAATATAGTTTACACGAGATTCAGTACACTTTATAACATATGAGTGGAGGGATTATAGTGAGGTAGGTAAAAGTAAGCTGATGTGGGTGAACTTGTTTTTGTTAACTGAATCAGTCAAGATGGGGCTTTACTTTATGTCTATGCCTATGCTTCACTGTTTCTTGGAAGACTGGAACATAGCTGGATATCAGGAAGGGAGAAATTGATGCAGACTCCAGTTTCACTATCTATAGAGCCCCCAAGGGCAAGACTTCATCTTGTTCATAATCACAGAGACTGACACTTACCAGGTGCTTAATAGATGCTTGATGGGGAACTATAGAAGGAACTGAAGCAAAGGGATGTTAGTGAAAAGTGCAGTTAGTGGGGCATGGTGTTTCAGTGGTGCTCATTAATGAGGATGTGATTAAATATTAACTTGCATTCTGTTTTAAATACAGAGAAAATATTTTCATGTTTCTTTGACTTTAGATTTTTCATGTGTGAGGTGGAGATTTGGATCAGATAATACCAAAGGTCCTACCACATCTAGCATGCTAGGAATCTATTTCCAATTACTGCACCCAGAGTCAATAAATATTGAGTACTCATTAGCTTGGGTACCTTGTTGACCCTATTAGTTTCTTGGGGATATGGAATAAATGTACTATGGTCTCCACCCTTAGGAGTTAGAGAGAGAAAAATATCACATAAAATCTAATGAGAAAACAGTTTATTCCTCAACTGTGGGCTCTAAAGATGCCTTCATGAGTGAGGAGCCTTGGCGAATGAGGATAACTTGAGTTAGATAATGGGGAGAAATACCAATCCAGGTTGAAAGAAGAGTATGATCAAAGATGGGAACCAGTTGAGATGTTTGGGGACTCTGAGAATATGGACATGATTTTAGATGGAAAGTAGAGAGAAATACATTTGGATAGATAGACTGAAAACAGATTTTAAAGACTCCAAAGCAAGTAGAAGGTAGGAAAGGTAATAGAGATACATCATCATTGTCCATATCCTCATCTTACCAAGCTTCTGATTAACATGTTATGCAATGGGCCATCCTTCTGGAAATGTCTTCTCTTAGCTTCCATAGAGCACATGTGTTTTGTCTTTCCTTTTACCTCACTGGTCTCCTCAGTCTCCTTTGCAAGCTCATCCTCCTCTAACTAACCTCTAAGTGTTGAAGGCCCTCGGGGTCCAGTCCTTGGCCCGCTTCTCTATCTACTGTACTTGATTTAATCTAGCCTCATAACTTTAAATGCCATCTTCATGGAGGTAACTAACTCCCCAATACATATCTCTGACCTCATCTACCCCTTGAGCTCCTCAGCCCCATATTTCCATCTCCACACTTGACATCTTCATTTAGATACCCCACAGGAACCCCCCATTACATAGTCATCATTTACACTTACATATTGATCGTTCCCCACTGTGGCTGAGGCTGCTGGTGTCCACCAACATCCTTTCTACTCTTTTTCCTTTAGTAAAATAGCTTTCCAATTTTAGCTTAAAATATAGCTGCCCAGCCAAAAGCTATATTTCATGGCCTCCATTTCAGTTAGGTGTGGTCATGATGTGGCTAGGCTCTCACCAATGAGACATCAACAGAAGTGGTGTGTGCCACTTTCAGATGGTGACTCCAAAATTGTGCTTTCCTTTGTGAGCTGGGATACAATTGGGATGGCTGAAGCCAGAACAGCTAACTTAGATCCAGAAATAGAAACATTGCATTTAGGATGGCCAAGCTATCCTACCAACTGAGGACTCTCTACCTATGGCTTATTATGTGAGAGAGAAATTGTTCTGTATTTTTGAGCCACTATGCTCAGGAGCCATTTTGTATAGCAACTTAGACTGTACCCCTAACCAATCTACCCAATCTTCCCCATCTCAGTAAATGGTATCTTCATCCCCCTATTTCCTGAGCCAGAAACATGTTGATTCCTCATTTTCTTCAACTCCAATTTATTAATAGTCCTATTGGTTGTACCTAAAAAAATATACCTCAAAGCCATCCACAATCCAAATTCATTCATAGCTACTACCTAATCTCCAAACTGATCACCTTGTTTTGTGTTTGACCCCCTACAACACTTCTGACTGCAGGCAGAGATAGCTTTAAAAACTTAATGCATCAGGGTGCCTGGGTGGCTCAGTCAGTTAAGAGTCTGCCTCCGGCTCAGGTCATGATCTCAGAGGTCCTGGGATTGAGTCCCACATTGGGCTTTCTGCTCAGCAGGGAGTCCACTTCTCCCTCTCACTCTCCCTTTGTGCTCTCTCTCTCTCAAATAAATAAATAAATAAATAAAATCTTAAAAAAAAAAGAAAAAATGCATCATGTCATGTTCCTGTTTGAAACCTCTCAGTGCCTTCTCATTTTATTAAGATAAAGCCCTAAGTGCTGAACTTGACCCTCTATGACCAGGTTTCTGCTTTTTTCCCCAGCCTCATCTTGTGTCACTTTCTTCTTGCTCACCAGTCTTCAGCCACAGGGGCCTTCTTTCCATTTCAGTTTCTCAAACTGTCCAAACTCTTCCCAGACTCACACCTCTGCTCACGTGTCATCTGTCTAGGGAAGTTCTGTCCTTCAATTCTTTGTCAGGTTGGCTCCTACTCATCTTGCAGGTCTTGGCCTAACCCTAATGCTTAGCACTCCAATTGTATTTCATAACAACTTATTGTTTTCAATTATAGTACATCACAATTTATAATTATACATTAGATGGAGGCTCTGTTTGTTGGATGTCTGTTCTTCCGCATAGTCTGGAAGCTCTCTGGAGGCAGAGACCATGCTGGTGCTGTTCACCTCCACACACCTAGCATAGTCACGGTGCTTTTCACACAGTAGTTGTTCAATAAATCGAATGCTTCCTGAAATGAAATGAGTAGGAGAAAAATATGATAGAGCAGAGATTAAGGAAAATTTATCTATGAGAAATATGTGAAGTGGATTTTAGTTGGAGAGAGACTAGTTTAGTATTTAGTTTAGTATTAGTTTCCCAGGGCTGCTGTAACAAATAACTACAAACCAAGGGCCTTAAAACAACAGAAGTTCATTCTCTCATAGTCGTGGAGATCAGAAGTCTGAAAGCAAGGTATCAGCAGGGCCAAGTCTCTAGGGGAGGATCCTTCCTTGCCTCTTCTAGCTTCTGGTGGTTGCCCACAATCCTTGGAGTTCCTTGGCTTGTGGCAGCATCACTTGAATCCTGCCTCTGTTGCCCCATGGCACTCTCCTTGGGTGTGTCTACTCTCTTTATGTCCCTTCTCTTCTTATAAGGACAGCAATAATATTAGATTTATGGCCTACTTTATTCCAATATGGCCCCACCTTAACTAATTACATCTACAAAGACCCTGTTTTCAAGTAAGGTCACATTCTGAGGCTCCAGTTAGGCATGAGTTTTTGGGAGGTCACTATTCAACCCAGTGTACTGGAGGTATAAGGAAACCAATTTGCTATATTCTAGGCAGGAGGCGAAAAAGGCCTGAACTATGTATAAGCATAAGAACAAGTGTCAATTGGTCATAATTAAGAAATGATAGACCATAGAATTTTAGGAAGAGACCTGAAAGGCCTAAAGTCTTGTGATTCTCAAGTTAGGCTTCTTATATTCTTCAAATAAGGTGGCTCAGGGGTGGTTAGAAAGTTGGGGGGGGGGGGGGCATAAGGAAGGTTTTCCAGGCCCACCACCCCTTTATAATCAGAACAATTACAAATGTATATTTTAGATGCTTGGTATCCACAGAAGATTTTGTTTGAAGATTGGTTTTGTTATAAATCTCGTCTAAATCTCTCATTTCACTGATCACGAAATTGCAGCCAATGAAAGAACAAGACAATGATACAGAAGTAAATTCCATAGAGTGAACTGTTGGATTTAAGAATGTGGGATGAAGCCAACCAGAGCAGTACAGGAAATTAGCATGAAAAAGAAGCTTTAAACCTAATGGTCGCATTTGTGAAATACAATGAGAAAACAAAGTTCAATTGTCTTTGTTCCTATAAACTATAGTTCTTCTGGACAGGGACCTGAGGGTGGCCCTGTCCCTGGAGCAGGGACACAGGACAAAGTAGAAGGAGCCAGGAGATCTGAGTATAATTCTGTCCTGCCCAGGTCACTGAGCAACAGACTGGACACAGGGATAAAGGAGAAGGAAGTGCCACAGGTGGCAACTGGGTTTCATAAGTAAATAATGAGGAGACAGGGTGGTATGGCAGATGGAGAAAGGTGGTTTGGACAGAGATTAAGTTCATAGAGGACCTTTTGTTTTGTTTGTTTTGGACATACTGGCTTTGAAGTGACAGTGGAAAATGAAAACTTTGGCAAGTAAACCCGTGTCTATTTTGTAGCCCCCATGACCTTTTCATTCCAGTGATGGACAGGGTAGTGTCTCCTAGTTCATGGTCTCCTTCCCACAGTGCCCATTTTGGAATGCACTTTGTAGAAGTTAAAGAATCACGTGATCTGTGACTGGGGCCATCATCTCTCACCTGGACCACATATGTATTCTCTGGCTAAGTGATCTTCCCAAATTGACTCAGCTCATTTTAATTTCTTCTCCACACTGCAGTTATCATTGCAAAACACAAACCTGATTGTATTATCTACCCCTGCTTTGAAATACTTTTCATTGCTCAAAGATCAAAGTCCCCGAAGTTCCTTATGATATGTGCTCTTTCAGAGAGGTCTGACCCCTGCCTTGACTTCCTAGCCTCATCTGGCACCACTTCTCCCCCTGGCCTTGGAGATCTAGCCACATTTAGTTTTGCTAACTTCTTCCTGACCCAGGGCCTTTGCATGTGTCCTTCATGCTATCATTTCCTGTACCTTTTACCCTCTCCAAATACACAGTCATCCTTAAGATGCCAGCCAGCACAGTCAACATGTCTTAGGGACTTTTTCCCTGACCCAGGTCTAAGTCAGTTTAAGTCACCTTCTTTTGTTTCTTTCAGAGCACTAAGCTCAGTTCATAAATATGCATTTTTTTTGCCTTGGATATTTGTTTAATGTTTAGCTCTCCTATTCTAGGTCCATATGAGTAGGGGCTATGTATGTCTTGCTGTGCTCAGCACCTAGCATAGCATCTGGTATATAGTAATGGAATGAATGAATGAATAAAAGCCATAATTCAAATATTTGACTCCTTCAGATTCCAAATCCTAATGTTGAATTCAAAGCACAACCTTTTTTTGGGGGTGGGCAATTGCTGCTTTTGCATATAGGTTATATCACACTTCAACAAAAATTTAAAATTTAAATCTTCCCACTATATAAGTATTTGGCAAGTTATATTGGATATTAAAAATGCATTTCCTTGAAGACCGTGGTTTGGGCTATTAAAGCACTTGCTGAGAGACCTTCTTCTTCTTCTTCTTCTTCTTCTTTTTTTGCTGAGAGACATTCTTATGTTTTAAGAGCAAAAAACAGCAGATGTTGGTGAGTATATGGAGAAAGGGGAACCCACTTACACTGTTGGTGGGAATGCAAACTGGTGCAGCCACTCTGGAAAACAGTATGGAAGTTCCTCAGAAAGTTAAAAACAGGGGCGCCTGGGTGGCTCAGTCATTAAGCGTCTGCCTTCGGCTCAGGTCATGATCCCAGGGTCCTGGGATCGAGCCCTGCATCGGGCTCCCTGCTTCGCAGGAAGCCTGCTTCTCCCTCTCCCACTCCCGCTGCTTGTGTTTCCTCTCTCGCTGTATCTCTCTCTGTCAAATAAATAAAATCTTTAAAAAAAAAAAAAAGTTAAAAACAGAACTACCCTATGACCCAGCAATTGCAGTACTAGGTATTTATCCAAAGGATACAAACATAGTGATTCGAAGGGGCACATGCATCCCAGTGTTTATAGCAGCATTATCAACAATAGCCAAATTATGGAAAGAACCCAAATGTACATTGACTGATGAATGGATAAAGAATATGTGATATGAATATGAATATATATAATATTCCATGTAAAATGGAATATTACTCAGCCATCAAAAAGACTGAAATCTTGCCATTTGCAACAACGTGGATGGAGCTAGAGTGTATTATGCTAAGTGAAATGAGTCAGTCAGAGAATGACAAATACCATATGATTTCATTCATATATGGAATTTAAGAAACAAAACAGATGAACATAATGGGAAGGAAAGGAAAAGTAAAATAAGATAAAAACAGAGAGGGAGGCAAACCATAAGAGACTCTTAACAATCAGGTACAAACTGAGGGTTGCTGGAGGGGAGGTGGGTGGGGGATGGGGTAACTGGGTGAAGGGCATTAAGGATGGCATTTGTTGTAATGAGCACTGGGTGTTATGTGCAAGTGATGAATCACTAAATTCTACCTCTGAAATTAATATTATGCTATATGTTAACTAACTGGAATTTATATCAAATCTTGAAAGAAAAAAAAAGTAAAGAAATTGCTTGACTTTATTTTTTATCTTTCTTAAATGTATTGAACAATTTCCTGATTTCATAAAAAGAAGATATTTAATATAAGTAAATGGTTAAATGGTTCTTAATAATGAGCATCATCAATATAAACATCATTGGCTCTTCTCTGATATAACTATAGTACTCAGCACTTTTTTTATGGCAGAAGCAAAGCACTCATTTATATCTTTCTTTTTTTAAATTTAAATTCAATTGACTTTAAAAAGCCTCTACAAAATCAGGTTACTATTTTACCTTTTGAGGGCTGCAGTAGCCATGGAGGTGCTGCTCAGAACTTCCTTCAGGAAAGAACTTGTCTTGAGCCCAGTTAGCTGACAGTTTACAGCTCTGAGTGCCTTCAGGTCACACCCAAGCTCTCTAGCAGAGGCTACCATGCTGGCTCCTCCCAAGCAGCCCCCAGCAAATGATACAGCATGGTCAGAATGCCAGGACCTGGTCGTTTTTGCCCAATGTGGGGCTTCTGTACTAGGTGCACTTTCCCCTGGAGCTACCAGCTGGGTTGGCCAAGACTTTGCTGGGTCTGCGCTGTGGTCCGAGGCTCTCTTTCCAATCCTGCTTCCTCCCTAAGATTGCAGTCTGAAGGCTTTTTTTTTTTTTTTTTTTAAGATTTTATTTATTTATTTGAGAAAGAGAGACTCAGAGAGAGAGCACATGAGAGGGGGGAGGGTCGGGAGGGTCAGAGGAAGAAGCAGACTCCCTGCCGAGCAGGGAGCCCGATGCGGGACTCGATCCAGGGACTCCAGGATCATGACCTGAGCCGAAGGCAGTCGCTTAACCAACTGAGCCACCCAGGCGCCCAGTCTGAAGGCTTTTTGTACCCAACTCCCTTCCTTTCCCTTTGATCTTTCCTGGGATATCCCCTCCAATAGACCTGTTGCCTTCCTAACCCTCTCTCAGCATCTGCTTCTTGGAACATCCAACCAACATAGAGGGCTTCCAATAATATAATGATATAAGATTAAAATGTTAGGGTTTTATTTCTTTAGATTTTTCAATTTTCCTTTCCTAGCTCATTCTCTCTGAAGATTTTTAGTTGTTCACTGTATAAGGCCTATTTCTGAAATGAAGAATGATTTCAGAAGAAGAATAATTTCTTGTTATGAGTCTGTAAGCTCCATGAGTCCTGAGATTTTGTTTGTTACTGTCACAACCCAACACTTGACACATAGCATATGCTTGATGAATATTTGTTGAATGATTGAATACATATCTTAAGAATCATTTTTTCCTGTTTATATTAAATAGAAGAGACAAGAACAAGACATACTATAATAGCATTTTCTATAGAGGCTATATTAGTTTGGTAGGGCTGCCATAACAAAGAGCCACAAACTGGGTGGCTAAAACAACAGAAATCTATTTTCTTACAGTTCTGGAGGCTAGAAATCAAGGTGTCAGCAGGATTAGTTTCTTCTGCGGTCTCTCATGTTAGCTTGTAAATGACCCTCTGTGAATGTCTGTGTCTTAATTTCTTCATAAAGACACCAGTCATGCATTAAGGCCCACAGAGACCTGATTTCACCTCTTTAAAGAACCCATCTCCAAATACAGTCACATTCTGAGGTACTGGGACTTAGGGCTTCAACATATGAATTTTGGGTAGTACAACTTAGAGCCCATAACAGAGGCCCATAAAAACGTGCCAGTAAGCAATTCTTTGGTTTAAGGTATTTTACTTCGTGTTGGATGCAAATGGAAATAGGAATAAAATACAATAAAATAATATGAAAAATAAAAATTATATGAAACAAGGCAAATGTCTGATTTATAGCCAAAGAATTATGTAAGTGTATCTAAAAAGCAGACAGTGAGGTATAAAGGCTAAAATTCTTTGGTAATTCCTGGGTGGACTTGTAATGCTTGACCAAGTACATCACACATCATAAAAAAGAAACAAGTTACAACTCATAAATGACCATATGCTTGAAACTACCAGTGGAAATTTCTTTACCATGTGAATTTAAAATCTAAATCTCACCAGATAGTATCTTTCTCATTAAAATATATTTTTTGAAGAGAATTTTTGTTTTTAAAGCTTTTATTTATTTATTTGAATGAGATAGAGAGAGAGAGAGAAATAGTGAGAGAGCACACGAGGCAGGGTAGGGGCAGAGGCAGAGGGAGAAGCAGACTCCCCCCTGAGCAGGGAGCCTGACTTGGGGCTTGATCCCAGGGCTCTGGGATCATGACCTGAGCTGAAGGCAGATGCTTAACCAACTGAGCCACCCAGTCATCCCTGAAGAGAATTTATATACATTATATACATGTAGGACAATTTGTTTCCCAGAAAAATACAAATTATGAAAAATTATTACTTATTAAAACATTAATTTCATTTTAACCATAGGAAAAAATGTTAATTTTTCCTTGCTGGTCCCTGCTGTCTACCAGATTCCTGAACCTATCTCAAGTTATAAAAGTAATGGGCTGTGGTATGCCCTCCACAAAGGTGAACATTGGTTTTTCTCTGCTGGCATTTCCCACCTCCGAAACTTACATTTTGTTACATGCTGTAAACCACCATTGTTGTGTGCCGCTATATTTTGGGCACTTATTAGAATGAAGGAAGTTCTTCCCTAACATGACATTTCCTTTCTAATACAATACAAAAATGGAGTATTTAGGGTTGACCACTTACACATTGTTCCCATTTCAGGCCCCACGGTATTGCCGTCATGTATGAATGCCTAACACTTTTAGAGATTTCCTTTAGGGTTTTCTAGTATGTTTACTTTCCTGTGGATTTTGAAAGACTTGACCTCTCTGAGAGAAGTCTTTTGAGAGACCTCAGATGCATATCACCTCCGTGAGAGCCTTAACAGGCCAGCCTTGTAAAGATGGTGCCATAACTATGTATTGATTCGAAATTGCTTTGCTCACCATAAGCACAGTCTGACCCTGTGGCTACCATTCTCCTCTACTTGTGAAATTCTCTAGACCCTTCCTTGACACCATGACTGTCAGTTCAGAAACATTGGATTATATCAAAGGCTCTATCGGGAATATAATGTTAAGACTTCTGCTATTAGTAAATTCTACTACTAGATTCTAAATACCTTGAGGGTAATGTACATGTCTGATTTAAAAAAAAAAATCAAACTGTTAAAAGATAAACTGAGGCACATTAAAAAGTGTAGGATTTTCTTTGAGCAAAAATGGATTGGAATAGGGTAACATCATAACAGAAGTGGTTTGGGGCACTCCTTGATAGGAGCCCAGAGACACAGACTTACACAAAAAATGATCCAGAAAAAAAGAAAGGAAGTTACTTGATTGGCTATACCTTAAAGCCTATTGTCTATTTTCAATTCCTTGTCCTTAGCATTTTGATTTTGTAACCTTGAGGCATTTACTATAGGCTTAGATTTTGATTTGCTTATATATTTAGCACCTACTTGGGCCCCGAGCTAATTTAAAAAAAAAAAAAAAGGAAAAGACTGGGTTCCTATCTTGGAGTGTTTATAGCCAAGGAAGGAGTTCGTACACTTCCTTCTTTCCTGCCCTATGCCTTTTAAAACAAGCTGATTATCTTTTAATTATTCATTATAGTAAATTTTGAAAATACAGAGAAACCAAGATTTAAAAATCAACCAAAAAGCCTATGGCTTAATTGCTGCTAATAACATTTTACTTTAATTTATCTTTTTTTCATATGCATTGACTTTTTTAAAAAACATTAAGTATTGGGGCACCTGGGTGGCTCAGTTGTTAAGCGTCTGTCTTCAGCTCGGGTCATGATTCCAGGGTCCTGGGATCGAGCCCCGCATCGGGCTCCCTGCTCGGCGGGAGGCCTGCTTCTCCCTCTCCCACTCCCCCTGCTTGTGTTCCTGCTCTCGCTGTCTCTCTCTCTGTCAAATAAAAAAAAAATAAAAAAAAAAAAACAGAAAACAAAAAACAAAACGTTAAGTATGTTTATTTTTTCACTTAAAAGAAATTTATTTAAATTCAATTAATTAATGTATAGTATATTATTAGTTTCAGAGGTAGAGTTCACTGATTCATCAGTCTTATGTAACACCTAGTGCTCATATGCATAGACTTTTAAAAACGTTTATAATCAGATAGCACGCACAATTTTGTAACCTGCTTCTTTCATCTCACACATCATAAATGTTTTCCAGTAGCCTGTGTGAACATTAGTTAGGAAGCTGGATTATATTCCAGGGAGTGGATTCACCATAGCTTCCTTAATCCTCATTTTGCTGCCAGGTATTTATTCGACTTCCTGCCTTTTTTTTTAATTCTAAATGCAAAACTCAACTTTGTGCACATTTTTTTTTTTTAAAGATTTTATTTATTTATTTGACAGACAGAGAGATAGCAAGAGCAGGAACACAAGCAGGGGGAGTGGGAGAGGGAGAAGCAGGCTTCTTGCCCAGCAGGGAGCCTGATGTGGGACTCGATCCCAGGACCCTGGGATCATGACCTGAGCCGAAGGCAGACGCTTAACGACTGAGCCACCCAGGCGCCCCTTTGTGCACATTTTTAATATTTAGGATTGTTTCCTGAAATTAAACGTCCAGAGGCGGTCTCTCTATGTCAAATGGAATGAACATCACAACTCCCAGGGCATGTACCAGTGACTTTGGAAGGGTCTGGTCCATTTGCCCCTGCCCCGCAGCACTCAGTAATGCCTGGCTCACTGGGTCCTTACCCTTGGGACATTGCTACTTTGAAAATGTTTGCTAGTTTGGTAAGTGAGAAGTAGTGTGTTGTTTTGATTTTTATTTATTTGGTTGCCAGTGAGGTTGAACATTTCCTCATATTTTTGTTTATCACTTTTATTTCCTCTTTTATGAATTGGCACTTTATGTCCTTTCTCATTTTATTTATTATTTCTCCCACATCTCTCTCTCTCTCTCTCTCTCTTTTTTCTTTTTTTTCCGCACCATACTGATGGTGTTTTGGCTCAGCCAGGGATTTTTTTCCCAAGGCCACTTTAGCCAGTATAGCTTGTCTTCCTTCACTCTGGATGTGGTGACCGAACAGTCATTTTTATACTATCATGCAGATATAACAGAAAACACTCTTTAAAACAGAAAGTACTTTAAAGTTGCTTCAGCTTTTTGGAGTCTTCTCATCTGAGACAGCACTTGGGCTTCTCACCTTGGAAAGAATTTCTATAAAGTGAGGAAGTTCACTTGGGGACATTTTTAGTAAGAACCCTAAGAGTGGCAGCCACTTGGAGATTAATCCTGACATTCTCCTGAGGCACCTGAAGGCTAAAAGGGAAGAGCAGACTATCCTCAGTCCCCCAAAAGCTGGGGTGAGATCCAAAACTGCTTTCTGCACCATTGATTTTTCTTGGGCTTTTGCGGCTGGGAAACACTATTCATTGCAGTAGATTATGGCTTTTTCTTTTGTCCTCTTTACTAACTGGGGAGCCGTTGCCAAAAGTTGTGACTGGTGAATATCATTTTGGAGGAGTAGAACTTGTGCTGCTCACCCCCAAGAAAGGTTAGTCAGCACCTCAACAACTTCTATTGGTGAGCTGTCATTGTTCTCGCTACAGCGAGTTTTAAAAGGAGATGCCGCCTTCACCCACACTCTGCGAGATGAGAGGGGTAGAGCACAAAAGTGGATAAGAAAGGCAACTCTGTTATCCCAGACCTTTCTCTCCTAAATAATAGACCTAGTAAGGCAGCAGGATCTTGCCAACTAGTAAGGCACAAATCAGCATACAGACCCATGTTGAGGTCCCACCTGTGAAAGCATTTTGTGAATGGTAAAGTGCTTTATAAGTGGTAGGTGTGATATTTTTGCAAGTAGTTGAAGGTCACTGGTTCACTGGGTTTATTCTTGGTTCCTTAAGGGTGAACTTTCCTATATTTAGGGTTTCACTTATTCATTCACGTTTACTGAATTTCTACTATATTTTAAGCATCGTTTAGGCCTAGGGTCAGCAAACTATAGTCTGCAAGTCAGATTTGACCTGCCACCTGTTTTTCATAGCCTGGGAGCAAAGAATGGCTTTTACATTTTTATAAAATTGTTTTAAAAAATCAAAAGAAGAATAATATTTTATGATACTTAAAAAGCATATGAAATTCAACTGTGTCCACAGTTAAAGTTTTATTGGAACATAGCTATGCTCATTCATTTATGTATTGTTGTCTCTGGATGCTTTCCTGCTACAATGTCAGAGTTGAGTAGTTAAGAGAAACTGTATGGCCTGTTGAGGCTAAAATATTTACTCTCTGGCCCTTTACAGAAAAAGCTTTCCACTGCTGTTCTAGAGACTGGGGATAGATCTATAAACAAGATAGACATTGTCTTTGCATCTATGGGTATCATTACTTTAAAGATGGTCCCGGTGGGACTCACCCTTGATCCTGGCTTTAGAAACCTCAGGTTCTAACCAACTGAGCTAACCTTATATAATTTTAGCCAACACTGGCACAACCTTATGGAATCTGATTATTTCTTCATCAAATCAGATCAAATCTATGAATTAACAATGTTAGACTGCAAAGTTCTCTGCACTTAAGACATTAAATGAGTTAAGGAGCAAAATTTATTTTCAAAATGAAAAAAAGAATAACTGTAATGACACACAAAAGCTGCTTTTAACTTTTCAAAAGCCTTTTATTTGTGCTAGCTTACATACTGCAGACTTCATGAGCTAAGAATTTGAGATGGAAAAGCTCACTTTGGACTGATAGAGACTGAGCAGGCTTGCCAGAGGAAGTAGGATGTGGCCTAAAATGATGGTCTTGATTTCCTTCTTCATTCCCAGGGGCCTAACAAGTTGTCTCCTATGGACAGAAGGCCAAGAAACTGCCTTTAGGGCTCTTTCCCATATCCTATGGTTTGGCAGATTTCTGCTCTTAGCCTCATGATGTGAACAGACCAAGACTGGGAGCTTCTCGCCGGCTTGTGAGGTGGGCAGGGATCTGCTCTTCCCTAAATGGGGAATCTGTGGAAATAAGACTGGGAGTGAGGGGGTATTATATAATAGGAAAATTAGGTGGGCGGGTGGAAATTTTGATATCTTAAAAAGTAAGGCAGTTTGGAAAGTCTGGGAATCCTTTGGCTAACTTCCAGCTTATCTAGAACACCAAAAGATTACATCTTCCTCTATACTGTGAGCAACTTGCATACCTGCCTGACCCAGGGTGTTGTTCAATAAATGGTTCAATTAGAGAATGCCTGAAAGAATGAAGGAAGGAGGTCAAGTCACATGTCAACATTAATCAGAATGGTTAGAGTGTGATGTGCTCTTAGGAATAGAAATTCATGGGTGTTCATTCATTCGCTCATTCAACAAATGTTTATTGAGCACCTACTATGTACCAGGCACTTAATCCCATTTTATTTCAATGACTAATAGTGAAAACCTTTCTCTTTTTTTTAAAAAAAGATTTTATTTATTTATTTGACAGAGATAGAGAGCACAAGTAGGCAGAGCAGCAGGCAGAGGGAGAGGGAGAAGCAGGCTCTCCGCTGAGCAGGGAACCCGATGTGGGGCTTGATCCCAGGACCCCAGGATCATGACCTGAGCCGAAGGTAGACACTTAACCAACTGAGCCACCCAGGCGCCCTAATAGTGAAAATCTTTCTAAAATATCAGTGGGGGTGCCTGGGTGGCAGAGTTGCTTAAGCATCTGACTTTGGCTCAGGTCATGGTCTCAGGGTCCTGGGATTGAGCCCTGCATCAGGCTCCCTGCTCAGCACAGAGTCTGCTTCTCCCTCTCCCTCTGCCCCTTCCTCTCTTCCTGCTCATGCTCTCTCTCTCTCTCTCTCTCAAATAAATAAATAAAATCTTCAAAAAAAAAAAAAAATCAGTGTCTGCTTTGTTGCTTTACAAAGCATAATCACACAAGTGTCTGTTATTGAGCCCTAAAGAGGACTGAAGAGCATGGAGGATCTTTTTGACCTCATGGTTTTTACCCTGGCTCACAGGGTAGAAGATGATGAAGTTGCTGTAGTGCTTAAGAAGACACACACTGGTGTCAGCGTGCCTGTGTTCAAATCTAGGCTTTACCACTCATATGATGTTGGATAGCTTTTGCCTCAGTTTCCCCATCTGTAAAACGGATAATAATACCTCCTACATAAGGTGGTCATGAAGATGAAATAATCTAAGTACCCTGGTACATAGGAAGCCCTCAAGGTAAATGGTAATTGTTTTTGTGATCACACAGAAGTCAACCTGGAAAAGATAGAAGCATTTGGACTGAAGATACTGAGAACCTGAGGACATGCCCCAGAACGTGGTGGTTCGGCTTCAGGGCCATTTATAGTATGCATAGGGGAAAGAACACAACCCCGTTATTGTAATTTAACTTCTCTGTGTTCTTGCCTGAAAATGGGGGGAGTGATACCAAACTGGTAGGGCTCTTCTGAGGAGCATATGGACGAGTGTGTCCGGAGTTCAGTTAGTTCTCAATAAATATTACTTTCCTTCTGATGGAGTCAAATATGAGGAAGTAATTCCCTTTAATTAAGAGTGTTGATGAGTTGGGTTCTAGTTAATTGAACTGTAATATGTAAATCAACTTAATCGTGGACTGGCTCTACCAGATAAACACCCAGCACCTGGTATGGTTTGGTTGAGCACCTTTATTTGTTTGATTTTGAAAAATCTTCCCCCCTTCTCTGGATTCTTAATATTGTGGATCCCTCAACGCAGCCTGCAAATACTTCGTGTTTTCAGTTGAAAGAAGGATTTTCAGAAGGTTTTAGATTTTAATTGTTGGTCTTAATAGGATTGCTTTAAATTGATCCAAGTCACTTGCAGACAATGGAACAATGGCCTGGTACCTCATCACTCCTTGTTTATTTTTTAAATAAAAGGAGCAAAGTGGGACGTGTTCCAAATTGAGTCACAGGCTGGGGTGAAGATTAACTGAGTAAACATTGTGGTCTTTGGGGAGACTGATACTGGGTGGGAGCTAGAAAATCTGCAGCAGTCACCCTTTACCATTTATTTCCCTTTGTGCAATGTCTTCCTAGCATAGCATGAGAGAAGACAAACAGAAAAACATGTTCATTATGACAAAGTGACGTTGAAGTAAAGGTGGAAGAAAATGTGTGTTGAGACAGGGGGCATGAGAACACATTGAAGTGAGACCAGGTAGAGGTGCTGAAGGGAGACTTTGGAACTCTGTCCGTTGATAATTTCATGGGATTATACTGTTTGGATATATCCTTATTTTCATAATCATTATCATCCTGTGGCCCTCATCTTGAAAAAGCATTCTCAATCTTGAGCACTATGGGCACTTTGGGCTGGATAATTGTAGAATGTTTAGCAGCATCCCTGCCCCCTACCCACTAGATGCCAGTAGCACTTTATCCACCCATCCCAGTATAATAACCCAAAATGTTTCCGGAGTTTACCAAATATTTCTTGGGGGGCAACCCCTGCCCCTCCCCCACCTGCCCTGCCCAGTTGAGAGCTACTGCTTTGAAAGGATTCATTTCAACGATGTTCTCTTAGGCTGTGCTCATGGAAAGGTCATTCCTCTGGCTAACTTTTGAATCTCCAGCCCTGACTGGCTAAGCCACATTGACAGCCAAGTAGAGTCCTCCTCAAAGTGGGCTGGGTATATCCCTACGATGCCAGGCTGCAGTGTCACATTTTTAAGTGTTGGGGGGATGCCCAGATTATTTTCTAAGGTAATGTGAATTTTGTCTCCAGTGGTCCTTGCCCCTCCTCAGTATTACATGGACATAATGACAACTCAGTTCTGTTTGTGGGGACTTCACTATCTGACAATAAGCTTGGAGAAAGTCAAGCTTGTTAGATTGTTAAAAATAAAACCTGTAGCGGGCGCCTGGGTGGCTCAGTTGGTTAAGCGACTGCCTTCGGCTCAGGTCATGATCCTGGAGTCCCGGGATCGAGTCCCGCGTGGGGCTCCCTGCTCGGCAGGGAGTCTGCTTCTCCCTCTGACCCTCCTCCCTCTTATGCTCTCTGTCTCTCATTCTCTCTGTCTCAAATAAATAAATAAAAAATCTTAAAAAAAAAAAAATCGTTAAAAAAAAAATAAAATAAAACCTGTAGGTTATCTTCTTAAAAGGATACCCCAGAATTATTATTTTAACATAGGCATAACCACAAAAGGAGGCTGAGAAGTCCACAGTAGGGGGAGGTGAATTGCCCAGGGGCATTTTAGGAAAATAAAGGCTTTGCAAGATAAAAACATCTTCTTTCCTGCCCAGTTACAGGCTTAATGTTATTAATAACTCAGATGTCATATTTATGCCATTGGTGGCAGCATGCATACAATTTAAATATTTTATCTTCCATCATACAACTCTGGATCTACATTACTGACTTTCAAGGGCCCCATTCATAAGGGATGAGGAGAGAGAACAATCAGCTACTTCACGCAAGGGCTGGCTAGCAGACTGGGTTTCCCAGCATTGTCGGATGAAGCACAACACAGGGAATGCTTTGGAGCCACTTGGAACATGGCAGGGTGGGGACGGAGAATGATGGGGGGGGGGAGCTTTTGGGGCAAGGAGAGAGCCAAACCCTTTTTTCTTTTTAAAGGGGTTATCCCACCTTTGTTCCAAGGGAGAATGGAATATCCATTAAGACTGGTGACACTGGGAATTTTGTTTCAGCTCAGTTCCTTTTGTTGTGACTCCAGGGTAAAGGATAGGAATCTGGGTTAACTAGGTTTCAAGCCAAGAGGAGAAAGAAAACGAATTCCTTCCAAGGATTTCTTCTATTGTCTCAAGAATAAATATTTATAGAGAAAGTTCAAGTGAAGTCTTTTACAATGGTCATGGTTTTAAGACTAAGCCTTCCAAAGAGTACATGTAAAACTATGCTTAAATGAAGGGTGATCCAATTAGGCTTCCCAGGGAAAAACCAAGAAACCTCAAGATAATTTCCTATATAAAATCTAATTGTGTTCTCAAGTGGAATATGAATACCACTCTGAATTATTCCTGATCCAGAGACTGCAGCAGAAATGTACAGCCAAATTGGATTCTATTTTAAGTAATTAAGTTATTTCCCTTCACAGGATCTATAATTTGCCTTCAACAAATGTGATTTGCCTCAGAAAGATAATACATTGCAATTTTTCCTCCAAAATAGATTTTCTGTGCCAGAAACAATTATGAAAAGTAGACCAAATATTGCCTTGATTATATCCTGGTTATTATCTTTGAGTGCACGTCTGGAGTGCCCTGTTTGTGTTCCAAAATGAGATAGGTATGGCTGCTGTTATCATTTAGAAGTTATCTTTAAATGGAGACCTGAGCTGAAATTTACTTAAGAGCCTGGGGCTTGCACAACACTAGTGTAAATAGCTACGGGTGTTACTACATAAGACTCCAAAATCTTGTGCAAAATGTGGCCAATGAGGAGCTTGGTTCAGTGGACCTTTCTTCTGAGCTCTGAAAGCACCAATTTAACTTTTATCTGCTTGGTTAAACCCTTGAGGTGCTAGGTGTTGTAATAGATCAAGTGTTGAGATTTGCATAGAAGATATTGCAAGAGGGGTATTTTTGGCTTGGTTAGTTTTATGAAGAAAACATTCACTTTTGGCTTTATCTTCAATAACAGATCAGTTGACTTATGACCAGGTGTTCTGGGGAACAACAGTGGTATGGTGAATAGCATGGGCTGAAACGATGGGTGGAATCAACTCCTGGTTTGTCCCCTTGAAAGTGCAAGTTACAGAAAGTCTATGAATCTCAGTTCCTTTGTTTTTGGAAAGGGAATGATGGTATCTAGATTGAGAGAATCAGAGGAGAAAAGCATACTAGGTTTGGCACAGCACAGACCTGGATTATACAAGGGGTCAGTCGTAGTAAAATCTAAAACATGGTGTTGCAGACCTTTTCTCATTTACACACACTTATCCTTCAGAAAGATTCTTTTTCATAGGAATAGGAACTGGCTGGATGTTCCTAAATGTCTAGGAGTTGAAAGTGGTTGAGACTTAAGATTCTGAAGACAGATTCCCTGTTTTGGGATACTGGCTGTGCTGCTTACCATGCCTTTAACCAGGTCACTTGGGATTTCTGTGCCTCAGTTTCCTGCTCTACAAACTGTAGTTCTACTATTAATAATTGAGCCAGAGTTCCTGTCATAGAATTATGATAAGGGCTAAGCAAAATATTACAACAACCAGGACAGGACCTGACATGCCATAAATATATTATTTTTGACTTCTGTTAGCCAAAGGAATGTCAACAGAACTCAGAACATAACGCTGAGTAAGTTTATCATGAACTTTTATTAACAACTTAATACAAGACTGTACATTGTAGGTGCTGAAATCAATCCACTTCTGAAAACTGAAAAACCAGCATTTCTATACCACACCAGGCTTTGGTTATAAGTGCCACCTTCTACAGCAAAATCACATAGTGTAACCAAACAATTTAAGAACAGGAAAAAAAAAAATGTTCCACTGGAATGGAGAGATTATTTATGTACAAACAGCTGAGGATCATTTCTAGCTTAAGTGACTCACTACACATTCTGGAATGTTCAGTTCCCTTTTCTACAGTCCTACAACCAGACATACAGCAACCAAGAACTTGGCCACAGGTCCTGTCTACAGATACTCATCCACATGAAAAACAAAAAAAAAACCACATTTATATAAATAAGTCAATTAAACCTCACAAAAACTAAAGGAACACAAGAAAAAAATCCAATAAAAAACTGTACAGTATCGGTCAGTCTTTTATATCTGAAAAAAATGTGTAACATAAAAAAAAGTTCTTTAATGTATACAAGTCTTTTCGATCAGTGTTAGCTTGAGTGAAAACTTGAAGACTCGGACTCGGTTGAAACAGAAGAATGTCCTCCCCGCTTCCCTTTGGAAAGGATCTTGAGGCTGGACCCTCTGCTCACAGAGGTGAGTGCATGCTGGGCAGAGGTTTTAAATTTGGCTCCAAGGAAGGCATAGAGGATGGGGTTCAGGCAACAGTGGAAAAAGGCTAGGGCCTCAGTGATGGAAATCCACTTGTGCACAGTGCTCTCAAACTCACATCCTTGCTTGATGATTTCCAGGAGGATGAAGGAATCAATGCTGATCCCAATGTAGTAGGGCAGCCAGCAGGCAAAGAAAGCCAGGATGAGGATAACTGTGGTCTTGAGGGCCTTGCGCTTCTGGTAGCCCTTAGAGTGGGACAGCTTGGAGATGATAATGCAGTAGCAGGACAGGATGACGATGCCTGGCAGGATAAGGCCAACCATGATGTGCTGAAACTGGAACACCACCAACCACGAGTCGTTGGGATAGAAGCGGTCACAGATATACCTCCCATCTGCCTCCCTGACATTGGCAAAGATGAAATCAGGAATGGTCAACAGGAGAGCAGGTATCCAGACGCCAACATAGACCACCTTTTCAGCCAACAGCTTCCTTGGCCTCTGACTGTTGGTGGCATGGACAATAGCCAAGTACCGGTCCAGACTGATGAAGGCCAGGATGAGAACACTGCTATAGAGGTTGACTGTATAGATGACATGGACTGCCTTGCACAGGAACTTTCCGAAGTACCAATTCGCCACAGCATCAACTGCCCAGAAGGGAAGCGTGAGGACAAAGAGGAGATCTGCCACAGACAGGTGCAGTCTATACTTGTCTGTCATGCTTCTCAGTTTCTTCTGGTAACCCATCACCAGGATGACCAATCCATTGCCCACTATGCCAGTCAAGAATATGATGGAGTAGACCGTGGGCAGAAAGATACGGTTGAAATGGGCATTTTCCTCCCGGAAGCAGGGTTCCTTCATGGAGTCATAGTCGCCTGAGCCCAAGTCATCTTCTGTGTAGTTATCTGAAGGGTATATCTGCAAAAGAGACAAGGGAATGGACATTAACTTTCACGTTCAGCTGTCATTCTCCAAGTTCAAAAAAATGTTTCTGCAATTTTTAAATAGTAATTTATAAAACTCATCCCAGCCTTCTTCAGGACATTCTGCTCCCAATGAAATAGTGAGGGAAGAGCACAAGAGAATTATTATAGACTACTACAACCCTCCTCCCCATCCTCCCCCAGAGTCAGTTCATTATATCCTTCTTTAGTAGAATCAATTACAAAATTCTTTGTTTAGAACAAAAGGGCGCTAAGATTCTGAGGGTTTCAAAGTCACATCTTCGCTAACTGTTCTACCCCGCCCACTGGGGAAGAAAAAAACCTTGGGAGGGAAAATACCAAAACAAAACACAAAGAGGCCACTCCTAGGCTGCGTGGATGGGGGGCGGGGGGCGGCGCAGGTGAGGAGTGGGAATAGAAGCTTGTGTTCTGAGGAGCTGGGATTAATTTTCTATATGAAGATTCACCAGGACAGGGAAAAGGGGAGGAAGGAGCTGGGGCGGGGGGGAGCAAAACTTTCTCCTAAGGCACAAAACATTGCCTTCCCCTCGCTTGTCTAAACACAAACCATTCTGTACTTCAAGCAACATGTAATGGGGAGGGAGAATACGCCTTAAACGAAGAGTCTTTAGCGCTTGGGGTATTGAACAGGGGTGTTAGAAGAGGATACTGCCCCACACACATGCCCGCAGCTAGTAGTCCTCAGGGGCATGGGTGTCTCTGCCCTATGTTTATCTCTTGGCGCGTTTGGGACGTTAGGGAGTGCAGCATTTTACTGGGAGGGGAAGGTCACGGGGTCTGCACTCATGGTCCTCGCCCCAAATTTCATTTCCTCACTCTCCCGGATCGCTTCCCACCCCGCCACTGACGCAGTAAATGGGGTCGGAGGTCTGCAGCTGGATGCCTCCAGGCGGAGGGCGCACCAAGGGCCGGGTGGTCCAACTCCCGACCTCCGCGGCTGCCCACCACGCCCACGCCCAATGCCAGCCGCAGCAGCTCCCAGGGTTCGGCCCGGCAGCTCGCCAAGTTCAGTCCCACAGGGTGCTGGGGAGAGAATGGGCGGCTCCTCCGTAAGCGCCTTTGAATTGCGCGCCGCGGGGGAAACGAAAAGCCTTTCTGGTAAGGGGTTTTCAAAAGTCTCCAGGAAACCACCAACGGTTAAACAGCGCAATTGGGATCGGTGAGAGCCAAACGGTCTCCCCACTTGCACCTGCCCGTCTGCGCCGCAATTACCGGCAGCCCACTTTCCCTCCAAGTCCTCACTGCACCCCAGTCCCCGCCGAGCACACCTCTGGGTCCTGCTGCGCAATGACTGCTTAATACTCCTCCCTCTGTACTATCCCAAACTACCGAACCCCGGGGTCCACTCGCGGCGCTTCCGATGCCCGCGAGGTCTCTCCCTCAATCCCAAGGCGCGCGGGCTGCTCCTGGCCACCTCCCTGCTGCGGCCAATTCTCAGACCTCTCTCAGGCAAGCAGCACCTTGGGTCCGCCCGCCTTTCCCGCCCTCTGCTCACTGTGCGGGGGGTACTGACACAGCTCCCCAGGAGGTGCAGGGTTTAGCGAACACGCGCCTAGCCTCAAGAGTGGTCCGCAGGAGCTTTTGCCTGAAATTAACCAGGGGCGCCGTCTGGCTCTGGGAACTCAGCCCCGGCGCACCGCCCTCCACCTCTAAATTCAGATCTAACTCCAAAAAAACCCCTTCCCCTCTCCTACGGGAGAGACCTTTAGGTCGCAGTCCGGGGGCAGCGCGCACGCCTTCTCTGCACTTGTGCACAGAACGTTCTTATGTTTGCAAACAGCGTGCAAGCCTAGCGCGCACCGCAGGACTCAAGGGGGAGACACATGCAGCCACCGAAAAGGTCCTTCCAGTCTTTTCTCCTCTACTTTCAGAGTAAAAGATTCCAATCCTACCCTCCTCCTCAAGCGCACGAAAACTCCTTTCCACGCTCCTTCTCCGGGGTACCGGCACCTCCCCTGTTCTAGTCGCTTCTGCCCGCTCGGAGAGCGCTCTAAGTTTACGTGTTTGTACGTTTAAGAAAAAGCAGGTTGAAACTGGACTTACACGGAACCCGTCCATGGTAACTGCTCGCTCTCCAGCCGCAGTGGCTACCGGAGCACCCAAGTCGTCGGGGTCACTTTGCTACCTGCTGCCGCAGACAAGAGACTGAAGTTTCTGCGTGAAGCTGGACTTTTATAAAAACACGCTCGGCGGGCGGCGCATGCGCCGCGCGGGTGCGCGGGCGGGGCAGGGAAAAGGGAGGTGGGGTGGGAGAGACAGGCTAGACGTGGGGGAGGAGGGCTTCTGGGAGGGGCGGGGGCAAGCGCTCCCGCAGTACCAGTGAGGTTAATTGGGGTAAACCTGGGAATCCCCTGAGCGGCTGCTGTTAGCTGGAGGTCACCTTGTGAATCTTGAGCTGTGGAGGGCCTCCCGGAGGCGTTCCCCAACTTGGGAAAGCTTGATGCGCCTGAAGGGAGGTGGGAAGCGCGGGCGACCAACGCGTCCCTGTGTGGCGCATCCATCCTTGCTCACGTGGATGGAATTCCAGACCCGGGAATGCTACAAATGGAGACACTGAGGCCCGGAGAACGGTAGTGACGTGCCAGAATAACCCAACCAGTAGGCGGCAATGCTGGAAGGGGGTCCAGCTTCTGACTCCATTCCCTGCGCTTTTAGCAGATGCAGTCCATTCAGAAAATAAAATGATTCTTCGGAGCACAGTTGTGCTGCTATACACGCACCCACAGTAATAGTACCGGCATCAGGTATACATAATAAGGAAACACTTTCAGAAGAGGGTAGGATTATTTGGCATAATTAGGGAGGGAGCCGGTGATAGAGAAGTAGATGTGTATTTCCGGGCAACCAATTAGTGAATAGTACTTAAAAAAATACGTTAAGTGTGCTTTATTATAAGACAAATTTAGCGAATAGTATTTTTTGTAACAGATCACGAGTTCAACCTGCACAGAATCACTCATTCATTTTCACGACAGCCTGTGGGTGTTACCATTACAGCGATGCATTTAGTCATTTAGATATTTACTGAGGGCCAATATGTGCGACTCACTGTTCCAGACGCTGGGCATACAGCCCTGAACCAGAGGGTAAGGCCCCCATGCGGAGGAAACAGAAAGCTGACTGGCGGAGATGAAATGCCAGGTTTGGTCCAGGATTCCAAGCCGGACTTGAACCAAGATCTGGCCCCATGTCCAGCGTCTTCCACGACTCAGTGGAGGACAAGCGTCCGCAGGGATAAGAAATTAGGTTGAGGGTGGGGCGGGTGGGGCGGGGGTGGGGCTAGACGTTTAAAAGTGTCCCCAACGGACTGGGGTTTGCAGTGAACGCTCAGACAGTGCTCTCCGTCCTCGCGCCGCTTCCCGCCGGCGCGGAGCCTGGGTGGGGCAGGGGAACGATTGAGGGGCGGGGCCGAGAACTAGTGCGACCGCTGGCGGGGTGACCGCACCAGTGACTGCGGGGGACCGGAGATGTGAGCGTTAGCCAGCGAAAGCGATGAATGCGCGGTGACGCGCACCTCGGGACAGTCCCAAGAAGAGAACTTGCCCAGACTGGACCCGGAACACCAGCCCCTTTCCTTCAGATAAAACCTTTCAGTCTAGAGGTGCTCCAGAGATAGTCTGGGAGCCGGGAACCTTTTCTCTACGAAGCATAGTTTTCCTCTTTTGTCGGCACCCCTTCCCTAATGTTTGTTGGTGAAGGTCCTCATCTACTGAAAGCTGATGTTGGGGTCAAGAGGTGGGACTCTTAGAAACTGCTAATTTAAGACACAATAATAACTAGATGAAATTATATTGTAATATTACATTAGGTAGAATTAAAAGAAAACTTTTAAAAGCACTTTTATTATGTCACTGAGTAAAACTTGGGATCCTCACATTTTCACATCCTAGAATAGGAGGCGATATGAAGGACCAGAATTTCAGACAGGTTCCATGACTTGCTTTTCACAAAGCTCAGTAGTGGCAGAATCATTATGTTTTGACCCAGAGTGTCAGCTGCATTGTACCTCAAAACTTTTCATTATGGTGGAAACCTGAAAGGTGGAATCTTCCAAACCTGCCCCCAAAGGGGAGAGAGAATAAATCCAGAGTAAAATGATTTGCACAATAACTATTTGTTGATTGCAGACAAAGGAAAGGTTTTCCTTTATCTGTGGGCTACTTTAGATCCTTTTAGGTATATCTGCTAAAAGGAAGCAGATAATTAAGAGAACAATGAAATGCTATTCAGTGACTGTCAAATTTAGCAAAAATTTTTCTTTTCAAAGATAATACCTGGATATTAAGATAAGACCAAGTGTCTTTCCCTTGTGGCTGGTGGGGAATGTGGATTGGACATCCTTTCTGGGGTTTTTTTTGTTTTTTTTTTTAAGATTTTATTTATTTGACAGAGAGAGACACAGTGAGAGAGGGAACACAAGCCAAGCAGGGGGAGTGGGAGAGGGAGAAGCAGGCTTCCTGCTGAGCAGGGAGCCCGATGCGATGCAGGGCTCAATCCCAGGACCCTGGTACCGTGACCTGAGCCGAAGGCAGATGCTTAACGACTGAGCCAACCAGGTGCCCCTGGACATCCTTTCTGGAGAGCACTTTGTAGTCAGTAGGACTTAGAACAGTAATTCCACCTATAGAAACATCCCAAGGAAATAGAATTTTGCCACAAAGGTATTCATGGAGACATTATTTATAACAGTGAAATATCTGAACAGCCCTAAATGTCCATTAGTGGAACAGTAGAGAAGACTTTGGTATCCATATGTGGAATTCCATATGTGGCCATTGCCAATGATGTTTGTGAAGAAGAATTTTTAATGACATGGGAAAATACTTATGAAACATTAGGTGCAAAAAGGAGGATTCAAAACTATGTGAACTCAGTTATGTTAAAATATGTATTAGCAAAAGATGGGAAGGAAAACCAAAAAAAATTTTTTTGAAGATTTTATTTATTTATGGGGCGCCTGAGTGGCTCAGTCGGTTGTGTGTCTGCCTTCAGCTCAGGTCGTGATCCCAGGGTCCTGGGATTGAGCCCCGTGGGCTCCCTGCTCAGTGGGGAGCCTGCTTCTCCCTCTTCCACTCTCCCTGCTTGTGTGCATGCTTGCTCGCGTGCTCTCTCTCTCTCTCTGTCAAATAAATAAAATCTTTAACAAAAAGATTTTATTTATTTATTTGAGAGAAAGACAGAGAGCACAAGCAGGGGGAGGGGCAGAGGGACAAGCAGATTCCCCCACTGAGTGGGGAGCCCGACATGGGACTGGGTCCCAGGACCCGGAGATATGACCTGAACCGAAGTCAGACACTTAACTGAGCCACCCAGGCGTCCCAAAAAACAAAATGTTTGTAGGAATTTTCACTGGGTGCAGAAATATATTTTATTTTTTACTTTATTTCTTGCATTTTTCTATGCTTTCCAAATTTTCTGTAATAGGCATGAAACATTTTCATATTCAGAAAAAAGTCAGTGTTTAAAAAGGAAATAGAATGCCTCCCTTCTCATACTTTTCCACTTCCTAAAGTATTCACTAGATAAGATGACTTTTTCCATAATAGTCCTCCTCTCTTCTAAGGAATGGTCTCTCCTTATTTTCCCCTGGGCCAAACCTACCTAAACTACTTTTTCAACTACTCTATGATGTTGTTCAAAAGAAAACAAAACAAAAACTCAAAACATTTGTTGAGTGTTTGTGATGTGCAGCTGACCTCCTGTAATCCCTTCAATCACTCCACAAGGCGTGAAACTGACATCCAGAGAGTGCAAGGAACTTGGCGGAGATCACACAGTGAGGATCTGCACCCAGTCTGTGTGGCTGCAAAGCCCAGACTCTCTCCACTATATCACAATGTCTTCTTTCTCTAATGGCTGCTATTCACCCTCTGAAAGCTCCTGCCTCGGAAAGGTCACTTGGCATCTACTTACATACTGCTTTGAGTGACATCTCTTGGGATGTTATTCAATGTTTAAATGAGTGTATGTCTTTTCTACTCTTCCTCAAATATTCTGGGTTCCTTAAAGTGAATGCTCAGATCTCTTCTACGCAGCTAGCCCACTGATGAACAAATAATGGGCTCTCTAATCGTTTACTGAAGCTCTATTTAATGAATAAATGACTTTCCTGTGTGGCTCTGGCAAGAGTGAGGTTTAGGGTCTGTCAGGGCTTTGGCAGGGTCCCCAAGTTCTCAGGCTGGCTTTAGCCCAGGGAATAACTAGCCTTGGCCACGGTGTGGAGGGTATGCTTGCAAACCCAGTGACATAGTGGCAAGCATTCTGCCACCTCCTGTTGCTCAGTCTGTAGCTGGTTGATTTGTGTGTGAGTGTGTTTGCATGTGTGTATCTGTGTGTGTATGTCCCCAAAGAGGCTCAAAGCCAGTCAGGCAGAAACCTTAGGGACGGACAGACATCTTCCTGACGGTGGATGGTAGGAGGCAGCAACATCACAGGCCTTCTGAATGCACCAAGTCCCCTGTCCCCTCGCTGGCTCCTCCCCTGTCTTTTAAAAGAGAAATTGCCACTTTTGCTTCTGAAAGAGAAAAAAATTACAAACTTCATTGATGGTAGTAGGGAATACTTCAAGGGACAAAGTTAATGTTTTCCCAACTGATTAAACAAAACAAAACAAAACACAGGAGACTATTTCCCAAGGGGCGTGTAATTCTACCAGAGGGTTACAAATCTCAAAGAGACAGTGCTATCAAATGTCAACTATTTCCAAGCCGGTGTTAGGTGGAAGCAATGGTGCCTCACCCCACTGCACCCAACCCACTCCTCCTTTCTCAACTCTGTATGTCTCTAATGCCTGCAAGTGAAGAATGACTTTGGGAAATAAACAAAATTTAGGAAAATTATTACTGGTTTTCTGTGTACCATTTTTATCTTACATCTAAGTCATATTTTGAATTTCTAAAAGGTCTGACTTCACTGAAGTCAGATTATTGTGATTTCCACTGAAGCTTTGTAGCAGTCAAGAACAGTCAACAAAATCTATACAGAGAGAAAAGCTAGATTGGTAAACAAATACAATTTAGAGTCACCCTGGCCTTAACAAAGCCACTTAATTAACAATGCAATGATTATTACTTGACTAGTTAGTTCCACTGCTAGGGAATGCATTGCTCTCAAAGTTGGCTGTGCTCATGTGGCAGGTTCAGTGTGGCTTTGTGGATCTGAAGAACAACAGACTCAGTGCTGTTTCCTCAAAAATTATGGTGTCAAGCTGGGAAAGAGGGCACGACTTTAGGAAATAATTGAGTGAGCAAACTCTGTTCTCCATGGAAAAGCCTGGCATTGTTTTCCTTAAACCAGTAATTTACTAGGGGTGACCTCAGGCAGCTATATAACAAGAGGAAGTGCCTACAGTTCTGTGGGTGGTGTGCTCTCTAAAGAGAACTATGCATCCCATAGCAGAGCCAGGGGACAGCCAGAAATGTGGTGATCTGATCACCCATACAGATAGGCTTTGAGATCTCACTGAGATCATTCTACCACGAGTTTTACATTAGCAGAATGATAGGGTGGGAATTATGTGTGTGTGTGTGTGTGTGTGTGTAGATCCATGCAATGTTCATGCAAGAGCAATTTTCTAAATCCAGAGCCATGATTGTGACTTTGGAGCTACTTATAGGTATAATGCACAAGTGACAAACCCTGCAGATATTGTAAATAAACAAGGCCATAGGGAGTGGTGGTGGGGACTGTGGAGAACTGGGGAATCTAAAGGGGATAGCCACCATCCTTGATTGTCCTATATGGGAGTTTGGGCCGTATCTTCCCAATTGTTAAAGAGAAGCTGAAAGGTCTGATTTTTTAAGGTGAAATCTCTTGACTTTAAAATGTTGATTCAGGGGGTGCCTGGGTGGCTCAGTCGTTAAAATGTTGATTCAAAACACACAAGCAAACAAACAAAAACTGTATGAGCTTCCATTTACACTGGCCTAAATTATGATACTAGGAATCAAAAGAAAGATTGGGGCTTGGGGGACCAAGAAAGATGGAACAGATACATAAAAGACAGCAATGGAAATAGCCAGAGCTGTCCACAGAATTCTTTTAGGATAGCCCTTTGCCATAATTTGTCCATCACTTTGAAATTGAAATTAATAACTTTGGATTTCCTGAGTTGGTCCTTCTTTGTGGCTCCCAACTGCACTCAGATTAATATCTGGGACCCTGAAGATGACTAACTCAGCTCCACTATGGCTCTATTATATTCCCTCAACCTTTTCCCCATCCTCGGGCTCTTAGTCTTCTCAGTTACCTCAATGCATGAGGCAAATGGATTGTTCCCCCATTACCCATAGAAGTGAGGTAAAGGAAATGAAATCTTAAGGAAAGTGTGAAATGTTCTTACTTCTAATTATGGGGCAGAAGAAAGACTTATGTGGTGGGGGAAGGAAAGAGAAGTAATAAAGATTCTCAAATGTGCCTTGAAAGCCCTCTCCTGTAGTCACAAAGACTCAGATTCAGGGTTGGAAGGGCTCTTTGGACCCCTTTGGTCTCCATTCCAAGGAGCTCCTTCTACAACCATATGGGACGCTCCCACCTCTAAGGACTCCCAGGATGGGCAGCCCATTCCTCAGAAAGGGAGCTCATCCGTGGCTGGGTGAACCTGAGCACTAGACAGTCCTGTTCTCCAGGCACCTGCCTCCCCTATTTTCTTTCTTCTGTATCTAATTTAACTAGAGTTTGGCTGGATGAGATGCCGTGGGAGGAAGCCACAGTGAGCTGCAGCCAAAACCATCCCCAGGCTAAAGCAAAACCTGCCTTTCCAGAGATACTTATTTCTGCAGCCACAAGGATGAGTCTAATGAGAGCCCTCTTTATTCCATTAGCAAATTTGAGAGCGGAATTGGACCAGGTTAGGGTTTCTTTTCATAAAGGAAATTATCCCCAAACATGGAAGATTTGGGGGATTAAATGACTCAAAAGATTTAGTGCTAGACTTTTTAAGGCCTCTGGAGACTTTCAGATGTACTTGCCTGGAGAGAAAATGTGGGGAGGCAGCAGCTTTGAAAGCAGGCTAATAAAAAGAGAGATTAACCCCATCTCTGCTTGGTGTTACATTAGGGGAAAACAGGTTAAAATGAAGGCTTACAAAAATCGTCTGAAGATTCACTCCTAAATGGAATTCTTTTCCACAGGTGCTGAGGGGTACTTGGAGAAGTCATTGCTTTATCATCCAGTTGCCCCTCGTACTCTTTCTAACCAAAAACATAGGGCTTTTCCTGGAATGCCTGTAAATTGGGGATGGCTTTGTGTTGGAGCAGTTTCTTTTCAAACAGAGGAAATGGAACAGTTTTCAGAGTCATTTAAATATACCAAGGTGGCGTGTTTCAGGTTTTCTTCCTTGTTTTTCTACTCCTTTATTCCTGTAATCAGCAAGTTGTGGGATCATCCTCTGAGTTACGTTTACCTGGGTCCAATTTGCTGAGTGCTGCCCTCCAGGGCCCTGCTTGCCTTTGAGAGCCCAGGTGGGGCAGCCCCTCAGAGGGAGCAGGCATCGAATATCCCATCTCTGCCCCCGTTGTCCCTTTATGGTTTGGAAATCGGCTCATGTGCTGCTAGTTGATGGCTTGTTTGGGGGCAGAAAACAGTGACATCCACAGCAACAGTTTGAACAACTTGGAACAACTTGGATGAATCCTTTCCAGAAACAGGTCCCCATTTGCAAGTCCAGATTGCTAAAAGCTTTATCTTTGATGAAAGTGGGAGGGCATCCATCTCCATCTTCAACTTCTCCCCAAACTGATTTAAATTAAGCTCCCAAGATTGAGGGGGATTTGTTCTCTGCCAAGTAAATTTTCACTTCAGGGTTAGGGTCCTGGCGACCAGTTATTTTTTTTAGAGGGATTTTTCCTTTCTTTTATGCCACCCCATGGGATGTGCTCAGGTTTTTGTCATAAATTGGTTATTTGCCACTCTAAAAAAAGAACCACTCTCCGTGCCCTTCAGCCAGAACCCCTCCCTCAACTTCTTTCTTTTTTACACACACACACACACACACACACACGAGTGCGTGCGTGCGCGTCTGCCATCATAATCAACCATCCCACAAACCCAAGTCCTCTGGTGTTTCTGGATTTTTTTTTTTTTAAAGATTTTATTTATTTATTTCACAGAGAGAGACACAGTGAGAGAGGGAACATAAGCAGGGGGAGTGGGAGAGGGAGAAGCAGGCTTCCCGCTGAGCAGGGAGCCCCATGTGGGGCTTGATCCTAGGACCCTGGGATCATGACCAGAGCCGAAGGCAGATGCTTAACGACTGAGCCACCCAGGTGCCCCTCTGGATTTTTTAATGTCCCAGCAGCTCCTGCTTTCTCTCTTCTCTGTCCTATGTCCGCTCTGAGCCTTAGCCTTGGTTCAGGTAAGGGGAAGGCCTACTCTGGCATTGCTATGAATTTCTATCTAGGCTTCTGTTTAAAGAGTTTGGGTGTGCAAGGTCACCAGACTGGTCTAGAAACTGAGAAGTCCCCGGTTCCTGGTAGGCAAAGACTTCCTCTGCCCTCTTATGCTAAACATAAACATTTAATTGACCTCATTTTTGATAGGTTCCAGGAGAAATCTCCAGTCTCTTCCTTGAAAGTAGGAATATACAGAAGGTATTTCTTCTGTGCATTTCCCCCCAATGAAGAAAGTTTTGTTGAACTTTACCTATTTTCTGTGGTTTGTATTGTGAAAACAAACTTTTTTTTCCCCGAGTCTGAAAAAAATACATAATTAGGTATATTTTTTCAAATTGTATGCTTTATTTTTTTTCCCTTGAAAATCTTTGCTTTACCCCCACCTTAAGTCACAGAGAACCACTTAAATTGGTCTGATCTTCTGACCTGTTGTCTGCGGTCTCTGGCCCCATGCCTTGTGTCCCCTGTGAATAGAACAAGCTGTTTTGAATAAATTCTGCAGAAGAAAGAGCTGAAAATGCAGGCGTGTGAGGCCTCCACAAGAATCTGACAAAAATAAGCCAATACAAAATCAGAGTTTCTCCCCTACCCACCTGCTGTCCCACTTTGTTGTAAGTATAAACAGTTCTCTTCTTTTCTCCTGAGAGCAAGGGATGTGGGTTTTATTATGCAGCTCTCCCTTCCCTGTGTTGCCAGGGACAGATGTGTATAGATGAATGTCTGTGATTTATCACTGGCCAGGGTTGTGGGTCCCCTAATCTCCCTGGTCCTGAGTCCTCTTCCAGAACTTCCACAGAAGCTGAGGCAGCCACAGAATGCCAGATGTGCCTGTTCGGTGATGGACACCCCCTATCCCCTGGAGAGGAATCTGGAGAGTCCTTTCTGTGCTGCTACTCTGGTCTCCCCCTCCCCCACCAAGAAACCTGGCTTATAGAGGTGAAGATTGTGAAGAGCTAAAAGAATCCTACCCAGAGAACCATATGTGCAAGGACATGGAAGTGTAAAGCAGCAGGCTGTGTCCTGGAAAATGTAGTAGAAGGGTTTCCCTGGGTGTGACTTGGCATTAAGGGAGTAATAGAAACATGAGCAAATACCGAACAAGATGACTGTGTAAGATGAGGAGCTTTGCAGACTCTAAAGTGCCAGACACCTATCAGAGAATTGTAATTTACAGGCCAACTTTGTAAACTGGACCAACATTAATTCACAGTTAACTATTATAGAGATAAGATGTTTTAAATAAATCTAGATGAAGTATAAGACGAAGGTGAATTTCTATTCATAAATCATAGGGACCAGGTTTCAACCTGGAGACCCTAGCCCTACTCTGAGAGGTGGGGAGTTAAGGAAATAATAGGATCTGCCACTGGGATCAAATCAAGGTCGGTGTTAAGTCCTCTCATGGTACAAGCAAGTGTTCTTGGTTCTTCTTCCCTGTAAATCTGGAACACACACTCTCCCACTACCCAGGATCTGTCCAACAGCATTTTATTTAATTTTTTCCATTTCTCTTTCGGAACTGCCTTCTCCTTCCATAGTGGATTCTCTTCCAGCTCTTCCTGGCCCCTTCTGAGCTCCTTTTTTTACTTCTGAGAACTTTTCATTCCCTTCCTCTCTTCCTGCCCACCACCCCAACCCTTCCTTCTTTCTGTAAACTATTTGAATGCCTGCAATGTGCAGAGCTCTGCCAGGCACTGAGACACAGTCCTTAGTCTCAAGACATGTAAGGGCAACGTGGGAGGTGATAAGGAACATAGAGAACTATAATACGAGCTAGAGCAGGATGGACAAGACACGCAGAGTAGAAACAAGGTGCAGCAGGGAAGGCCAAGGTCTTTCACACAGCAGGATGTATATGAAAAATAAGTAGGATTTTGATGTGGAGAGAACTGAGCAGGAAGGAGGACATTTGGAGTGAAATAAGAAAGCACAAATAAAATGTTGGCGCCAGCAACAGGGATCAGCCAGTTTGATTGGACTATAGTTGGAGTTCTCTCTGGGGAGGTACATTGAAACTAGAGCAGAGATGTTTTATAGGCAAGGCGAATAGGTCTGGACTATATTCTGGCAAGTAACATGAAAGCCATGAAGATTTTGAGTTGGAATATAATATGGTTAGAGTTATGCTTTAGAATAACTAGTCTTAAATAGAGTGTAGAATGGGTTGGAAGAAGGAAGCTGAGGTGGAGGGAGCAGACAAACCTATCTGGATAGCTTGGGCAGGGGATTGTAAAGGTCTGGGCTAGCTGGGGAGTGGTGGGAGGCTGAAAATAGAAGAGATCTTGAGGAACTAGCATCTGGTGCTCACTGATGTGGGTGGGTGGAGGACGAAGGAGATGACTGGAATTTCAGCTTGGATATGATGAAGAGAGGTCAGGGAGAGAAGCTATTTGGGAGGGGAGGTGATGCTGTTTAGAGAAAGTCTGAAGGCTGTCCTTTTATTTTTCAAAGTCTGGGTGTTGGTTTCTTACCAATACCTGCGTCTGACTTGTGGGCCAATGATATCCTGTTACTGATGTCATTGGGGGTGATTTCATCGATTTGCACTTCTTGAAAAGATAACCGTCAGAAGTGGCAAAACTTGAGAGACCAAAAAAAAAAAAAAATAAGGGTAGATTTCAAGATCCTTCCATTATATGTCTAAGTTTTCTGTCTTGGTATGATTTGGAGTTGATTCTCTGGGGTAGGACACTATGTCAGATCAAAGCATATTGATATGTGATTTAACACAAGTTAAAGGTGGTGCTATAGGAGAAGAAGCAGAAGGAAAGGATGCAACTGTCTGAAGAGACTTAAGGTTCAAATCAACATCTGCACTGTAGTAACAGTTCACATACAGATGTTCATAACTTTTATGGTCACAAAAGAATTCTACAGAAAACAAGGAGCTGATGGCACCTGCCCTCCTCAGACCTGCAGAATCAGACTTACCAGGGGTAGGGCACAGTAGTTCAGAGGAAGGAGCCATTTCAAACCAGGGTGCCTGGGAAAAGCTTTGCAAAAGAGTTGGAATCTTACAGGGAGCCCACAATGCCACTATGCATTCACCTCCTGGTTGGGCACGTAGATGGGATGTCCTACCCAAGACACTTGCAGTTAAAATCATTTCAGGGATCCTTAGCTACAAAAATAAACTTTATCAGAACATTGAAAATAACTTGCTCTACATTTGTGCTTTTACTTGTGAATTGTGCCACAGTCATTTTTAAGGAAGATAGGAACTTTTCTTTCCAGTCCTTTACTCACTGTAATAGTTGCTTTGTTGAGTGTTCTGGTCTACCTGTGGGGGTCCAACTTTGGTTCTCAGAATGTGGCTAATGGCTATAGGCAGAGTTTATCTTCAGATTCATTTTTTCCTTTCTTCTTGATCTTATATCACTTTCCTGGCCCTTTGGCTACTCACTGGTGGCTCATTTCAAACACTGCCGTTCCAGAATTGAATTCTTTGAGTGATATTTACTATTCAGCAGCAAGTGAGTGCAGGTGGATGGGTTACTGGACTTTGACCCTGACAGGGTGGCACATGATATTTCCCAATCTTCGGGCGCTGGATCCCCAGGAAAGTTTTTGTAAAGGGTACACATAGTCTCAGGTCCCAAATCTTACTTCAGACTGAATAAATAATGCACTACAACTTTTCAGATGCATGTGGATGCTTTGTGATTAATAAAATACCAAATTTATTTGGAAGTGTCTTGAATTTTTGGTTTTGTTAGTTTATTTTTGGGTGTGGGTATGTGCGCATATGTGTGTTTAGAATGTTCTTCATTAACAGACACTGACAGCATAACCAGCTTTCATCTGGTGATTCATGAAACTTTGTGGTTGTTAAAAGTGATCTTCTTGTTTGACAGAAGAAAGGCAGCCCTGGAGGAAGTGCATTTTTTGTCTGGTGCCTAGAGCCTACCCCTATTGGGGCTACCAGAGACAGAGCTGGGGAGATAACCAATATGGAATGGGACAGAAGGAATATTTCTCTGTATACAAATTACTACTTGGCTTGCAGGAGGGAGCTACCAACCAAGAACCAACCAAATAAGAGGGTTGTTATTTAGAAGACAGCTTCTGGGTCCTCGACCTACCATCTACCTTGGGCAGGAATCCCTTATGGAAACTTGTGGAAAGGTGAACATCTAGCTCAGCCCAGGCCCCCACACAACAGGGAGCTTACTATTAGGCAAAATCCAGATCCCTGGACCTCAACCTTGGTGTTTCTGATTGGGTCGGGCTGAGGTGGGGCCTTTGACATTATGTTCCAGGTGATTCTGATGTCAGCCAGTGTTGAGACACAGGACTACCATGAAAGGACAAAAATACTCCATTACAATGCCTTTTTGTTTGTTAAGTGCTCACTAATGCATGAACAGCATCATGGTGAGGCCCCTGTGGGCTTTATGTTTACACCCCTTTTCTTACTTCTCACACCCACCCTGGTAGATAGATCCCTATTTTTAAAAAACCCGAATGAATTAGGGCCCAGGGAAGTGAAACCAATGTGCTAGCTGGGGAGTGACAGTTGGAACCCCAATGCACAAATGAAACCAGGGAACACTGGGTGTGACAAGCTCTTGAGGAGGGACAAACAGTTGTGACCTCCAACCCACAATTGAGACTGGTGAACATAAAATAGGCACTAGCCCATTAGTAAGAGACTGATGCTGCTGAAATCAGGGGAGGGGAAGTGCTCTGTAAGAAGCTTCTGACACACCCAATTCCTTTGCGCATCCAGTCTATCTTTGGCACAGGAGCAGAATCAGTTTAAAGCTTGGGTTCTGGAGCTAAGAGACCTGGGTTCACTAACGGAGGGGCTTTGGCAAGTTACTTGATGTTTTTACGGCCTCAGTTGCCTCATCAAAATGGAGATAATGCCAAGTGGTACCTACCTCTCGCCGTGAGTTTAGCCATCAACATCAACATTTATGGCACACCTGCTCTTTGCCAGTCCTATGCTGAGGATACCACTCTTTAGAAGCTGAGAGAAGTCACACTTTTCTGCTAAGTCTGCTCTAGGTTGGAGTTGAATGCAGGCAGGTATCCCTAAGAGTATGCTTCCTCTCTCTTCCAGCTTCTCATTTTCCTGGCTATTCCTCAAAGATAATGTCTTGTGAGAATGGCGTGAGTCAACGTTAGATACCTGCTGTGTTTTACCCCAAGGTAACACCTTCTGCCTTGGATGTGGGGGAGGGGCATAGTTTATATCCCCGCTTCTATTGTTCTCTATGCCTCATTGTTCCTCCTTCACACCCCCTTCTCAGACAAATCATTTTGCTCCTTGATTTTGATAATTCTGTGGATGAGCTCTAAGATAGGAGGAACTGAGCCCTCGCTGCTGTTGACAATTATAGTTCTTTTTCTCGGAACTCCTTTCTTTTTTGTAAATGCCTACCAGGTGCCTCCAAGTGAAAGATGATACTTGTTTGTTTGGTAAAGGCCTCCAGATAAGAAGAGTTAAAACCAACAGCTCTCCAAAGAGAAGTGGTTTCCTTGGCCACTGAGTCACCACATTAAATGTTCATCCTGGCTCACTGGCTGAAATGAATCAGTGGTCCTTTTAGAATTTAGCACAGTGTTTCAAAGAAATCTGTAATTGAGATTGCAATTCATTTTTTCTTCACCACAGCTGACTATTTTGCATTTTCCCAAGGTGAAACAGCCTCTTTTCCGGTGTTGAGAAGAGTTGAAACTTAAAGTTGAGGAGTGAAAAAAGCCCTGCTACCAAAGGGAAGCCCCAAAGATTTCATTGCTAAGTGTAGGAAAATACTTCTCAAAATCAGATTCTAAAACTGAGTGAGTGGTTTGCTGTGTGCAGCTTTCTCGTGGCTTGGATTTTTTAAATTTTCTTCTTTTTAAAGGGTGACACATCTTCCTTCTGGTTGCCATCATCCTCTTTGCATCCCCAACCTCCCAGTTGGGGAGACCTCATTGGTCTACCCAGTAGCACCTTCCTGATCCTCTTCATCAAAGGTGACTTCTGTTCATGGGAACTGACTTTTCACCGGCCCAGATTGTGATGATTTTTCTATGGAGGTGGGGTGTTATCCACCAATTTCTGGACCACCTTCTGTGTTGATACAAATCCTTCCAATCTTAGAGCTCACCCTCAGTCCACTTCCTGACTAAAATGTTCCCAATGGACATTCAGCTCCTTCCTTCCCCAGACATTTACTGAGCACCAAGTATGTTCCAGGTACTAGACATGGGAATAAAACAGTGCACAAGGCCAGCCGAGAGCCTGTCCTCATAGAGCTCACAGGGACCTAGACAAGTGCATAGGCACTTACAGTCCAACCTGAACTAAATCCAGGAAGGCTTCCTGGAAGAGACAAGCTCAAAACTAAGATAAACCAAGTAACTTAACCAGGTGAAGGGAGTAAAGAGGGAAGAGCATTTCATTTTTCCTGTGCTCATGCTATTAAGCATCTTCTTATACCCTGCTTTGAATTAGTTTGTATTGTTTGGATGCCGAATGTGTACATGTTGTTACTTTCAAGATATAGTAACTGCTTGAGGACAAGAGATTGTGGTACTTTCCCACTCATCCTTATCAGGGTTTGGCACAGTGCTAAAATACTTTGCCAGGAAGGACAGTAGCATATATTATGCCTACTCTGTGCCCATCAGGTTGTGTGCAAGTGATTGTTTGAATTACCATGTTATGGGGCGCCTGGGTGCCTCAGTCGGTTAAGCGTCTGCCTTCGGTTCAGGTCATGATCCCAGGGTCCTGGGATTGAGCTCCAGCATCAAGCTACCTGCTTGGTGGGGAGTCTGCTTCTCCCTCTCCATCTACCTGCCTCCCTCTGCTGGTGCTCTCTCTTTCTCAAATAAATAAAAACTTTAATAAATAAATAAATAAATAAATTACCATGTTACTGAAAGAAATTGGAGGTAGTATGACTAGGGCAATAATACCCACAGCCTGGAAATCAGGATGCTGAATAGTTGTGTGACTTTGGGTGAATCTTGAAACTGCATCCGGGCCTTGATTTCTCCATCTGTGGAATGAAGGGATTCCACTACAGTGCCACCCAGCTCTGTAATCTGCTTTCTCCTGTGGCCTCACAGGGCCATCTGGTTGTCATTGGACTGGTAGGAAGATAACTGCAAAAGGCGGTTCAGGGGTTAAGTCAGGAAACCCAACATGGAAATGAAACCACAGCCCCACATGCTGAAGTGCTAGGCCAGTTAGATCAAGGAAAGGATGTCCCTAAGAAATGACCCCAGTGTGAGCCCCAGCGCCTCTATCCTGTTCTCTGTGCCTAGTGCCTGGCGTGCACAGCGCAAGTTGCCAACTAGGGAGGAACAGTGCTCGCTGGGGCTTTGTTCTGAGGGGCCAGTGGAGCTTTCACTCCACAGCATCAACACCTGTGGTCTTGTAACCTAGGCTACAGAAATAGCAAGTGGGTGCGCAGAATGCAAGTTGATGAGATAGTGCTGGGTACAGACGCTCACAGCAGAGCTCACTGCTAAAAACACCTAGTTGAGGACATCATGTACCAATTCAAGGGTGCCCCCCTTTTTTCTCTCAAATTTTTCAAAACAGGAAGAAAGTTTTGTTGAACTGCAGACACCAATAACCTACGTCCTTCTAGAGAGATCTTTCTGGAAGCCATCCAAGAAAGCTACCTTCACTAAGGGATGCTAATCACTTTTTTTTTTCTCTTTCTTTCTTCTTCTTCTTCTTTTTTTTTTTCTCTGAGCTTCTGGTACATTTTGGAAGGTTGGCACAAGGCCATCTGAAACCACAGTGGGGTGTTAGGTAATCATGTTCTCATTAAAATGCTGTTCTGTGGTTTAATTTTCAACAGTTTCTTTGCAGCTTGGAAACACACATACTATATTTTTGAGGCATAGAGAGACTGTTACAAGGCAAAAAGACGGGAAGATGGGCCGCTCATAAGGCACTTCCTTGTGTGTTTCCAGAAAAGAAACAGCTGTTTTCGTTCTAGAGAAGGCAAACTGAGTGGAGGGTAGCACTCACAGGGCTTCCTAGAGATTGATGATATTTAATTGACCCTGGGAACAATGCCTCCAAAATATCCCAAGACTGTCCAGATTGAAAGTATCAAGTAGCGTCTATCCATGACCATTTGTCCACTTAGTTGTTGAGTTGAGCACTTTAATTGAATGTCTACAAAATGTCAGGCACTGGACTAAGCCCTAAGGACAGAGAGATAGAAGCCAGCACCCACAAGGAAATCGCCACCAGTTGGAGTGGCCAAAGAGTAAGTGAGCAATGCATTATGGGTAAGTGGGCCCTAATTCTCCTCATTTTCACCTCTGAGGAATTTCCATTTGGGGCCTTTGAATTTTATCAGTGAAGACAGAAAACTAAAGCCCAAGGTTATCATTTCCTTTTTATTTTTTTAAAGATTTTATTTATTTGTTTGACAGAGAGAGCGAGACAGCATAAGCAGGGGAACAGTAGAAGGAGAGGGAGAAGCAGGCTCCCCGCCAAGCAGGGAGCCCCATGTGGGGCTCGATCCCAGGACCCCGGGATCATGACCTGAGCTGAAGGCAGACGCTTAACCATCTGAGCCACCAAGGTGTCCCTCATTTCCTTTTTAAAAGAGAGCATGGGAAGCCTCCAAATGTTCCCATTAGATAGTCTTCTAGAACTGCCCCTGATTTCTCCCTCTTCATCCCAGCCAACCTGTTCCCACCTGACCAGCTCTGGCTCTGTGACCGTGACAGGTCTTTGACTTGGCCACTCCTCCTCTGCTGTTTGTGCATTCCCAGCAATAAGATCTTGGCTTCCTTCCTAGTTCTTCAATTCGGCTCTCAGCTTTCCCGGAGCCTCACAGGAACCACACTGGCCCCTGTCCTGTCCTATCCTTTCGGAGGAATGTACAGAAAAGTAGCCAGAAATGCTATCTAGTATGATGAAGATGGCCCCAGGTAAATGGAACTGAATAAATTCAGCCCCAGACCAATTGGATCCTAGGCCTGCTTTGAGCATTTCAAATCAGATGAGCATTACCAATCAGACCTATTCTGGTAATAGGTGTAATTCTACCTGTTACAGAAATGGGTGAAAAAGAAATCCATCTTTGGATCTTTTTCCCCCTCCAACGTCCTTCCTCTTTCCTCCCCCTCTGCCCTCACTGGTTGTGCTGTTTCTCTTTTTCTCTCTTTTGTTTGACAGTGTTATTGTATGCATATTAAGGGAGAAATTTGCATAGTTACTTTTGGCATTTGCTTTGGGGGATTCAGGCTTTCACAAAGTAGCTACAATGGGTTGAAATTTAGAAGTGCCTTTTTTTCCCTCTCTCAATCCTTAAATACTTAACTGAAATGAGACATTCTTGGAGGGATCTTTAAAAACATTTTGAAATCAACATGAAGGCTTTGGGTTTAATTAAAAACCCTCTCATTGGTGAGCATTTTTGAGGCAAGTCAAATTTGCTGACGCTTCACTGGAGGTTTTTATAGAGACCAAAAGGTGAATGTGGAGTGAAGTGGACTGATTTAATGCTAGTTTCTCAAAACATTGACATTAAAGCAGGTAAAAATCAGTGTGGTTTTCTTCATGGGGGGTTTCGCTTTGACTTTCAACATTGAAATCTGAGGGTTTGATGAACCCAGAAATGCAAAGTGAAACTTGGGAGTGTGACTGCACATCAAGCCAAACAGACTTCTATGAATGGAAGCTGAGTTCCAGGTAGTTTCTTATCACCATTTATTAGATGTCACCCTCTACTCTTCACAAAAAAATATAGTCCCTTGTCTTTGAGGAACTTATATTTTAAAATAAGATATATTGTCAGTCAGCCATATAGCAAGGCATTTTCTCATTCTCCTCAAAGTTCCCACTCACAGGATCACTTTATTTAAACCAGAGTTGCCATCCTTGGAGAGTGGATTGCAGGACCTTGATGCCTCTGTCTTCTGAAAGATTGGAGGAAAGGGAGTAGTGAAAGGCAAAAGCTCTATCTAACTTTGATTGTTATCCCCTCTGGGAGAGGTCCCTCCCTCCCTCCCCTGCAGCCTCCTCCCCTCACCCTCCTCCTCCTTTGGCTGTGGCAGCTCTGGAAAGCAATGGAAGGGCCAAAGAATGTGGAAGGGAGGCCTAGGGCCACAGAAAATGCATTTTTTTGTCTTGCCACTTTTGACTTGTTGGGCTCAAGTAAATCAATAAAATAGCATAATGGAATCCTACCCAGCACGTTGCTCTTGAGTATACATTCAACATCTTGAATGCTGAATTCACTCAGACTCCTGAAAGTAAAATGTGGAAAATGTACAGAAGAACATTTTGTTTTCATAATACTTTAAATGGATTTAGTGGTGTGGATCAAAGTGGATCAAAATGGATGTCTGGGGGTTTGCCTGTGCAGTGAATGCAGCCCTTAGGTCCTAAAATCCCGTTGAGTCAGGGTACTGAATTGGAAAGGGGCTCTTTCCCCACATCTCCCCCTGCCAATTGCTTGCTTACAGTTGTCCAAGTTTAGCTGAGGATGGATCACAATCAGTGATTGAACCTCAAGGTGCTATCGTATGGCTCTGTGAGAGTTTATACATGCTCAGAATTTCAGACGTGATTGACAGAGGAGTGTGTGAATCAAACCCCTTGTTTGGTTCCGTGGTCACAAAGAGCCCTTTCCCTTTGAAACCCAAGAAGGTCCCCTTCCCTGGACCTGTGGAGGAAATTAGGCAGCAAATAACCATGAATTAAAAAAAAAAAACAACCCATTAAAACTTTAATCAATGTAGCATTTATGGGGCATTTAGGAATTTTAAGATGGCTTTCTTAACGTACCTTCTGAATGCAGCCACCTATAGAGAGCACTAATACTAGTAGGTGTATCATCTTCTCTAAATTGTCTGATCTGACCGTGGTTATTATTTAAACTTTAAATAAATTGATTTTGATCTAATTAGATGATATTAAGAGAAAACTGACCCAGTGATCAAAGGCTCTCTTTCTCTCTCTTTTCCTGATAATAATTCAGATCAGAATCCTGCATAGAGATTAGTGACTCTTTGGAACAAAGATTTTGTGTTTGGCTTTCAGAAATGGCTGTGCAAATATTCTGTCTGAAAGCCCTTTTAATGGCCGAAGATGGAGGAGTTGACAATCTGCGAAAGGCCAGGTGGACCTGAACTGGGATGAGTGGTTTCTTGGCAGGGAGCCCATTCTCATGATGAAAGCTGGGAAAATTTGCTTGGGGAAAGTAATCCAATGATATGAAAGGATTAGGCAGGCTTACATTTAGCAAACTCTAAACCATGAATCTGAATGATGCACCTCTTCTCCACAAAGGCAGCTGCTTTCCTTGTAAAATAGAGCAACCACAATTAAATGAGCGGAGAAACTAAAGAGAGAAGGGTGTTTCAAAATGATATTGCACGCATAGAAACCAAGTTTGCCATCAGTAATTCTTCATCAGCGCTAACAGAAGAGTCATCTCAGCAAAGAGAACAGCTCCCCGACACCACCCGAAAGACAGGTGGAAACTTCTACCACCTCAAACTTGCACAGACTTCAAGTTCACCTTCCATCTCTTGCTCATATTGGTCCAGCCACTTAATTATTTCACCTCGGAATACTTAGCTATTAGTGACACTAATTAAAACCTGCCTTGCCCTTAGATGTATTATGAAGCTGTTTGTAAAATGCTGTGAAGGCAAATTGTTCCAAGAACTATCAATTCTGGTAGAGGCCGTGTCAGCTTCAGTTATGTGCTCATAAATGCAAATCCAACCTGGTCAATAATCTCCAGGGATGGTCTGAATTGCACAGCTGGCGTTTTAGAAAATGTGTGTGGAGGAACATGAAAAGATTGCTGAAAATGCCTAAGTAAGGTTAGATAATAAGTGGAACTATATGGGCAGGGGGAAGGAGAACAAAGAAGATATTATTGGGCATCAGATATGTACTGTATTGTACAAAGGGGTGATTTAGGCTGGGTCAGCAAGGTATTGGGGAGGAGGTTATTAAAGTAAGAAGTCAGCACAAAGCATAATAAGACTGATGACACAAGTTCCCAATTGTGCCTGCTCCAGGTCCTTTTTTTTCTTTTGCTGGTTGCCCTCTTGTCATTGCCCATGGTAGCACTGGGGAAATAAAGGTGGAAGACGACTCCTCTAGTCACCAGTGTGTTGAGTCTATGGACTTTCATCTTAGGACTCCTTCTCACATAATATAAATATAAAACTTATTCAGCCCTTGAAGTAGATAACAAAACTCACTCACTAGTATGCCTGGCTTTCTCATATGATGGATGCATAAATACATGATGGATACATAGGTGAATGGATGGTTGGATGGATAAGTCAAAGCGTCATTCATTGAGTTATTAAGCAAATATTTAGTAAGTGTGTCCTTTGTGCCTGGCATTGTTCTAGGTGATGGGGATACAGGGGTGAAAAGACAAGGTGTCTGTACTCAGTGAGATTATGTTTCAATCAGGAAGACATGCAACAAACAAGTAGACAAATGTATGTGATAATGACAATGAGGATAATAAAATGGGGTAAAATTTGTGACATCATGGATGGACCTAGAGGGTATCATGCTACGTGAAATAAGACAGAGAAAGATATTGGCAATCTTTCATTAAGACTTCATAATCTATTTGTATCAACCACTTGAGTCATTGATCTGGGCTATACCAGGTACTCTTTTTTTTTTTTTTGCTTCTTTTATCTTTTCTTATTTCTTTTTTATATCTCAGTCTTACACAGATCCAGAATTTTGGTGAGAGTGCTCTCTGAAGACTGCATCTGATGTTTATCAGATGCTCAGTGAATGAGCTTATTACACTTAAATGTGGGACAGTTGGATGCTGCAAATCAGGAGATAATGGCAAATAGATACCTAGTCTATTCTTGGGTTCCACTGGGCTCTGGAAAGTATTTATTTGTCTTATTGTCACATTCAGATGTGTGTTTAAATATATAAAATAATACATAGTAGGTTTTGCTTTCTCATAAGTGAGGAAAGCCATTAAATGCTGGCAATGAGTAAAAAAATTATTATTATTATTTGTATTTTTGAGCTGTTAACACCACATGATTCAGTCTTAAAAGAAAAAAAAAATCCGGATATCTTATCCTTCACGTGTCCATACAGGTTAAGGCTACTGATAATGCTGAATATGTCAATGACATATATGTACCTTATGCAAGCCACTGGAAATCATAGAAATGATCATGAAGAAATTATTATTTATTTTATTTTTTAATTTTCACTTTGTTTAAACTACCTCATCCCATCCTTGCCTCTGGCAACCACCAATCTGTTCTCAGTATCTATGAGCTTGGTTTGTTTATTTAGAAAATTCTGCATATAAGAGAAATCATACAGTATTTTTCTTTTTCTCACTTATTTCACTTAGCGTAATGCCCTTGAGGTCCGTCCATGAAGAAATTATTTTTATCTCATCTTTTGTTTCAAAACCTCCTTCCTCATGAGTAGCCAACATATGTCATTATCTATCGGTGACTGCAATTTCATAATGTTCCACTTTTCACCATTTCCTTTGTGGTGGGTGCTGTGGTGTCCACTGTACAGATCTCCCTCCAGAAATGAAGGACTTGTTCTCTGTCCCCCATACCTCCCAGTTGCTGGGAGTGCAACCAGAAGGCAGCTCTCAACCATCAGCTCTCATCAGTTCTCGTTGAAATGATGATGATGAAGAAAAATGCCCCATCCAAGGTCATTTCTCCTTCTAGGGGCTGACTAATCAGCCTGAAACACCTCAGTGTGTTCAGAAATGAATCCCTCAGTCCTTCCCCAAAGGGACTATGGCCGCTTACTCTGATAACTTTGCATTGGGAAAAGGGGAATGCTCAAATATGTTCAAAGACTGTTGAACACAGAGCCAGAGTTGACACTTTGGAGACCTAGAGCATCATCTTGGGCCCCCTTTGATAGTGGGGGTATATGAAAGCTGGTAATAAATGGAGTTCTGGATCAGGTATGGCTCACAGTGAATTCACTGGATCTGTGGACCCACCTGATGATTATTTCTCCAGTCCCTGAATGTATAATTAGAGTAGATGTACTTAGTAGTTGACACAACTCCCACGTTGGATTCTTGGACTGTGGGGTAAGAGATATAGTAAAGGTCAAATGGAAGCTCCTGAAATGGCCTCTCTCCATGCTGCCCACTGACAAGAGAGAAAAGCAGAAATAATATTGTGTTCTGGGGGTAATAGCAGATATTAGTACCAGTCTTAAATATACCAGATGGTGGTCCCAGTGATATCACACCTTATAGACCAACCTGGTACCTGAACACAGCAGATCAATTCTGAAAGATAACAGTGGACCACTGTAAACTTAACCAACTACTAACCCCAACTGCAACTTCTTTGTTGAACAAATTACCATGGCCTGAGATATATGGTATGTGGTCATTCCTCTGGCTATCGCTTTCTTTTTCAACCCTATTAGAAAAGAGGATCAGAACCAGCTTGTTTTGACTTGGAAAGGACAAGAATATCTACTTATGGTTTTGCCCCAAGGCCATGTTAATTCTTCTGCCCCCTGTCATTAAATAGTCTGAATTATCTGGACATGCTATAGAATATTACTTTGGTCTACTGTGTCAATGATATCATGCTAATCAGGTTGCCTAAGTCTTACTTTGGTAAAAGGCATACACTTCAGAGGGTGGGAGATAAGCCCTATAAAGATTCAGAGACCCACCATATCAGCAACATATTTAGGGGCTCCTACTCTGAGACATGCCAGGATATCCGTTCAAAAGTGAAGAACAAATTATTGCATCATATACCTCCCACCTCAAAGAAGAAAGCATAACATACAACTCTTGGTAAGCTTCTTCTGGTTCTGGAGGCAGCGTATTCCATATCTGGGAGTACTGCTCTAGTTCATACAGTAGATTACGTGGAAGGCTGCCAGCTCTGACTGGTGCCCAGAGCAGGTACAGGCTTAGGCCATATGACCAAGTAGGCCCTACAGTATTGGAGATATCAGTGGTGGGAAAAGATGCTTGTGGAGTTTATGGCAAACCCAGTAGGAGAATTACAATATAGACCCTTAGGTTTCTGGAACAAAGCAATGCTATCTGCAGTGAAAATTATATATAGCTTGTGGGGTCTAATAGAGACTTTATTCTTGACCATGACAATACATCAAGTGACCATATGGACTGAATTCAGTCAGACTCCTAAGGCTGAGAAGACCTAATAACAGTCCATAGTAAAATGAAATTGGTACATCCAGGAATGAGCATGAATAGGACCAGAGGGCACAAGCAAACTGCAGAGAAAGGGAATCCAGAGCCCCAGGTCATTTACCATGGTTGCACCAGTGCCTCCCCTTAGCTCACTTAAAAAAAAAAACCAAACACGATTTTATTTATTTATTTGAGAGAGAGAGAGAGAAAGAGAAAGGGAGCACACAGTTGGCGGGGGGTGGGGGTGGGGGGTGGGAGAGGGGCAGAGGGAGAGAGGGAGGAGCAGAGGGATGCCGAATGCAGATGCTTAAACTCCTGAGCTACCCAGGCACCTCTCCCTTAGCTCACTTCTATAACTATATAGACTATGACTCTATGACTATGACCAGCTGATAGAAGAAGAAAAGGTCTGAGCTTGGTTTGTGCATAGCTTGACTTGGTATGTTTAAATTGAAATTCATGGTGATTGCACTACGTCCTCCTCAGGGTGGCCTTGAGAGAAATGGTGACGGAAAATTCTCCCAATGAATAGGGCTTCTAGTGGTGCACCTTTGTGTAGAAGAAGTGACCTCAAGGTTAGAATATATTCAGACTCTAGATCAGTGGTGAATGGGTTATTAAGGGGCCTGGAAGGAGAAAGATGGGAAGGTCAGAAACAAGGATGTCTGGGGTAGAGTCATGTAGATAGACATAGGGGATTAAGAAACAAGGTAGGAGATCTTTGTTTTTCATGATAAAGCTCACAGAGAGCATCCAGTGTGGAAGAGGCACTAACCAACCAAGTAGACAAAGAACTTGGCCAGATGACATCAGCCAGCCTCTGTCATCAACTCCCCCAGTGCTGGTCCAAGGGGGCATGAATAAAGTAGCCATGGTGGCCAGAATGGAGGCTGTGCATGGGCCCAACAGCATAGACATTCATGCTTCTCATCCCCAGGACTCTGGCTTTATGGTTGAGAGATCCTACTCCTAAAGGGGACCGTGAACACTTCTGTCAGGTCCCATTGAACTAGAAGCTATGGCTGCTACCTGCACACTTCAAGCTCCTTGTGCCAAGGGATCAGCAGGTAAGACGAGGAGTCACCATCTTGGCAGGGGCAACTCATCCTAATCATGAGGAAGAGGTAGGGCTGCTGTTACACAATGAGAGCAGGGAGGAATATGGCATTCAGGTGATATAGTGGATACCTCTCTGAACTTCCTTATCCAACTTTGATGGTAACTGGACAAGTTCAGCCACCCTGGCCTGAGACAGGCATGATGACCATTCACTTCTGAGGGTCTGTGTCATGCCCCCAGGAAAACCAGTGAGACTAACCAATGTGCTAGCTAAGGGGGAGGGTAATCCAGAACCAGTTGTAGAGGTGGGAAATTCAGTTATAGCCCTGACACCAGCTGCAGTGATAGGGGCAATAGTTTATCTCATTAAATTCCTCTCCTAAGTTTCCAGAGAATGTCAGAGTTGCTCCCAGAGTCATGTGAAGAAATGGATCTGAGTTGAGCAAGGGGTGGAGTGTGCTGGATACCAGGACACACTTCCCAGATCTTCCCTTAGGGCTGAAGGACAAATTCCTCTTCCTGCTGGGGATGCTGCTAGAAGATGACTCTCAGCTTTTAGCCCCTTTGTGATTGACTTAGCTAAAGAAACTTCCTTGCCCAAGGGACAGCTTATATCCAGTGATTGATCCATAAGGGGGTATGAAGTTTCAGTCCCATCCCCTCAATTCCGTTAAGCCCCAAAGAGCTATCTCCTAGATCCGTGGCTCCATGGGGGATGACTGAGGACTTTGTTGGTATACTGCAGCTCAGCTTCTGTCTCTGCTCAGTCTTGCATCTTTTCTTTCCCTTCAACAGGTGTTAATCCAAAGTATATGCCTTAATTATAGCACACACATCCTGTATGCCAATCTCCACCTCAGAGCCTGCTTCCTGGGGAAACACCTTCAAAACCCTCAAGGTATCAAGACATGTTGCTGATGACCAACTGATCTCTTTGAGGGAAGCAGTGAATAGATTGGTGTTCAGATGTGCTATCTTCAACTCACTGGGAATTCCTTCCTTGAAGCACAGAGATGGAAATTTGCCAAAATTGATGCCAATTTACTTTCCCACTTTACATCACAACTCACAAAATAAGTGTTGAAAATTGTCTTTACATAGAACATGGATTCTTCAGTGATAAACCATCATCAGATGGACTATATCTCAGTGAAAAGAGTCTTGTAGATAATGGTGATGGCTGCACAACATTGTAAATGTATTTAATGCCACTGAATTGTTTGCCTAAAAATGGTTAAAAGTGGCAATATTTATGTATATATTTTTACCACAGTTAAAAAAGATCAATAATGCAACGTACCCAAAACCACTGACTTGTGTAAGTGGGTGAATTGTATGGTATATAAATTATATCTCAATAAAGCTGTTAAAAAAAGAGGCTCGGGGGAGTACTTCTCTTTCATATATGTGCCCTCTTGCTGCACTGAATTTTGTCCATATAGGAAGTGAAATATCTACACAGACATGATACCAGCTTTTTCCTACAGATATACTACTGATATTATGCAACATCTACCAATGTTCTTTCATAGAGAAATCTTGCTGATAGTTCTGCTTCTTTCCCAACATAATCATTACCTTAGTAGCTGGTTTTACAAACTTCCTGGCAACAGTGTGGCATATTCCTATTTTCTGTGAAGAGTGCATCCTTTATGATGCCTCTGTAGTTTTGGTTTCTCCATCACTTTTAGCAATAAATTCATCAATTTTGTGTTGGGAAGCACTTACAATGTTTGTAGCTATTCTGGAAAAACTTTATTGTTCTATCAAAGAAGTCATTGTACTTTGTGGGAAAATACCACTGAAGTTTTCATGGTTTCCTGCTGTTATTGGAAATCATTTTTATAATGGATGTCACCCTGGAGGGCTAGGGGCAAATGCATCACCAGTCCACTACAATCCAGTTTTCACATTTTTCTGGTCATAGTTCCTATTCTTACAGGCTTACATTTTTGTTAGCTTATTATCACAGTCATATTCTCACTTCTCCCAGCACATATTGCTTTACCCCACTTCATTTTTCCTTGAACCTGTTCTTTATATCTAAGATGTTATCTTGAGTTACGGTATTTACAAAACTATTTTCATAAGTACCACTTTTGAGTCATTGATCTGTTTTTGTCAATTAGAGATAATCATAGTATTAAAGACTGAACATACAAATTCAATAAGCAAGAACAATGACATATGTTAGCTGTGACAAATATACTTACACTGTAACTGAACGTTAGCTAAATTGAGCTGATGTGATGCTGGGATAACCCAGGGGTTCAAGAATCTCATTTTGAGCAAACACACCTGTTTTTTCTCTTTCCTTCTCTCTCTCTCTTTTTTTTTCCTTGTTGTTCTAGGTGGTTTCCTCATCTACCTTCTTCACCTTCTTACTCTTCTTTCTTTTCCCCATTCCTCTGTTGTTGTTGTTGTTGTTTTGAGAGTTATGGTATTAAAATGGAAAGAGATCTTGTGATCATTAAGTCCAATGACTTCCTTTTACAAGTAAGAAAAATTGAAGTCCAGAGAGGTTCAATGAACTAATCCAAGTCAGAAGGATCAGACCTGGTCTCCTGGCTCCCTTCACTCATGGCCAGTGTGAAAGTTTCCATTTTGCCGGGAAGCCTTCTCCTTCAGCTCTTCTTCCTGGTCTTTTCTTGGCACTGACATAGTGATTAAGGATGTTCATTATCAGAGCTAAGAAAGTAGCGTGTTAAGTGAGTCAAAACTTCCCTCCTCTGTTTCCTCTCATCCCTGCCGCTATAGAATATTCACTCACAATCTCTGTGCATTCTCCCTCTGAACGTATGTTGAATTTTTACACCATTGCCCTAATTCATGCTGTCATCATCTTTCTCTTATACTACTTCTACAACCTCTCTTCTAGTTGCTCTGCTTTTAAGAACTACTTCCACCCCTCAAGCCCTAAAATCCAAGTATCCATCCATCCATCCAAGTATCCATCCATCCATCCATCCATTTCGCTGTGGCCAGAATGGCCTCACAATGTCACTCTCATCTCTTTTGATGATTCTTAAATCCCTACAAGATAAAGTCCAGCCTTTGAACAAGGCATCTGACTACCAAGTCTGTTTGTGGTCTGGTCTCTGCTCTCCTGTCTGGTCTTATCTTTATCACTCTGTGTATTAGTCAGGCTAAGTTATGATATACTAAAAAAAAAAAAGGCTCCAAAATCTTAGTGGCTTAATACAACAAAAGTTTATTTCTTATTTATACAAAGTGTGCAGCAAGTCTGGATGTCTCTCCAAAGGTCCTGTTTTCTATGCACTGATTCAGAGATCCAGCTGCCATGACAATGTGGCATTTCCATTTTACTAGGTTTCCTCCACAGTTGCCATGGAGGAGAAAGAGAGAGCTGGAAGGTGAGCATGAGTTCTGTGCTTGACCAGTTTATCACTTAATTGCAAGGGGGCTGAGAAACGTGGGGACTACTATCTCTACTATGTTCCCTCCTTGCAACTAGAGATCTGGAAATACCTGACTACTTATTTCCTGAGTACAAACTCTTTTAAAGCCTCCTTGTCTTTCCACCAAGGCATTCCACCCTGCCTAGAATATCCTTCTTGCTGACCTCACAAACGCAAACTCAAGTCTCTGTTTCTTCTAAGCCATAGCTGACTTTCTCAGGCTAACTTGGTGCTTATTCTCCAGTGTTCCCACAGCATCTTGTAATTACCTCCACCTTAGCTCTTTTTATATTGTTATAGACATTTGCCTGGCTGTTCCCCTCTAAATAGAAATTTCTTTGTGGATAGAGAAAGTGTATTTTCATCTTTAAGTCTTCAGTTTTAATACAGTGGAACGTAGAGCCTTTTCTTATCTGTCATTGAACAAATAGTTGAAAGAGATGACTAAAAAAGTGTAGTTTGTTCTGTTATATCACACCCCTGCCACTACCACCTTAACCCAAGAAGCCACCTTCTCTTGCTTGGAAAACCACAAGACCCTTTCTGATATTCCTCTTTCATTCTTGCCCATATCCAGCTCACTCTCCACTCAGCAACCACATCATTATGAAACATGAATCTGAGTGGGCCTTCCTATTTCCTTAGAATAAAATCCAAACATTTGAATTCCTTCCCATGACCCCCTGCCTGCCAATCTGGCTTGAGCTCACTCTCTATCCTGTGGCTCCCACAGTGGCCTCCTCTTAGTTTCCTGAACCCACTAAGATTTTTCTTTCCCTAGGGCTTTCTCAGGGCTGGTTCCTATGCCTGGAATGCTCCTACTTCCTCTTCTTTCTTGGTTAGTTCTTTCTCAGTCTTCAGCTTAAATGTCACTTCTCTAGTAGTTATGATTGTTTTGTTTTGATTGCAAATGAGAAAATCCCACTCAAACTACCCTAAATAAAAAAGGGAATCTATTTGTTCTTGTATCTAACAAGTCCAGAAATAGTGCTTGCCTTCAAGAAAGGCTTGATGTGTGTCACTGAGGATCCTATTTCTCTCACTTACTGTATAGCTGTAGCTCTTTCCTCATGGTCACAAAATGGCTGTCATTGTTCTAGATTCACATCCTCACAGCATCATCTCCAGGAGAAGAGAGAGGACCTCTTCTGGTAATTCCTATTCAAGTACAGGGGCTTTCTCTCTTATTGGCCTAAGTTGTATCACATTCCTGTGTCTAAACCAGTCACCTTGGGAGGGACATGAAGACAGTGGGGAGGAATTGGACTTGCTTATACCAACAGGACCCTTCTCTGGCGTTGAGGATGGGACCCCACATAACCTAACAACATGTCTGCATATGAAGGAGAGTTTACATTTTTAAAGGATAAAGAGTACTTCAGGTGGGAAAAGTGGAAAATAAATGAATGGAATTCAACCAAAAAAAAATTCATTATTCTTTCTCAGAGGAGTCTTCATTGTCCACCCCCATCAAAGGAAGTCCCTTCTGTTATCTTTTTTTTTTTTTTTTTTTTTTTAAGAGAGGAAGGGAGAGGAAGGGCAGGGCAGGGGAAGGGAGAGAGAGAATCTTAAGCAGGCTCTATGCCCAGGGCAGAGCCCGATGCAGGGCTCACTCTCACAATCCTGAGATCATGACCTGAGCTAAAATCAAGAGTCAGATGCTTTAACCGACTGCACCACCCAAGTGCACCCATCTGTTATCTTCTGTTACTGAATCCTACTCACTTCCCTCAAAGCACCTGCTACCGTTTGTACTGTTTGTTTACCTGTTTGTAGTCTGAATCTCCCACCAGGCTGTAACTTCATAAGAGCAGATACCATGCATGATTTATTCCCTAGTACTGAAACATACTAGAAAATTCAATAAATTCTTAAAGAAAAATGAGCAATTTTCTTCCTTTTCAATTTAGCCCTGGTTTTTACCAAGGGATGAAGGAGAGGAGGAGGGGTTGGAAGGATAAGGGTGAATGTGAGTACTCTTGAGTGTTAATTTGGCTTTTCTTTGTCTAGAAGCTTAGTCCTCTTTCCCTCCCAATAATCCCTCAAAGTCCCCATCCCCAGATCTTTTCTTATTAACCCATCTGCTCCTGGCTCTCTGGTAATTTGATGTTCCTTTGGGTTTTTCTTTTTAAACCTAGCTTGAATTAGAGTCTCAAAAGGAATCTTAATTTTTAAAAGAGACTTAGTTAAATTATGTTTATTCAGAGAAGACAGGAACCAAGTCTTTCTCTTTGTGTTTCCTCAGCTCCTACAAATGTAGCAGGTGTGCTTTACTGAGTGAAAATTCAATCTCCCTCATGGAAATTGACACTGAAGTCGATGCCAGAGAGTAGCAAGAGAGAGAAGAGGTAGCAGTGAGCCAGGAAAAAGAAAAAACTGCCAGAAAAGAATAAAGGTTGGTAAACAGTGAAGTGCGAAGTCTTTGGGTTAAAGGGACATGGCTCAAGAGAAGGAAAGTTAGAATAAATTTGGGAAAAGGAGGCAAAACGTACAAAATAAAAGTAGAGCTGGAGGGATCTTCTTTCCTTCTTACATGTACCCATTTATTCATCAAGTATTGAGCATCTAGTATGTGTCAGACACTCTTCTAGGAGTCAAGGATACAGGGGTGACCAAAACATACCAGTTCTTGCCATCATGGAGCTCATATTGTAGTGAGGGAAGATAAGGAGATGGAGATGATGGGCTGTTGGATACAGATGTCAGATTGAAAATGCATCTGCTTTTACTCCCTCCTGAGACCCCACAGAATGAAATAAAGGCACTTTTTAAGGCATAGATATTCATGGATAAGACAAAGGGACAAGGAGGTGACAGGACTGAGGGGGAAAGCTGGAAGGCAGACTTGAGAAGTTTACATCCTCAGTGGGTAGAGGAGAAAGCTGAGAACCAACCCAGTTTACATACATCACCTCCCAATGTGCAGGAAGTGGTATGCTGGGTGAATCTGGAATAGTGTGTGTGTGTGTGTGTGTGTGTGTGTGTGTGTGTGTGTGTGTGTG
>NW_023270377.1:91412040-91448945 GCF_011800145.1 Mirounga leonina | reverse complement strand
GTGTGTGTGTGTGTGTGTGTGTGTGTGTGTGTGTGTGTGTGTGTGTGTGTAGGGAACAGAAGATAAAATAAAGATCACCAGTTTGGAGTCAGCTCTCCAGACCCTCTTGTCTTTTCCACAGAGAAGAGCCAAACCCCTCTGGCAGGATGATGGAACCATATTCTCTGGAGAAGACTTCCTGCCCTGTTGAGGATGGCGGACTGGACACAAATCAGAGGATTAAGTAAGTATATGTATACTGGATGCTGAGGCCCTCTTTCTCCAAGAATGATGGCAGCCAGGCCCATACCCACCATCAGGAGTTTGGAGAAATGCTCTCTGGAGAGCCTGACCATTTCAAGAGAGTAAGACCTAAAGACACTGATATTAGAGTTTTCCCACCAAATAGTGCAACCTGATCACACCATAGAGTGAAACTCTGTAGTTAGCAAACCCCACCTGTCTATTCAGAGCTATCAATCAGCATTTTGTTCCCTTTTCCTCAGAGGAGCAGATGGCCAAGGATTACTAGACATCTGAGGACAGGTTCTCATAAGAAAGACCAAATGAAAACCAAATGCATGGGAAAAAGCAACCTGGAGGAAACAGACTATGTAGGTAGAAGAAAACTTATAAGAGAGAGGGAGAGGAAGGGAGAAAACTCATTAAATGCTTAAAGAGATAAAAGATATTGCAACTTGGGAATAAGAACAGGATGCTACTTAAAAAAAAAGTAATATTCAGAGGACAAAAAGGAGCAGCTGGAAATTAAACATATGATGGCAAGAATGAAAAATGCAGTAGAATAACTGGAAAGTTGAAGAAACCTCTCAAAAAAGTAGAATAAAAAAAAACAAAGGGGTGGGTAAGTAGGGGAGAAAAGATGAGAAAATTAGAAGAGTAGCCCAGGAGGTCCAAATAATGGGGAGGACTGGCAAAGAAAGAATTCAATACAAACTCCTAGACTTGAAAAAATGTGAGTTTCTGGATTGAAAAGGCCACCAAGTGCCCATCACAATTGCACAAGGGGTGGAAATAGTTCCACACTCACAGCATCATGAAGTTTCAGGACACTAAGCTGAAGAAAGGGCTTAAAACCCAGACAGCAATAACATGTCACTTACAAAGGATCATTAATTAGAATGGTTTCTATTGAGAAACTTTGGGAGCTGGAAGACAATGGAGCAATGTCTTCCAAATTCTGAAGGAAAATGATTTCAGACCTAAAATTCTACTTCCGGCCAAATTATCAATGAGCTGTGAGGGCAGAAGCAAAAGCATTTTCAGATGTGCAAGGTCTCAAAAAATTTTTTTAAATAAATAAAAAAAGGAATGTGTCTTCCATGCAGCCTTGCCTGGGAAGCTTTTGGGGTATATGCTCCACCAAAACGCCAGAATAAACCAAGAAAAAACAAAGATGTCAGAGTTGGGAAACAGAGGGTGCCTCTGTTGATGGTGAAGAGATGATGATGAAGAGAAATTCTAGAAGTCAGCAATGTCCCACACATACAGGGAAACCATTTTATTATTATTTTTTGAAGAGTTTATTTATTTATTGAGAGAGAGAGAGAATGAGCGAGGGGGATGGGCAAAGGGAGAGGGAGAGGCAGACTCCCCGCCGAGCAGGGACCCAGGCCCCAGGGCCCTGGAATTATGCCCTATGACCTGAGCTAAAGGCAGACACTTACCTGACTGAGCCACCCAGGCACCCCAGGGAAACCATTTTAGTTTGGACCATGTCAGAAGGTAAAGGGAGCATAGTGCTCCAAGAAATTAAAATGATGGGATACGTAATGTATTTGAATGCCTGTTGAGAACATTTAGGTCACTGGTGAAGTTTGGCTTTTTTTAGTGATAAGGACACAGAACTAAGGAAACAGTAAAATAGGAAACTATAAAAATTAGTAACTCCAGGCAAACAGAAATAATTGTAAAGAAAAAGTAATAATATAATATTACATGATTCATTACATTTGCATAGTCATGGTTAAGTAACGCTGACTGTTGACCGATCCGTAAGTTCTGTATATTAAGAAGGCAGAGGGGTGGAAAGTGTGTGCTCCTGTGTGAGAGCAGAGGGAAGAGGGAGTCAAAATCCTCACCTTCCATAGTGGAAAATCAAGAGATAATGCCTAGAAGTGTTTGGTTCTGTTTTGTTTTGTTTTGTTATGGATTTGGAAGCAATAACCAAAAAAAAAAAAAAAAAATCAGTTACAGTTGTTGAAAGTGGTTGGCTTGAGTAGGGGGTATGGAAGAGGTAGGAAATGGCTGCTTTTCATAATAGATCTAGTTGGTTATTTAACTTTGTACACGATTAACTCTGAAGAAGAATAAGACCAAAAGAGGGGAAAAGGAAAATACTAGAAAGAAACATAGCAAAATACTAGTTTTTATCTCTGAGCTTATGGTAATGAATTATTTTTATTTTCTTATTTATATTTTTTCATATTTTCTCCAGCTTCCAAAACAAACATGGCCTAGTTTTTAAATCATAAAACACATATTTTAGGTTAAGGAGAGGGAGAAAGAGCTATAGTGAAAAGCAGCTTTGACAGGAGGATTTGGGAAAGCTTCACTGATCATGACATTTGGCTATATCTTTGAGGGAGGAAGAGCATTCCAGAAAGTTATGCAAAGGCCCTGGGGTGGGAATGTGCTTGAACCATGCCTGGTGCCTGTGAGGAAGAGCACAGAGGCTGGGTGTGCTAAATGTGGTGGTGAGAAGGTGAGGTCAGAGGGAGAGCTTGGGGCCAGCCCCTGTGGAATCTTACGGGGCATGTTAATGACTTTAGATTTTATCCTGACTGCTAAGGGAAAATGGCTGAGTTTTGAGGAGAAAAGTGACATGATTTGATTTGCATTTTAACAGGAGGATCACTGTGGCTGCTGTTGTGTGTGGGGGGGAGGGGTTGTGCGGGGAGGGAAGAAGGGAGGTGGCAAGAGTGGAAATGGGAAGACCATTTAGGAGGCTCTTGCTATATGTAGTTCAGATGAGAGATTCTTTAGGGTTAAACACTAATGTTCAAAGAGTTTTTACTTTCTTTTAGCAGCAGAAACCTTTTTTCAAAGGAAATCTTACAGTGACCCCTCGTCTATAAAACATTAAAGTGAAGCATAAAAGTGAAGGGGCTTTAATTGAAGTAGGGAGGTGAGGGGTCCAGAGTCACCCCCCCATCCTCTCCTCCCAGCCTCCTTGTCCTGGTGATCCCTGGGAGGTGTGCCTTTGAACCCAGGGTTCTGTAAACTCTGATTCCACCTAGCTCCCTCCTTTCATTGAGGAGGTCCAGTTCAGGGAGGAGTCAGACGAGCAGTGGGTTTGGGTAGGAGCACTTCCCAGGAGGGGTTCATGCTGTGGCAAAAGCTGGGGAGGTAGGAAAAAAGAATCACGCTCCATGCCCCTGTGAGGCAGAGCAATAACCAAGCATCTTCACTCCAGCTCAGGGCACTTCCCACTGCACATACTGCTTTTGGCGGCTTTTGGGCCAACTGCGTATGTCAGGCTTTTACCAGGTTTAGTGCCCCCTTCCCCCATCCCTTCCCAAGGGGACATGCTTTGACCCAACTAGAATCCATAAGGGAAGCAGGGGCAGGGCGGGGTGGGGCGAGAACCAGTGAGGACAATGGGTGAAGTCTCTGCTGTAGGGAAGATCTAGGCTCTTTCCAACTTTCCCCACCCCATGGTGTGTTAGTAAATTTGACAACTGCTCTCTGGAAGAAGGAAGGAAGGAAGGAAAGACGGAAGGAAGAAAGGAAGGAAGGAAGAAAGGGAAGGAAGGGGGTAAGGATGGAAGGAAAGGGGGAAGGAAAGGAGGGAGGAAGGGGGAAGGAAGGAAGGAAAGGGGGGAGGAAGGACGGAAGGAAGTAAGGGTGAAGGAAGGAGGGAGGGAAGGAAGGAGGGACTGAAGGGGGAAGGGGGGAAGGAAGAGGGAAAGGTAGGGAGGAAGGAGTCAGGCACCTGATTTGTAGCACCTGCAGATTTCCATAGTGTAAATAGTTTCATCTGACAGATTTAATGGCAGCAACATGAAGACACTGAATGGGAGTTTGGGAAGTTGCCCAACTATATAGTATTCCGACCATAGAGATACAATAGATGAAATAACCTCATGATCTTAGATAATGGTAAAATCTAGTAACATAATTAAAAAGTGATGAATTTTGAGTATTTAGTTCCTTTACTTTTTTTTTTTTTTTTTTAAAGATTTTATTTATTTATTTGAGAGAGAGTGAGATAGAGAGAGCATGAGAGGGGGGAGGGTCAGAGGGAGAAGCAGGTTCCCTGCTGAGCAGGGAGCCCGATGCGGGACTCGATCCAGGGACTCCAGGATCATGACCTGAGCCGAAGGCAGACGCTTAACAACTGAGCCACCCAGGCGCCCCTAGTTCCTTTACTTTTAATTTAACTTCTCGTGGCTATGTTTAGCAACTGGCTGGCACAATTTCTGAAAAGTTAACGGTCATCTCTTATCAGCCAATTGGAAGCAGCACCCCACTGCCCCGCCCCTCAAACAATCCCTCTGAACTTCAAATCAAGAATTTCAGTCTGCAGGTAAATTGTGGTACATCTATACAGAGGAACACCACACAGTAATAAACAGGAATGAACTACTGATGCACCAAAACCTCAAATGACACAGGCATTATGCCACATCAAAAGAGCCTGTATTAAAAGGTTACATAATGTATGACTTCACTTTTCTGATAGGCTTGAAAGACAAAACTATGGTGATGGAGAACAAATCGGTGGTTGTTGGGGGTTAGGGATGGCAAGAGGGAGTGACGAGAAAGAGGCAGCCTGAAACAGGTGTTTGGGGTAATGGACTATTTTATGTCCTGATTCTGGTGAGGATTACATGAATTTATACATGTGTTCAAATTCATACAACTGTAGACAAAAACAGTTTTACAGTATAATAATTTTTAAAGTAGAACAAAATCAGCATATTGTTAAAAATAACAACAAACAGAATTTTAGTCTGAATTGGGCAAGCCATTCCACCGTTTTGGGCCTCCTTGGAATCTGCCATGAAAAGAGAGGTGTAGATAGTCAGGAGCTGCAGAATTAAATGCCTATGAGGGTTGCAGTGGGTAATGCAGATGGAATACAATAGGGAGTGGTGAGGACTTTGGAGAACTAGTGAGTTTCCACCTGTCTACATGGAGTAGCTACAGCTTCTGCCTCTGCTGATGGCTACCATGCTGGATCGTGGGCCTAGTTGGTCTCATCTTCTGAATTTTATGGTAAATGAGGATTCTAGATTTTTTTTAAAGTAGGCTCCATGCCCAGTGTGGAGTCCAACACCGGGCTTGAATTCATGACCTTGAGATCAAGACCAGAGCTGAGATCAAGAGTCAGACACTCAACCCACTGAGACACCCAGGCACCCCAGGACTCTGGATTTCTTCAAGGTGAAATTTTCTAATTTGTAAGTACTACCGGAACCCAACAAAACATGTATATGAATCATAATCAGCCTAGGGGCTACCAGTTTGCAGCTGCTGGACAGGATGCTTTGTACCATTTTTTAAAACTCTTTGGGGGGCATCTGGGTGGCTCAGTTGTTAAGCATCTGCCTTTGGCTCAGGTCATGATCCTAGGGTCCTGGGATCGAGCCCCATATTGGGCTTCCTGTTCAGGGGGAAGCCTGCTTCTCTCTCTCCCACTCCCCCTGCTTGTGTTCCCTCTCTCACTGTGTGTCTCTTTGTCAAATAAATAAATAAATAAATAAATAAAATCTTTAAAAACAAAACAAAACAAAAAAACTCTCTGGGCCAGGATTGTAGGCCCCGATAAGCAGTTTCCTCATCAGAGAGTGCATCAGAGATTTGGAAGTAACTCTGAAGGTTCTTGCATCACTGAAAGTAAAATTAAACCCTGTTTTACCCCACGATTTAAAAGTTGTGCAATTAAAGTACTAAGTGTTGTTGTGGTTGTCAGAGTCCACTAATGTGGAAGAGGACCCAGTGCTGAAGTGGGCTCCGTGGCTCTGCTCCTTTTCCTGGCTGCCCTGCAGGAACACTTGGAAATGTATCATTTGGTCTGTTACAGATCATAGCCTCTCATAAATGGGCCTGACTTCTCTGCGCACATTACTGATTTTGTGATGATGAGTGAGAATTGAGGCCATCTTTCATCCCCATTGCCAGACCATGATTGATGATCTTGCACACTTAGATTTGCACTTGGCACATAACAGGGGAAGGCCCATTATAAAGGGCTGAAAAATGGTATCAGAGAAGGAAACAACATGCATCTGGAGCACAAAGCTGGGGAATTGAGCATAAATGCTAGTAGGTCAGATGAGCCATGAGTTGGAGGGCCTGGTCTCCGGCTGGAAGGATGGCTCCTCTCCCCTGTCCAGTATAATTACATTACACACCAACATGGTACACCATGGGAATAACCTTGTTTCAGTCTGTGGGGGTGGGCCTGGGGTTGAGAGGGGACTAGAAAGGGGCTTGCCTGAAGGTGCTTTAGTACTCAGGGTTGCATCCCCAGGACGCCCAGATCCAAGCTGAAAGAAAGTAATAGGAAGAAATCTGTGGATTCAGGAGTCTCACTCCTCGGGCCTCAGAACCCTTGAAGGGAAGTGGGACCTTTGCTTGCCAATGTGGCAGCCAGAGCTTTTGCTCAACATGGTTTCCCTTTCCCTTTTCATCTAATAACCAAAACTTGTTTTTTAGAGGGAACCTATTCCACGTAGCTTGGCAAGAAAAGTGACCTTTCTCTCCCTTCCAGAGGAGAGAGGCCTCTCTAAGCAGAGCACCCACAATTCTCCTAGCTTCAGTGATGAATTCAGGGACAGACTTGTGACACTGGCTGGTATAATCTGAGTTCTTCCTGGGACTTGTGCTGGAACTAAAGAGAAAGAGGTACTTTGTCAGCATTAGCTTTGAGGATGATATAACCTAGAGCATCTGGCCCCATGTAGAAGAGTCTATGAAAGGAAAATTGAACTGATAAGTGCTATTGATTGAGCTCCTGGAGACAGTCCTACCTGAAGTCCATCTCTGAACTTTGTTGTTACAGGTGCCAATTTCTTCCTTCTTCCCTTCCTTCACCCTTCTTTTTCTTTTATCTTGGTTTGTTACAATTTCTGTCATTTGCAACCAGAAAGTTCTGATTAATATTTCACCCTATATAATGCTAAACAGGCTGATGTCACATATTGCATATATTAATATTAAATTTAAAATTATGTGAATATAAGATTTATTCATTCAACTTATGTGCCAAAACTATGCTAGATACTAGCAATCACATGAACAAGACAGACAATATGGTTGACCTAACCCCTAATGGCCTGATTAATATTAAATTAGATATTTTGTGACCGTAACATTCAAATAATTCACTTAGCTATTGTCTCCTATATGCCACGATAATGTCATGATAAAGGGTGAACAAAACAGATACGGTTGCTTTCCTCATGAAATGTTACTTCCTGTCCCTGTTCCCTTCTCGTCTATAGAATGAGTATAAGAGTCCCTAATTCCCAAGGTTTTTGTGACTATATGAGATATCTACAGTGCTTGGAATAATGTCTAGCACATGGTCAGTGCCCAGTAAATGGTAGATTGTAGTTTTTAATACTGAACTTTTTGGATATTCAAGGTTTTTGTTTGTTTGTTTTTAAAGTTTGACCATTTTCTTTTGTACTGTAATAAGAAGTCGGTTTGGGGGTTAAATAATACTAGTTCATATCCTGCTTCTTCCGTTACTAATTAAAAGACTTTGGGTAAATCATTTAATTTCCCTGAGTTGCTGTTTGTTCATCTATAAAATGTAAAATGGAATAATCATACCTTCTTTGAGAAGGCATAGAGCAGGAACTTAATTATTATTATTAATCCATCCACAGAATATAATGATAACATTGCTTGAGAAAAATCATCTCAGAGAAAGCAGTAATAACTATTATTATTTTTGTAAATAGCTCTCAGAGTCTCCACCTAGTCCAGTTCTCATACTTTTCACCAAAATACTTCTGGGAACAGGAGGGGAGAAATTATCCTGAGGGTGGAAGTCTAAGGGACAGTAATGACCCACAGTGGCCTCCTGCAAATGAGAAATCAATTTGTCTAAACCTATCAAGTTTTTGCTTTCCAGTCTATGGTAAATTCAGGCCTCTTTTAATGTGAGGATGTTTTGAATGACCTCCCAGGTAAATTACTTTCAGCCCTCTTCTCTCTATCTGATAGGCCAGTAGGAAATGTCTGGTTTAACCTGGGCCTTCATGTGGGCCCACCCATCCTACTCACCCCTCACTGCCACCCAGCGGGGATCTGTGCCCCATTTTGAGAAGCACAGCCTCAGTGCATTCTGAGTGACAGTGGGCTTGGAAAGGATGTCCTACTCAATGCTGTGTCATAAAGGGGTGGGCTCCCAAGACACCCACAGGCCCGGGGTGAGAACAGGGGTGAGTGGACTCAGGTCAGCCTCTCTCTGCCTAATTTGGTAAATTGGTACTAGAGGCAACATATATTATGTAGTTCTGTCACCAAGATGATGAAAAGGCAGGATAAAGATGTGGAGAAGTACATCAGTCAGGGCCATAAATCCTAAAGGACTATTCCCCCCCACCAGGCTGTCCTGGAAAGATGCCTGCAGAGGGAGAACCAGATACCACCAACCAAGCATGAGAGTCAGTAGGCTGAGGAGGGGGTCAGCAGAGCAAGGAAAGCAGGCAGCTTGGTCATTGAGAGTGCATTGCATGCATTTGGGGAATAGGGGTGATGAAAAACTTTAGGATTGGGCACCCCACCATCTTTTAATATGATCAGGGTGAGACAAACGAGCATCGAATTTGCTGGAGTTGACCTGGAGCCGGCTGCATGGGCCATATGGTTTCTCTGACCCATAAAAGTCACTAAGTGAGGAAGTAATTTATTGTTGGAGATCACTGTCTGCCCCAGAATATCCTGGTGTGTTCACTTCATTGTTTCCTTAATATGGGAATGGGAGAGGAGCCGGGTAGTGAGTGGGGTGGGGGTTGGAGGGCAGCAAACGGCTTTGGGTTATTTGCTGGAACAGTTGGACCTCCTTTGCTGGGGAGGAGGGAGACTGGGAAGTCTGATGCCTGGGCCGCTCGGCTGCTCTGTTCACTGGGGTTTTTCCTGCCCAGCAGCGGAGTCACCGGTGGGAGAGGGAGAGAGCTGGGAACCTAAAGAGGGAAAAGGGGTCATGAACGTCAAATGAATAACTTGGGATTTGCAGTCTGAAGAGAGGACATTTCATAAATGGCAAATCATTCCGGAGCCTGGGGGAAAAGAGGCCAATATGTCTAATGAATTGGTGCCATAAAGGAGAGGGCTGTTTCCTCCCCTAAACACTGCCAATGAAGAAACATCAAAACAATAGCTGGTGACAACCTTCCAGGGAAGCAGATTCCTTTGCGAGGGGAGCTACCCTGTTTAACAATGAGCCTCCGACAAAGGCTCCGGAGCTGAGCTGGAGGACCCTGGCAAGAGCCTTGAAAGTTTGCTGGTACAATTGAGAGTCTTTTCTTTCTTCTGCTTCTTCTCTTGTTAATAGCCCCAGGCTTCACAGCAGCATTATTTCAGAGCAGATATCCTGGGTTTCTTACCTAGGTCTTATCAGGAGATGTCATCTGTATGAACTTGAAATAGGAGCATTGCTCCAACACCTGTGTGATCTGCTTCTGCTTTTAGTGTAAAAACACATGTTCTGACGCTAAGAACATTTCTGACTTTCTGTTTTTCAGGCTGCGTGAAAACAGATTCTGCTGAGTTGCTACCTGGGCGTTAAAAAAAGAAAAAGAAAGAAAAAAAAAAAAGCTTCCTTAGAGGATTCCTGACTTAGCTCTGGTAATTTTAACCATCCCATGGGCTAGATGAACTCTGGGATCATTTGTTAGCCTTTGGGCAGGTAGGATTTTAAGAAGTTAGGCCCACATGAAAATGCTCAAATAGTACCCAGAACAAACATTTCACATGGGCCTATATAGCCCACACAACCCATAAGACTTCTGTCTTCTCTCAGACTGAATCATGCTAGCCACATTCTTTTGGATCCCTTCCCATGATCTTTCCAGCTTTGGTAACCAAAGAACTAGGTACCACCTAGAAGGGTTTGTATCTGGGAAGGAAGAGAGAGAAATCTGGAGGAGAATACAAGCTCCAGTCATACTCTTAAATGACAGCCATTTGTCCTCCAAGACTGGTCTGGAAAGGAGGGGTGCTAGGAGTCACATGTAGAACTCAGAAGAGAGGGGTGAGGTGCTGTGTGTCCTGTGTGTCTGCTTTAGCATTGCAGTCCTACAATCTTGACCTTCCCAGTGAAATCGTTTTGTTTTATGAAAAGATCAGGGACTGTGGAATCAGGTGACCCAGGTTTAAATCCCAGCTATATGGCTACCAAACTGTGTGACTTTGGGCCACTCTCTTAACCTCTCTGGGCCTTTAGTCTCCTAAGCTGTAAAGAAGGGCTCATCATACTTATTTCAAATAGGTTGTTGTGAGGATCAAAATCTGGGGCATGTTGGGAAGAAAGTGGGATGAGTCCTTTGTTTGTGGTCCAGCAGGGTCTCCCTCTCTCTCTCCATAATACAAGAGATGCCATGGCCCCACTCATTTAGGCCATTACTTCCTAACTCAAAAATCATGTCCTTAAAATTTCCTTCTCCCCAAGTTCTTCTTTCTGTGGGTAAATTTTCAAAGGCTTCTATTAAAGTCTTTGGAAGGGATAGCATCCATTAACACTTTAGCTTGAATTAGTTTAGGAATGAGCTAGATTGATGAAGACAAAGAAGGAGAAACATAGCAGAGAGAGGTATGGAAATAAGTGAAGGCTTTTCCAGGACAGGGAGCTCCATTCCTGGCTGTGACAGAGGGGAAGTATACAGCAGGGCGGGACTCAGGGCAGTGTTGAGGAGCAAGGAAGAAATTGAAAAATTCAAGAATCATTAGAAGATGGGAAGGGAGTACAGAGGAGGCAATGACAAGCATAGAGTGGCTGTTAGCCCCAGGTAGGAGGGACCACTCTTCCTCTGAGATACAGAGAAGGGAGCAATCATGAAGGCTGAGGAGAGGAGACTGGCAGAAGTGGTTCAGTGGGCAAAGGGTGAGGCTTTGGAGATAAGTAGCATAGATGTGTTCCTTTCTGGGACATGCACCATCTGATCTTGGGCAATCTGTGTATTTCCAGTGATATATCAGTTACTACATCTATAAATGGGGATGGTATCTAATTTGAAGAGCTGACTCAAACAGATACTGCAAAATACCCAGAACATGCAGGCTCTCAACAGACAGCCCACTGCATATCATTGTCATTTTCATTGTCTGCTGGGTAGCCTGGGGACTCGATGAGAGGGACCAGTGTTTAGAGGAGTCACTTTGGGATAGTAGCAGTAAAAGGAAGCAAGGGCTCAGTGGAAGTAAGACCAGCGTAGATTAATAGTGGACCAAGTTCATGGTGCCTGGTGATGTCCGGCAATAGCCCCAGCCCCAAATTAGAACTACACAACACAGAACTGGGTGAGGGGATGGATCTAGGCCTGGGACCTGATGTTCGGACCCAGCAGATGGTTACAGAAGGATGGGAAATAGGTTGCTCCCGTGCTCTGCACCGCTGACAGCTGCACAAGGGGAAGGCAGATGGGTCGAGTCCAGAGAGGTCTTGGTGATGATGAAGAGCTGATGCCATGGTGGAAGGATGCTGTCAGAAGGGAGAGACCTCAGCTGGGCACTGAACAGGGAAATAGCCCAGAAAAACCAATGTAAAATGAGGCTGTAATGCAGGGACTATGGGGTCAAGAGGTCTGATGTGTTGTCAATAGGGATGTTGAAGTACTGAGAATTCCTTCGTGGCTAGAAATAATATGGACTGCAGTTATCCAGGAATGAATAACTGGGTCATGGGGAGGGTCAGTAATCAAGAAAAGCCATAACGTGAAGAGGCCTTGCTAGATCTAGCAAGTCCACTAGGGAGAAGGATAGGCTCTGATGGAAGAATGGAGAACAAGCTCTTGAATGGACATGCCCATATTGTGTTTGGCTTGCATATTATTTAAGAAAAACCTGAGCCAACATTTATATATTTTTATGAAAAAAGAATCTTGATTTCTGACTTCTGTAGAAAAGTAGGATTATCTGGAAATCCTGTGTCTATATTCATTTTATGTCAACACTTTACTATCCCCATTAGAAGGGGATGTGATTTGTCAGTTTGTCACACTCCCCACCGTTCCCTATTGATCCCCAACACTGAGGTTAAACATCATTTGTTATTTATCCTTGAACTTTCCTTTGGTTTCTCTATGGTAGGAAAATATATGTGTACAGAAATATGCATGTGGAGGCATTTGAGTTTGTGAACTTGATTTGGAACAAAGGCTGTACCAATGAAGCTAGGCCTTGATCCAGTGACAGAAGAGGGGACCCTAGTTGTTCTAGGAGCACCTTGTGACCATACTGCCAGGTTAAAAAAGGGCACAGGGAGACAGAAGTAGTGTGTCAGAAAGGACTGAAAGAAGGTAAAGAAATGTTATAAAAATAAGAAAACCATAATTCCTAGGGCTACTTACTTGGGTCCCTTGAGAAACTTGTTTATTCAAAGTGGTTGAACCTAGCTCCCTGTCATGAGGACTGGGCCACTGGGAATGAGGGCTGTGTGGCAGGTCCTTCTGGTTGCCTGTCCAGAGGGGGAACTATGAAGTCCCTACTCCATCTACTTCCTTGCTGGCAGAACTTTCCTTCTGCTATAGGAGTGTTTGAAAATGTCAGATTTTCCATTTCCTGGTCTTCCTTACAACTAAGGTTTAGGCACTACTGTCTTAGTCTGTTCTGGCTGCTATAACAGAATACCACAGAGTGGGGGGCTTATAAACAACAGCCATTTACTTCTCACAGTTCTGGGGGCTGGAAAGTCTAAGATCATGGCACTGGCAGCTTCGCTATCTGGTAAGAGCCTGCTTCCTCATAGACAGTGCCCTCTCACTGTGTGCTCCCGTGGTGCATGGGGGTTGTGGTGGGGAGGCAGCTTTCTCGGGCCACTTTTAGACCAGTCATCCCATTCATGAAGGCTGTGCCTTGACCCAGTCACCTCCCAAAGGCCCCACCCCCTAGCACCATCACCTTTGGGGTTAGAATTTCAACATAGGAGTTTTGGGGGGGACACAAGCATTCAAAACACAAACAAGTTTTGGGGGGACACAGGCATGTGGCTCAATTATGGCCAATGGGACTTGAGAAAAAGTTTCTTGGGGAACTTTGGGGAAACATTTTCTTCCCTAATTAAGCATGGCCATGAGAGGGAGTATTCATTTTCGTCAGCCAGATGTTGTTGTGTTCACTTAGCATGCCTTAACCATGACACCCATCTTGTGTGCATGAGAGGACAAACCAAATGAGCTAGCCAGCATACATTCTGAGACTGGCAGTGTGGAAAGCTGCCAAGAACCTGGGCCCTTGATGACATTTTTGAGGCACAGAAACAACGTTGAACCATCCACCTCTGGAGTATTTTACGTGCAGTAATACATTTTCGTCACTGTTTAGGCTACTTTAAATTGGATGTGCTGTTACTTGCGGCTAAAAACATTGTAAAGGATAGAGACTTTGTCCAGAGCTGGACTCATTAATGGGGATACAGGCCAGTGAGCTGGGGCTACTCCCAGCAACTGGATAAACACAGTGTTATTTTCCCAGTGGATCCATTTAACTTGATGACAGTTCAAATAGTATTTCATATGGAAACAAGCATGGATAATATTGGTATAGAGTACAAAATTCTTAAGATAGGGCGCCTGGGTGGCTCAGTCGGTTAAGCGACTGCCTTCGGCTCAGGTCATGATCCTGGAGTCCCGGGATCGAGTCCCGCATCGGGCTCCCTGCTCGGCAGGGAGTCTGCTTCTCCCTCTGACCCTTCTCCCTCTCGTGCTCTCTGTCTCTCATTCTCTCTCTCACAAATAAATAAATAAAATCTTTAAAAAAAAAAAATTCTTAAGATAAAATAGGAGTCTTGAGGCTACTTCCAGACAAGGATCCCAGAAGCTTGGGATATCATAAGATATAAATACATAGTATTTCTCTTCCTGTTGAGCACGAGACATAAAACAATTCAAATTAAACTGCAGTTCGAAAGATTAAGTTAGACTCAGGGAAGGATTGTGTCTGTTATGATTATTAAAGGGACCCTAAATTGGAAGCGGGACAGATCAATGGGATGTCAGAGCTTTGGAAGTTTTAAAGAGAGGAGTATTGTGGTTTCAAAAGGAGTTTTGCCTGGACTAGTTTTCTCCGCTTTCTAGATCCTTGTCAATGTCTTGCCATTGTTTTGTATTTGTGAAGAATAATTTTTTTTTTTCTTAGATGATGATTGCATTCCAGACCCCCCAATGTTTCTTTGGTGATTTATCCTTTGTTTTAATGTAATGTGCTACTCAAATACTGCCCCGGAGTTTTCATTTAAGTAGTTAATGTGAATGAAAGGAGAAAATAGCCAGGAGTCAGCCAAATGTTGACACAGATTGTAAATACCTGTAGGGAAAGTATTTAAGCATTTCCGATAGGAAGGATACTGCAAATTTTACATGCAAGGGCTCTGCATCAAAGCCCAAATCCCAGCTTTTCTTCCCACTTTGTGACTTCTTAGACAGGGTCAGCACAAAGAACCCACTGTTTCCACAGGCATTTACATCACCACTCTATCTTGTTATTCCTGACTTCTTGCCAATCATGTTGAGAATTTCTTAAGGGGAGTAAAAAAAAAAAAAAAAAAAAAGAATAACCAAACCAGATTTGCCTCCTTGGCAGTGAAGTATAGAAAGACAAAGCTCCCTCCCAGGAACAGGCTTTTCTTTTCTTTTTCTTCTTTATTTTAGCTGTATATTTGAACTTGACACTCTGCCTTTGACAACCCCTGGAGTCCGAGCCAATGAAAAGCTGAGTCAGTTTTTTCATCCACAGCTCAAACTCACATTATTATTTTTTTTAAAACAGGAATTTTGGAGAAGAACTGGTTTAGGGAATAGGCCCATCACACTTTTTCACCGGGTTACAAACCCATATTCCAGGCCCGCAGACTGAGAATGTGGTTGCTTCTTTTACTTCTGTTAGCAATGGCAGACACAATGGGCAACAGCAGGAGGGTGGAAGGAGAGATGGGAAAGTCTCCTACAATCTGCATTCCAGGGACATCAATGCCACCTTTTGAGAAAGGTGTATCCTGTGATAGGCTGTTTGTGCAGGCTAGACTTGCTCTGTTCTGCTCTAGCAGTTCTCTGCTCTAGCCTTTAACCTCTCAGTAAGCTAGAATAAATCCTTCTTCCTTTATCCATGCATTTAATTTTGCAGCAGATTGATTAAACACCTAATCATTGTTGCAATAGCTGGCATTCTATGAAGACTTTGTTTGCTATTTCTCGGAGGAGTGGAGGGGAGCAGTTAAGAGCATGGAATCTGAAGCCCAGTTGTTTGGGGTTGAATCTCGGCTAACCGAATGACCTTGGCCAAGTTCCTAAACCTCTGTAGGTCCTTGATAAGAGCATCCCACTAGCTTTTTGTGAGGACTGAATGAGGTATGTTATCCTTAAAGCTCAGCCCAGTACCTGGGAGGACAGGAGCTGGTAAATGGTTATTGTTAGAATCATTGCCAGTGGTGTTCAGGAACTCACAAACATGGTGGCCCTTCCCATGGAGCTCTTCTCCTTTCCTGAGTATTTTCTTACCTTTTTTCTTTCCTGAGCCATTCTCTGCACACCTCAGTGATTTACCAAGTGAATATTCAATACCTGCCAGGAGCTCTGCACTGTGTTTAGTGTTGTGGGGTGACAAAAAGACTGGGTGTCATTGGGTCTTCAAGGGGCTGCTGCCTGAATGGAACCATATGTTGACACACACAATGCCAGGCAGGACTTAGTGTATGCTGTTTTGTGTGCTAACCAGTGGGAGGGAGCCAGGGGGAGTTAGCATGTTAGGAAGGGAGTGGAGAAGGACTGGATTCCACCCTGGTCTACAACAGAACCCTGGATAAGTCACTGTCCCTCCTGGGGCCTCACTTTCCCCATCTGTAATACCATAAGATTGGTCAACAGTTTTTAAACTTTTTAGGCCAGGAACCACAGTAAGAAGTGTCCCCAGTTTTACATCGTGACCCTCAGAACTACATACATAACTGAAACAATAGTTTTATGAAACAAGAATTACCATTACTATGTGAAATTCCCTCTGTTTTCTATTTTTTAAAAATGCTGATCATAACCCTTTATATTGACTTCCTGATCCCCTAATGGTTCAGTTTGAAAACACTGGACTGGATGATCCCTAAGGAGCATTTTAGCCTAAACTTTCCATAATTTTAGATCTACATGGGCTGTTTGATTTAAGAGAAGAAGGAATAATTAATCTCCCAGGGTGGTGACTGGCTAGAGCCCAGCTAGATTAATCTAAAAAAAATTATATGTATATGGTTGGCTCCCATTCCAGCTTTCTGGAATTCAAGGACATAGTCTAATGGAAAAGAAGAGGCTAATTGTTGGGATTCATTTGCTGGACCATGATGAGGGTGTGAACAGTTACATTGTGCATTGCTCATCTGAATTGGGTTTTCATTTGTGGAGAGAGAAGAAAGAATCCTGTCATCAAAGTTTGCTCCTGCTCTCTAAAGTATGGGAATTCTGGAAAGAATCCACTCTCCTCAGGAAAAAAAAAAAAAAAAAAAAAAAGCCAGCTTGTTTTAATCCCTAAATGGTTACAGTCCTGTGAATTAGGACTTGGGAGAAAGAACTTCCCTGCCTTTGTAAATGTTTGTTTTTGCTCTAATGTGTTTGTCCATTTGCTTGACTGCTCAGGAGATAGCCGTCTAGAAACACAAGCTTCAGGAGAAACTTAAAAACCAGAACAAACAAAACCTGCCACCACAACCCCCCAGACAGAAAAACTAACCTGCGACCACCAAATGTAACATCCTCAGGCTGTTCTCTAGTTCACGTTTACAAGAGAAAACTCATATCCCAGTGGGCCTTTCAGGACTAGGCTCTGTACAAGGGCTTACAAACACCCAGGCATTTCAGTGAAGCACCTTTGTATTATCCTGAATCAAATCAATTAGAAGACTTCTCTACTTATTAATTAATTAAAACAGATGCCTCTCTCTTGCCCTGTGCACCCTAAGGAAACTTCTGGAATTTTCAGTGACTCTCTGAGATCGATGGCCTTTTTTTTTTTTTTTTTTAACAGCTTGAGACTTTCAAAGTACTTCCGTGAGCAAAGCCTGATCAGCACTTGCAGAGGCAGGCCCTTTGGGAAAATGTCAGCCCGAAGTTTCATGGATGCAGACTTTGGCTTAAAGAAGTCAAGGCTGCTTTTCTGTTCTAACTGTTGTCTGGCTTAGATTTTGGTCAAGAACACAGGATTCTGAGTCGGTGGGTTAAGCAAGTTCGTGAACCTTCCCTGCCTCTGTAAAACAGTTAATAATAGTATCAAGGGGCACCTGGGTGGCTCAGTCAGTTAAGCGTCCAATTCTTGGTCTCAGCTCAGTTCTTGATCTCAGGTTTGTGAGTTCAAGCCTCCATGTTGGGCTCCATGCTGGGTGTAGAGCCTACTTAATAAAAAATAGTATTGAATTTATAGGATTAAATTATTTTTTTTTAAGATTTATTTATTTATTTATTTGAGACAGAGAGAACGAGAGAGAGAGAGCACATGAGAGGGGGGAGGGTCAGAGGCAGAAGCAGGCTCCCCGCCGAGCAGGGAGCCCGATGCGGGACTCGATCCAGGGACTCCAGGATCATGACCTGAGCCGAAGGCAGTCGCTTAACCAACTGAGCCACCCAGGCGCCCGAGGATTAAATTATTTAACACATATACCATGTGTGGAACCACTGGTAGGTTAGTCAGTAGAGAGCAGCCTCTAGTTTTACTGTTGATCTACACACTATCCTAGAAAGAAGGTGGAAAAGTCAAAGACAGAGATGGCAAGAATGGTGCTGAAGGAGGTACTACTTGCCTAAAGCCATGTTACAAGTCCAGAAGGATGGAACCAAGATAGTATTTTGGCTCCTCTGAGCCAGCCCATCCGTCCAACTGGGGCATGGGAGGGAGGTAGCCATGCAGTCTTGGTGAGAAAGGGTCAAGGGTGAGGTCTTTAGGAAATGGGGATAGAGACACCAACCCTGAAGGGTTGCTAAAAAGATAAACTAGAGGATCGAGCCTTTAATTGGAACTTGGCACATAGCAGGGCTGGATAAATGGTGAATCTAGTAATAGCCTTCTCTTACCACAGCTTCACCCCTTCAGCAGAACTTCAGGTTTTCTGAATTCAGAGCCATCCTCCAGGTAAGGAAATGGCAGTTTGCTGGAATACAATGGTCTGTTTTAAGGCAGCTCAGATGTTTATCTTATTCCAAAATTTACCTTATTGAATAGGATTTAGGTGGCTTATTTTTCTATTCCCCTGGGGAGTAAGGTTTCACTGTGTTAAGTTGAATAGCTTTTAAATGAAAAATGGATAAAACCTGAGAGAAAACCCTCTTTTGACCCAGGGGAGAAAAATGCTCTGGCAAAATCTGGCTGGGATTCTTCTCCACCCACAACCTTAGGGGCAGGGAACCCAAGGGAAAGCTGGAAGGAGTTAGGATTGTCTGAAATAACCACAGAGGTTTAGCAGGAACCCTGTCCAGGCTTGTGGCCAGGGACATCTGGGATGTTCTAGCATTTGATTGCATATCAACGGATGGTAACTTGTCCTGAGTGCAGAGCAGCTCTTGATTCCCAAGATACTGGGAGGCAGGGAGGACACTCAGCCTCTTCCACCCGACCTGAGCAATTTCATTTGTTCTCTTTAGTTGATGTGTGTCATGAGCACACTATGAAGGTGCACACCACGAGTTGTGTCTTTCCACAATGGCAGCTTTATTCAATCATAAAGCAAAGTTAAATCACAATGATAAAGCAGGTTCAGGATTCCAAACTCAATGACAAGTCACCATGGGATTAAACTTGGCTTCTTACACAGCATACAGAGCAGGACAGAGACAAGCCACACAACAAAGATAACAGAAGGGCGCAGGAAGTGAACGAACCCAACACAAAGTCAGTCTGGGGGCGTGCAGTTGAGATAAGGCCTCACCACTTACTGCTTCTGATGTTCACGCAGGGAAGGCTCTCGGTTCTGTTTGGAGATCCATTGGGCAGAGCCTTTGGCAGCAGTTGCCTTTTTTAAGTGGTCAGACATAGAGGGGTCATGTCTGAAGAGTCTGACAGTTTGCTACCCAAATCCTTCCCTTTTTAAAGGGATTTCATCAGTTTTAGGTGTCTGCAGATCTCTGTTCTGCTTGTTTTGTTTTGGGTGTCAGCTGACTTTGGTCCCACGATATCTCCTAGCTGCAGTTACCTTAACTGCTTGCGTCATTGCTTGACCGGGCCCCTGCTTGACCCAGGCCCCTGCTTGACACAGGCTCCTGCTTGACACGAGAGACTCCCATTTTGCTCTCTACAATGGGGGAGCCATGGGCAAGTGGTGCAGGGAGACAAGAGTGGAGTTGTGTCAGACAGTGGGCATTCTTCTAGTCTGTACCTTTCCTGCAAGCTGAGGCTGTGTGAAAAGAGAAAGTAGGTCATGAGAAAAAAAATCTCAACACAACACTTAAGTATAGTACTAGCAAAGCCCTTCTCCCCCAGACTTCTACCTTCAAACATGATAATTTCCTCAGTGATATTTGAAAGTCTCCCATCAGCACAGATTTGCTTATTTGTTTTGTCCAACCCATAGTGTCTGTTGAGAACTATGTGCCAGGCACTGTCACAGACACTGGAGATATGAGAATGAAAAGATGGACAGGTTTGATGGCACTAGAAATAATAACAAAACTCTGATGTAGAGAAAGATGGTACAAACAACATTAAAATTAATAAACAGTAAGAGAAAATAGCACTATATATTCCAATTACCAGGTTAATATCCATGATATGTAAAAAAGCACTTAAAAATCAATAAGAAAAGATACACTCAATAGAAAAAAGGGCAGAGAATAGAAACAAGTTATTTCCAGAGCGCCTGGGTGTCTTAGTCAGTTAAACATCCAACTCTTGGTTTTGGCTCAGGTCATGATGTCAGGGTCATGAGATCGAGCCCCACATTGGGTTCCATGCTCAGTGTGGAGTCTGCTTGAGATTCTCTCCCTCCCTCTCCCTCTGCCCCTCCTCCTCCCACTCACACACACACTCTCTCTCTAAAATAAAAATAAATAAATAAAATCTTTAAAAAAAGGAAAAAGAGACAAGTTAATTCAAGGAGGGGGAACCGCTTGCCTTGGACTCAGAATTTAGCCAGGGAGAAACTCATTCACAAGTGGTAAGTGCTACAAATGGAAATAAGTACAGAGGAGTTACATCACCTGTGCATTAGTTTCTGAAGTTCAATGGTAGCAAAAATCAACTGAGTAAAAATTACCCTTAATAGATCCCTTAAATCCCCAATGTACTGTTTACCTGATATTGTGTATATAAACCTTTACCTCTTGGCATTTAAGAAGCACTTGGAGAGACTAAATGAAGGAACAGAAGGAATACAGAGGTCTGGAGATTCAATCGATTCTGCTCTTAAAGACAGTGGAGGGATATAGGCCAGTTTGGGGCCTGCTGGGTTTGAGGTGCCCTGGGGACCTCTGGCTGGAGCTGTCCAGCACAGTTGCACACATGGCTTTAGGCTTAGCTCAGAGCTGGGAAGAGAGTGTTAGGACATTGCATTAAATCATCTGCTCCTGTGAGGAGAAGGGCCTAGACTGGGAGTAAGGAGACATGGCTTCTTTTGCTCAGTGAGGTCTTCTTCCCTGGAGAACTCACCTCTAAGATGTGCATGATCTTATCAACACCCTCCTGTCTCTCAGGCGAGAACTGCTGGAGACTCCTGCTTGACTGCTTTTCGAGTAAGTGGCCCCATCGCCACACAGGATTTAGAGATTTTGGATGGCTAGAGGTAGGAGTTGGGGTAAGGGGGAAAAAGACACACCATAGCTCCTTCTGGCTGCCTGTGTAGTGTGGCCTCCTTCAGGGCCCTCAGGAACCAAAGTGGAGACTCTCAGACTTCATTGTCCATAAAAATTATCTGGGAGTTTATGAAACTGCATAATCATGGGCCCTATCCTCAAAGACTTTGAATCTGCATTAGTTTAGCATAAGGTCCTAGAATCTGCATTTTTAAAAAATTTTATTTATTTGAGAGAGAGAATGAGCCAGAAAGCAGCATGAGTGGGGAGAGGGAGAGGGAGAAGCAGACTCCCCTCTGAGCAGGTAGCCTGATGCGGGGCTCCATCCCAGGACCCTGGGATCATGACCTGAGCTGAAGGCAGATGCCTAACTGACTGCCACCAGGCGCCCTAGAATCTGCACTTTAATAAACACTCCAAGCGCTACTAATGCCGGATTCTAAGTGGTCTAAAGGTATACACAGTAGAGATATGTATTTAAAAATACAGGGAAGAGAAAGGTAAAAAGATCCTTTGAGAAACATTGGCCTTAAGGACAGTCCAAAGGACTGAAGCTTCAGCACATGGATATTTAGAAAGGGCGTGTCTTGGTTGAAAGGTGCTTTGGCAATTGCCTTGGGCCCACACTGAGAGATGTTAACAGAAATTGCATGAGACTCTGGCTGTCTATGCTGAAGGGCTGCTGGGCAGGACCCAGGCTGCCTGGCAGGACCCAGGTTGCCATACCACAGAGCTTCTTCCCCTGTGCTGATCCAGGGAGCAGTGTTCTCGTGTCCCAATGCTGGGAGACCTGGGCTTCTCCTCACTGACTGGTTTGCTCTTACCCTGTGGGATATGGGACTCACCTAACTGATTGACTGGTTTCTCGGTCTGATCTCTCTTCTGGGAATCATAGCTAAATTGGTGACCCACCCCTAGCAGCTATGGTTTGCATGTATAATAGTCACTACTCCAACTCCCAGGTTCCATATTAATCTCTTTCCTTTGTTTTCTCCCATGCTTCATTACTATTAAAAAAAATTTTTTTTTGAGGTAAAATTCACATAACACAAAATTTGCCATTTTTTTTTAAAGATTTTATTTTATTTATTTGACAGAGAGAGAGATAGCGAGAGCAGGAACACAAGCAGGGGGAGTGGGAGAGGGAGAAGCAGGCTTCCCGCTGAGCAGGGAGCCCGATGTGGGACTCGATCCCAGGACCCTGGGATCATGACCTGAGCCGAAGGCAGACGCTTAATGACTGAGCCACCCAGGCACCCAAAATTTGCCATTTTTAAAAAAAAAAATTTATTTATTTTTAGAGAGTGGGAAAGGGCAGAGGGAGAGGCAGAGAGAGAATCTTGAGCAGACTCCCCGTGGAGCACAGAGCCTGACACAGGGCTGGATCCCACGATCCTGAGATCATGACCTGAACCAAAATCAAGAGTTGGCTGCTTAACTAACTGAGCCACCCACCCAGATGTCCCCAAATTTGCCATTTTAACCATTTTAAAATGTTCAACTCAGTGGCTTTTAGTACATTCACAGTGGTATGCAACCATCACCACTATCTAATTCCAGAACATTTTCACCACCCTGAAAAAGAAACCCCTTATACATTAAGTGGTCACTTCCCCTGTCCCCTTCCCTACAACCACTGGCAACCACTAATCTGCTTTCTGTCTGTACGGATTTTCCTATTCTGGAAATTCCTATAAATGGAATCATACGATATGTGGCCTTTTATGCCTTACTGTCACTTAGCACAATGCTTTCAAGGCTCATTCATGTGGTAGTGAGTATCTGTGCTCCACTCCTTTTTATGGCTAAATAATATTCCATTGTAATAGATATGCCAATTTTTTTTAAATCTGTTTATGAGATAAAGGACATTTGGGTTGTTTCATTACTCTTTTTAAAAATATTCTTTTGTACTGTGTGTAGCTTATAGCCACCTCAAATTCTTTTGTAATAAGGCAGAACTTGGTTAGGCAATTAAAATTTATCCATATGTCTATTTATATATATAGCTGCATGTAAGACTCTGTACAGCAACCAATACAAATAAAATGCTCTCATCATTTCTGAGCTCAGATAATAAAATGTGGTTTTTAATTATTCAGCGAAGTAGTGATCTATCATTTGTGGCCAGTTCTGAGTCTCTCCTGGGTCCCCACATGTTGCTTAGTGGTCAAGACCACCTGAAGATGTGATCCGCTTGTCCTGGTGATGACTGCTCACCTGACCCACTGCCACTCACCAGCACAGACACTGTTCTTGGAGGTAGGAACAAGAAAGGGAGTGGAATTGAACCACTTTTCCCAAGTCCATTTTACAACCATGGATGGGTTTCAATTAAAATGAGGTCATGGGCTTTTAAGATGACTGTGGAGGCGCTGGGGTGGGTGAATCACCTGTGCATGTGAAATGCCCATGGCTGTTTGGTAGAACTCGGGCTCCAGTCTCTGTTTGCTTCTGTAGGTGGGTTTAGGAGTGGGCAGCAGAAGCGTCGTTGGGAATGAATGTGCTCTGTGGGCATCCAAGATCACCTCTCTTCCTCCACCCTCCCCCTTGTCTGGACTCATAGAACAAAACCATATGAAAACAACTGGAAAAAGGGGCCATGCTTCAGTTGGTTATGTTCTTGGAGATCTTAGTTATATGCAGCACGGTGAACCAGACCTTGATGGTGGGAAATGAGGATGGGGTTAAGGCAAGGATGTGCAGTGGGTGTCTTTAGGGCCACCCTACTTGGTCAGTAGTTCTGGAAGGCAGCCAAGGAGGCCAGGAGAGATTCTGTCTGGCTGCCCTGGGCTGTTGTTGATGGCTGTCCTACTGTCCTAGGAACATGCCAAGAGAGACTGGGGGCGCTGGGCTGCTCTCTGAGAACAATGACAACAACAACACTGTGTCTGAAATCAGTTCAAGACATGCAAGGATGGGCCAATTTCCCCATGGCTTTTTTTTTGGGGTAGGGGGATGAGCCTATCTGGGGGCACAAATTCCTAACCTTTGAATTCTTACCAGAAAGTGCGACTGTAGTCCTGTGATGAGGTCACTCAGAGCCCCTTGGTAGATGCAGAATTCCAGGCCGACTGAACTGAGCAACTGGCTCCAGTGGGCATGGTTTTATTCTCTGATGATCTATGGGACTGTCCTGCCTGGTAAAATGTACTTCCTACCATCCCATCCTCCGCCCTCACCACTCCCCCCCCACCCCGGCAACTTGGTGAGCAAGGAAGGGCTGCAGCAGAAGAGGGTCTGCTGATGTTGGGCTCGTTGGGTTGGTTAGGTTGGGTCTCTGACCAGGTGAGAGACGTCAGAGTTTGGATTCTTTAGAGGTTTAAGCTAGACCGTGGTTGTTTCAGATCTGGGTTGCAGGTCTCATGAGAAGTAAAAGAAATTATTCCAATTCCAGTGGGCCCAAGGTGGGGACAGCGGGCCAGAAGTAGGCTCACGTATGCTGCAGGTACATGCACACATATAATGTACACATGTATGTTGACTGTGGTGTGTATGTATGCATATGGGGTTTGTGTTTATAGAATGTGCCGGGTGTGTTTATGTATTTGAGACCAGTGTGCAGATATGAATGTGAGCAGTGGGGCCCTAAGCACCTGTATGGACGTTGGTGTGTGAACTGGCAGGTGAACAGTGGTGTTTGGGTTGTGGGTTGGGCTGCTTGTGAACTTGTCCCTCACATGTGGTCGAGGCCAACTGTGCTCAGTACCTTGTCTTCCGACAGTTGCTGTTCTTAAGGGCTGTTAGGAGTTGAGAATCTGGGGTTGCATTTAGACCTTTCTAGGGTTGCACTTACTGAAATTAATGGAGCAGTGAAACCTACTGAGAGAGGTAAGTGTATTTGCTGGGACTTTAATAATAAATGTGGGCTGACCATTCTCAGGGAAAAATTTCTCCCTCAAATCCAGGACTTCGTAGTTTCTAGTTCTAGCTTCTGAGTTCAGATGCCTTCCATAGGCTGTGACCTCAAAGGCAACTCGTAGGTTTAAATTGCATTTTGAGCTGTCAGCAAGTCTGATGGAGTGTATTTGGGGGAGAGGGAGGAGAATCAGAGTCATGAAAGAGTTGGCGAGCCCTGCAGAGCTGTGGATGAACTCTGGGGTGGGAGTTTAGCGTGCCGAATTCTGGATTGGGCTCTCCTGGGTGAGGCTTCTGGTCCTAGTGTCTTATGGGCAAAACCAGGGTGTTGTTGGGAGTGGGCTCTCCATGCCCCCTTTAATTGTGGCAATGTCAGGACTGAAGGCCACAGGGAGGATTTCAGGTAGTGTTTGTGCTCCTTTTCCACCACTTTGGAAAGTGGAGCAATGCAGGTTTCTGGAAAAATGACCAATTGTTCCTAATGGGCAAAGTCCTTTACTTTCCGACCAATTGATACATGTTCACAAAATCAATATTTTTCCATAAAGGTGTGTGTTTTCTGGTGTTTCAGGCAGGGTTAAAAACAATAAAGTGCACTGGCTCCTTCCATGCACTGAATAGCTGCTGAGCTGCCTGCCCTTTGCAGGCTGGATGCTGGACTGGTAATTACTCAAGCCTCTCAGCATCCCGTGAGGCACCCCCTTTTGTGAATGAGAAACAGAAACACTGAGAGGCTGAGGAGTGGAGGCTTGTGTGCTTTACCACTCTGCTAGTCTCTCTTCTCTGAGTCCTAAGCTCTTGGCTACATGGGATCCCTTTCTTGATCTAAGAATACGCTGCTGGGAAAATGCACTATGTTTGAAGGGAAAAGCAAAACCCCAACAGATTCCACGTGGTGAGAAAGTCCAGTCCCTCTGCCCAGCTGGGACAAACCTAGGTACGAAGCAGCAGCTCTGAACAGCTGAATCCAGGAGCCGGCTTCCTGCCACCCACCCATAGCCTCCTGGTGGCGGTGGGGGGGCCTTGTGGGTGGGGGAAGGCAGGGGGTGGGCCTGTGGGGCCAGCCGGGTGGACCTTTGGTTTCAGGCCCTTCTAGGAATATTAGCACAGTGCTCTCAATGTCCAGTGATGGGTGGTGGGATTTCATCCTTCCCACAAAGACTTGTTCACACATTTATTAATGAATTATGAAGCATGATGTTTAGAGCCATTTTCCTGCTAAAGAATAATCCTCAAGTCCATGAAAACGAATCAGTGCCCCTCCTAACTCCCTTTCAAAATCTGCCTCCCCACCAACGTAGCTGCTGGGTTTGTGCCCTGGGACTGACTGAGGTGTCTTGCTTGGGCCCCCACTCTTTGTTTTTCCCTCCACACAAGTTAATTTTCCCAGGGTTAGGCGGTGGAGGTTCACTATGGACACAGCATTTTCCTGCAAGATATTTTCTGAAGCCACCAACAGCCTTTTGGTTTTCAGAATTCTTATTTAAAGAAATTTGCATTAATAGCTCTTTGGGCCCCCTCATTTACATACATGTTTGAAAGGGCAGGGGCTTGGGGAATGCGATGAAAAAAACCATGAATGTGCTGGCGATGTGTGCTCTGCAGGGATGCCCACGACTTTGAAAAAAGTAGAAATTTAACTTCCAGTTATCTCAATATGTTTCCGTGCAGTTACGGAATCTGGGAAAAGAATAAATGCTGTCATTTTTTTCTTACTTTTGCCTCATATGATAGAGAACAACGTTACTAGTTTTTGGTTTTCCGGAAGAGAAGAAAGTTTTTTGTGTGTCATGGTTTTTCTGGGGGTGGGGGACACAGGGTATTAATTAAGACCCAATAGGGAATGAAGTGGAATGTGTTCTAAAGAGCCAAAAATGTTTTGCAGTTAGTACTGGATCTGATTGGGTGCAGTCCCCTATAGGCAAGATTTCTTTGAGTTTATGATTCTGAAAAAGAGAGGCCTATGGGACAAAATACAATTATTTTTAACCAGTGATGTTTTGTATTGTTCAGAAATTAGGTTGTATCAATGACATTTGCTAAATCCTGTTGAGACATGAATATAAGTGTTTTGTGTTTCATATAGTAGATCCTAGGGTAATTACTGACCCACAAGTGTAAATTGTTCCAAGTTTTAAAATGAAAAAAAAAAAAAAGGAATCATGCCGCCATATTTTTTAAAGGAATATGAAAAATAAGATGTAAATTTGAAGGGCATGAAGATTTATTTAGACTTGTTGAATCTGACGTACACTGGGGTCCTCCCCCACAAAGGAGTTCATGCTTAGAATTCTGAATTTCTCTAATTGAAAATTAGCATGTCCTTTAATTATGAATGTAGGTGACAAACAACCTAACATTGGCAGGCCTATGATTTGTCACCAGTAGAAATCATAGCTATTTCTATAGCACACTAAAATTGTTTCAGATATGTCAAAATATGATTTGCTTCACTACTTCAAAATTATGGTGGTTACTAGACTGGCCCCTAAATTTTGTTTTAAGTGCTTTAAGATATAGTAATATCTGTCATTGCTACATATTACTATATAAAAAATAAAAAAAAATTTATAACCATATTTCAGCATAGTTGGTTTCCTTTTTATTTTGGGTATTTCATGTCCAGCATTGAAAAACATGATTCTGAGAAGAGGTTCAGAGACTTCTCCAGACTGCCACAGGGGACCAGGGCACAGAAAGCAAAGATCATTCATCTTCATCCCTTCATCCCTTCTCTGCTATCAGACTGGAGGGACAGTAGGTGTGTGTGGGGAGGAGGGGGACATGGGAGGTCCTGGCCCTGTGCACACACTGACTCACAGGCCATGCAGTTTGGGGCAACTGACCTCTGAGGTTGTGTGTTCTGGTTTCTAAAATGGTGATGGCAATAATAATAACGTTGCTGTTTCTAGGACGTCCAACTACATCCTGCTCACATAAGTTACTCAAAATGACTTCCAACTTTCCTTTTCTGCTAAGCTAAGCTGAAGGCAGATGGAAATTTCCAGTAGCTCCTAAATATATGTTCAATTTGATAAAAATAAAATTACCTTCGAGGTCTAAGAATTACTAAGATGTGAACTGAAACTATTGTAATTGTGTGTTTAAAAGAAACAGAACCTATCTTCTTTTCCTCTAATCTACATGTGGACTCCATCCACCAACTCATCTACTGAAATCATCCTCCGTTTTTGCTGGTAACTTGTACTGTCCAGGCCATTGGCTCTCAAAATGTGGTCTTTGGGCCAGTAGCATAGCATCGTCTGGGAGCTTGTTACAAATGCACATTTCTCTGGTCCACCCTAGACTTCCTGCAAGTCAGAAACAATGGCAGTGGGGCCTGGTGATCTGTGTTTACCAAGACTCTCAGGTGATTTTAATGTTCCTTAAAGTGTGAGATCCTGTGCTTAAATCATCCTTTATCCTACCACCGACTCTGGGATTGAATAAAATTGGAGGCAGCTGGTCTCCACCATGTGCTTGACTCTTTACTCCTTGCTCTTAGTTTTACCTGGGATGATCTCAGCTTTTGACCTATTTGAGCTTGACTTGGCTTTTGGACCTTCTGGCTTTTTGGGATTTATCTTTGAGAATGAACAAACCTTACTCTCAGACTACTTTTCTTTATCAACGCTGCAGGTAAAAGTGACCCTCATTAGCTGGATTCCAACAGTGGGCGCGGAAGCTGGGAGGTAGAGGTGTGGATTGGATAAGATTAAAGTGAGTAACTCATTCTCAGTTCCTCTTAGCTTCACCTTTGCCCTTGGTCTTCATTCACCTCTTTTCTGCCCCAGTCCATTGGTGTGAGGCAGGCTCTTTGTGGGTTGAAATTGGCCACAATGGGAGCATTCAGACCATGGGAATCACAAATGCTACAAATCAAGGTATTTTTTTGTTTGTTTCTTTGTTATCTGAAGAGTTGATTTATGAGCACACCACTGAATGCATGATTTATATCATAATTGGCACTAGTTAGTGTGAACTTGGGAATGTCACTCAACCTGTCAGCTATCACTATACAAAACCGAGAACACGTAATAGGTCTAAATAAGAGAATGGAAATTATACCTAATTCAAAGATAATGATATTTAATGTTTTAATTCATTTCTTCCATGCTATGCATTTTGTTTAAATATTTGAGATTATATAATTTGGTATCCTTTTGATCACCCACCATCATATCATAAGCATTCTTCTGTGTTTTTATTAAAAGTATTTGAAAACATGTTTTTTAATGGCTATATAATATCCCACTCTTGGGATGAAACACTTCACCTGATTTGCATTATAAATAATGTTACAAGGTCTCTCTTTTTTTAATGCATTTTAAGTGTTTTCTTAGGTTATATTCCCAGGAGAAAAATTACTGGATCAGCTTTTGAGGCTTAAATACATATTTCCAAATTGTTTTCCAAAATGTTTGTACTAGTTTGTATCCCCTCCAGTGGAGAGGGAGTAACTCCTTTTAGTTACTATGTTGACCAAATCTAGAGCTCTGTTTTAACTTAGAAACCAGCATTTTGGCACATTGCATTTGGATGTCTGTTTGTTGTCTGATAGCTTTAGAAGGAGACAACCAAATTTGGAGTGTTACTAAAAAAATGTTGGTATCAAGACAATTCCTTAAGCTCTACTGATGGAGGGAGGTTGGCCAACTTGAATAAAAATGATAGTCCTACTCTTTTAATGTGCCAATCTTTCATAATTTGAATGCATTGCAATGAAAGTTGAAATGTGGGTAGAGGTTTTGCATATGACCATATTGAATGAGGGTGACTGTGACACATGGTTTATTCCAGAGCAGCAGTGGCTGGGGAAGTTAACCACCATACTTTATTCCTCTATTGTCGGAAACAATGTAGTCCTCCTCTTCCATCCAGGTGGTGGTAGGTGGGTGGGCCCTAAGAAACAGGAGTGAGAGAGGGGGGTGTAGCCGAGCTTGTACCCTCCTTTTATTTATTACAAATTTAAAAGAGCAGCACCTTTTATTGTTTTATTCTTTTTACAAAAGGAATGTATGCTTAACATAAGAAATTTCAAAAATACAATCTAAAATAAACATGACTCAAAAAAATAAAATAAGCATTACTCATCAGTTGTATTCTTCCAGTCCTTTTTCCTGTGCACCTGTGTGTACATATATATAGTTTTTATCTTTTGCGTATGCAATTTTAGACCAAAAAAGCATGCTGTACAAGCTGTTTTATACTCTCCTTTTTTCTTCCTTTTACTCCCTTTAAACTGAAGAGACTGTAAATACCTCTCCATGTCATTTAATAGCCTCCTAAGCATCCTCTTAAATGTTTGTCCAATATTCTATATATGGACATACTATTTTTATTTAAGCCATCCCTTATGCTTGGACACTTCTGCATCATGTGTTTTACATTATTGTCAATAATACTTTTTATCCACCGAACTCTGGGTTTTATAGCTAGCAGCCTTGTTTGGGAACAGTTCAGAGAGAAGCTGACTCAATTCCAGAAGGTCCCAGTTGACCGACTCCAAGATGGATTGTTGTGCCTGCCCTTTTCATTTCTTCTTTTTTCTCTAATCGTTCTCCTCTCCTCCTCTACAGATCTAGGACAGAGAGAGGTACAGGGCTCTCCATCTTCCCCGCTCTCTTTGACTTCTCTTCATCCCAGGAGCCTACAGAGCCTAAGGCTGAGATAATTCTAACTATACCATGCAGCCTCCGTTCCCCGTTTGTTTAAAGTAATTAGGGGCACTATTACACAGTAAGATACTAGTATGAGGATTAGGTGAGAAATGACAGTCTCCTGCCTGACCCCTGCCAGCCTCCAATTATATGTCACTCCTCAGAGATAACCAGTTACAATTGCTTAACTTGTTTCCTTCTTTCTTTCTTTTTTTAAAAATTTTATTATGTTATGTTAGTCACCATACAATACATCATTGGTTTTTGATGTAGTGATCCACGATCCATTGTTTTCGTATAACACCCACTGCTCCATGCAGTACGTGCCCTCCTTAATACCCATCACCGGGCTAACCAATCCCCCCTCCCCCCTCCCCTCTAAAACCCTGTTTGTTTCTCAGGTCCATAGTCTCTCATGGTTCATCTCTCCCTCCAATTCCCCCCGCCCATTTTTCCTTTCCTTCTCTTAATGTCCTCCATGTTATTCCTTATGTTCCACAAATAAGTGAAACCATATGATAATTGACTTTCTCTGCTCGACTTACTTCACTTAGCATAATCTCCTCCAGTCCCATCCATGTTGATGTAAAAGTTGGGTATTCATCTTTTCTGATGGCTGAGTAATATTCCATTGTATATATGGACCACATCTTCTTTATCCATTCATCTGTTGAAGGGCATCTCGGCTCTTCCCGCAGTTTGGCTATTGTGGACATTGCTGCTATGAACATTGGGGTGCATATGGCCCTTCTTTTCACTACATCTGTGTCTTTGGGGTAAATACCCAGGAGTGCAATTGCTGGGTCATAGGGTAGCTCTATTTTTAAATTTTTGAGGAACCTCCACACTGTTTTCCAAAGTGGCTGTACCAACTTGCATTCCCACCAACAGTGTAAGAGGGTTCCCCTTTCTCCACAACCTCTCCAACATTTGTTGTTTCTTTCCCTGTCCATTTTTGCCATTCTAACTGGTGTTAGGTGGTAGCTCAGTGTGGTTTTGATTTGGATTTCCCTGATGGCTAATGATGATGAACATTTTTTCATGTGTCTGTTAGCCATTTGTATGTCTTCTTCAGAGAAGTGTCTGTTCATCTCTTCTGCCCACTTTTTGACTTGATTATTTGTTTTTTGGGTGTTGAGTTTGAGAAGTTCTTTATAGATTTTGGATACCAGCCCTTTATCTGTAGTGTCATTTGCAAATATCTTCTCCCATTCCGTGGGTTGCCTCTTTGTTTTGTTGACTGTTTCCTTTGCTGTGCAGAAGCTTTTTATCTTGATGAAGTCCCAAAAGCTCATTTTTGCTTTTGTTTCACTAGCTTTTGGAGATGTACCTTTTTTTTTTTTAAATATTTTATTTATTTATTTGACAGAGAGAGACACAGCGAGAGAGGGAACACAAGCAGGGGGAGGGGGAGAGGGAGAAGCAGGCTCCCTGCCGAGCAGGGAGCTTGACATGGGGCTCGATCCCAGGACCCCGGGATCATGACCTGAGCCAAAGGCAGACGCTTAACGACTGAGCCACCCAGGCGCCCCTGGAGATGTATCTTGAAAGAAGTTGCTGTGGCCGATGTCAAAGAGGTTACTGCCTATGTTCTCCTCTAGGATTTTGATGGATTCCTGTCTCACATTGAGGTCTTTCATCCACTTTGAGTTTATCTTTGTGAATGGTGTTAGAGAATGGTCGAGTTTCATTCTTCTGCATGTGGCTGTTCAATTTTCCCAGCACCATTTATTGAAGAGACTTTTTTCCATTGTATGTTTTTTCCTGCTTTGTCAAAGATTATTTGACCATAGAGTTGAGGGTCCATATCTGGGTTCTCTATTCTGTTCCATTGGTCTGTATGTCTGTTTTTGTGCCAGTACCATGCTGTCTTGGTGATCACGGCTTTGTAATATAGCTTGAAATCGGGCAACGTGATGCCCCCAGCTTTGTTTTTCTTTTTCAACATCTCCTTGGCAATTCAGGGTCTTTTCTGATTCCATACAAATTTTAGGATTGTTTGTTCCAGCACTTTGAAAAATGTCATTGGAATTTTGATCGGGATGGCATTGAAGGTATAGATTGCTCTGGGTAGCATAGACTTTTTAACAATGTTTATTCTTCTGATCCATGAGCATGGAATATTTTTCCATCTTTTTGTGTCTTCTTCAATGTCTTTCATGAGTGTTTTGTAGTTCCTGGAGTATAGATCCTTTACCTCTTTGGTTAGGTTTATTCCGAGGTATCTTATGGTTTTTGGTGCTATTGTAAATGGAATCATTTCTTTAATTTCTCTTTCAACAGTTGCATTGTTAGTGTATAAGAAAGCAACTGATTTCTGTGCATTGATTTTGTATCCTGCCACATTACTGAATTGGTGGATGAGTTCTAGTAATTTGGGGGTGGGGTCTTTTGGGTTTTCCACATAAAGTATCATGTCGTCTGCAAAAAGAGAGAGTTTGACTTCTTCTTTGCCAATTTGAATACCTTTTATTTCTTTTTGTTGTCTGATTGCTGTTGCTAGGACTTCTAGTACTATGTTGAACAACAGTGGTGAGAGTGGGCACCCTTGACGTGTTCCTGATCTTAAGGGAAATGCTCTCAGCTTTTCCCCATTGAGGATGATATTCGCTGTGGGGTTTTCATAGATGGATTTTATGAGCTTGAGGAATGTTCCCTCTATCCCTATACTCTGGAGAGTTTTAATCAGGAAAGGATGTTGTATTTTGTCAAATGCTTTTTCTGCATCAATTGAGAGGACCATATGGTTCTTCTCCCTCCTCTTATTAATGTGTTCTATCACATTGATTGATTTGCGAATGTTGAACCACCCTTGCATCCCGGGGATAAATCCCACTTGGTCGTGGTGGATGATCCTTTTAATGTATTGTTGGATCCTATTAGCTAGGATTTTGTTGAGGATTTTGGAATCCCTATTCATCAGGGATATCAGTCTGAAATTCTCCTTTTTGATGGGGTCTTTGCCTGGTTTGGGGATTAAGGTAATGCTGGCCTCATAGAATGAGTTTGGAAGTTTTCCTTCTGTTTCTATTTTTTGAAACAGCTTCAGTAGAATAGGTATTATTTCTTTGAATGTTTGGTAGAATTCCCCAGGGAATCCATCAGGCCCTGGACTCTTGTTTTTTGGGAAGTTTTGATCACTGCTTCAATCTCGTTACTGGTTATTGGCTTATTCAGGTTGTCAATTTCTTCCTGTTTCAGTCTTGGCAGCTTACAGGTTTCCAGGAAGGCCTCCATTTCATCCAGATTGCTCAGTTTATTGGCATATAGTTGTTGATAATAATTTCTAATAATTGTTTCGATTTCCTTGGTGTTGGTTGTGATCTCTCCCCTTTCATTCATAATTTTATTAATTTGGGTCCTTTCTCTTTTCTTTTGGATAAGTCTGGCCAGTGGTTTATCAATCTTATTAATTCTTTCAAAGAACCAACTTCTAGTTTCGTTGATCTGATCTACTGTATTTCTGGTTTCTAATTCATTGATTTCTGCTCTAATTTTAATTATTTCTCTTCTAATGCGTGGCTTAGGCATCATTTGTTGCTTTTTCTCTAGTTCTTTAAGGTGTAGAGTTAGTTGGTGAATTCGGGATTTTTCTATTTTTTTGAGTGACGCTTGGATGGCTATGTATTTCCCCCTTAGGACTGCCTTTGCAGTATCCCATAGGTTTTGGACCAATGTGTTTTCATTCTCATTGATTTCCATGAATTGTTTAAGTTCTTCTTTGATTTCTTGGTTGACCCAAACATTCTTGAGCAGAGTGGTCTTTAGCTTCCAAGTGTTTGAATTTCTGCGAAATTTTTTTTTTGTGATTGAGTTCCAGTTTTAGAGCATTGTGGTCTGAGAATATGCAGGGAATAATCTCAATCTTTTGGTATCAGTTGAGACCTGATTTGTGACCCAGTATATGGTCTATTCTGGAGAAAGTTCCATGTGTGCTCGAGAAGAATGAGTATTCTGTTGTTTTAGGATGGAATGTTCTGTAAATATCTATGAGGTACATCTGGTTCAATGTATCATTCAAAGCTCTTGTTTCCTTATTGATTTTCTGCTTAGATGATCTGTCCATTGCTGAGAGTGGAGTATTGAGGTCTCCTACAATTAACTTATTGTTATCAATATGACTCTTTATTTTGGTTAACAGTTGGCTTATGTATATTGCTGCTCCCATGTTGGGGGCATAGATATTTACAATTGTTAGATCTTCTTGTTGGATAGACCCTTTAAGAATGATATAGTGTCCTTCTGTGTCTCTTATTACAGACTTTAGTTTAAAATCTAATTTGTCTGATATAAGAATTGCTACCCCAGCTTTCTTTTGAGGTCCACTGGCATGGAAGATAGATCTCCATCCCTTCACTTTCAGTCTGGATGTATCTTTAGGTTCAAAATGAGTCTCTTGTAGACAGCATATGGATGGGTCCTGTCTTTTTATCCAATCTGCAACCCTGTGCCATTTTATCGGACCATTTAGGCCATTCACATTGAGAGTGATTATTGAAAGATATGAATTAATTGTCATCATGTTGCCTGTGAAGATGTTGTTTTTATAGATTGTCCCTGTAAATTTCTGTTGTAGATCACTCTTGGGGTCTTTCTCCTTTTATAGAACCCCCCTTAATATTTCTTGCAGGGCCGGCTTAGTGGTCATGTATTCTTTCAGCTTCTGCCGGTTGTGGAAGCTCTGCATCTCTCCATCCATTCTAAATGAAAGCCTTGCTGGATAAAGTATTGTTGGCTGCATGTTCTTCTCATTTAGTACCCTGAATATGTCTTGCCAGGCCTTTCTGGCTTGTCAGGTCTCTGTGGATAGGTCTGACGTTATTCTGATGTTCCTCCCTCTGTACGTAAGGAATCTCTTCCCCCTAACTGCCCTTAAGATGGTTTCCTTGGTTCTAAGATTTGCAAGTTTTACTATTACATGCCGGGGTGTTGGCCTGTTTTCCTTGATCTTAGGAGGGGTCCTCTCTGCCTCTAGGACTCGAATGTTTGTTTCATTCCCCAGATTAGGGAAGTTCTCAGCTACGATTTGCTCAAATACATCTTCTAGCCCTATCTCTCTCTCCACTCCCTCCGGGATTCCAATGATTCTGACATTGGAACGCCTCATGGTGTCACTTATTTCTCTGATTCTATTTTCATGGATTCTGAGTTGTTTTTCCCTGGCCTCCTCTTTTCCCTTTTTATCTATTATACTGTCTTCCAGATCGCTTATTCTCTCTTCTGTCTCAGTTACCCTAGCTGTTAGATTATCTAGATTGGATTGGATCTCATTGATAGCATTTTTAAGTTCTGCCAATTCCCCCTTTTATTTCTGCCCTTAGAGACTCTATGTTGCCATTAATTGATTTCTCCATTCTAGCCATTGTCTTCACAATTGCTAGCCTGAATTCCATCTCTGACATCTTGGTTATATCTGCATCCTTTTGTAAATCTGCAGCATAAGTCATAATCTCTGAGTCTTTTTCTGTTTTGGGGGCTCCTCCTCCTAGTCATTCTGTTGATGGGTGTTTGAGGGAATGTATAGAGTCCAAATTATTGACCAGAACCCAAGCAAGATGCACCTGTTTTCTTGGGACCTTAGTGTTGCTGGCCTCTTGTTTTCCCAGCCTGTCTTCTGCGGGAGGGGCCTGCCACACTGTTACTCAGGCAACCCTGTTTGGGCGGAGTTGCCCTGCGCCCCTGTGGCGGGGGATGGGCTCAGTGGGAATCAGTCTTTGGGGCTTTTGTTCTCTGGCGCCTTTCCCTGGCGGCTTTCCGCGTCTCTTCCGCGAGTCAGAACAGAAGAGACCGTTTCCAACCCTCTGCCTCAGAGCAGAGAGACCTCAGTCTGTTCTTCAGTGAGCTCTCCAAGCCACACCGTCTCCGTTTCTGTCCATGTTGCTATAAACTGCAGTGTCCTGGGTTGTGTGCCCCTCCGCAGTGCTCCCAGTCCTGCCTCCAGGGCGGGGCACGTCTCTGCCCTTTGTGCTTCTAAAACCGCCAGCCGCTCCCAGTTCGCGCGCGCGACTCTGCTGCTTAGGGTTCCGTCTGGGGGACTGCAGTTCGCGTGCGCGCGACTCCGCCGCTCGGGGTTTCCACCCTGGGGGTTGCAGTTCACCGGCGCGACCCCGGCACACCAGGTTTCCCTCTCGGAGGCTGCAGTTCGCGTGCGCGTGACCGTCACTCCGGTTTTTGTCCAGGGGGGGGCTGCAGTTTGCGCGCGCGACCCCGCTGGTCTGATTTTCCACCCTGGGGGCTGCCCTAAAATTCTTTCCCGATGCTACCGGTCTGCGAGTCTGTGCCCTGTCCACAGCGCGCGAGGCTGTCACTCACTGGTGGTGTAGGATCCCCATGTCCAGGCACCCTCCCGCTGCCATTTATCCTCTGATACCTGCCTGCAGAATCACGGCTCTCCGCTTTGTACCTCAAAACCAACTGCCTGCGATATTCTGTTTGTAGAGATCCAGATCTTCTTACA
>NW_023270377.1:91277040-91409540 GCF_011800145.1 Mirounga leonina | reverse complement strand
AACGTGCCCTCCTCAATACCCATCACCAGGCTAACCCATCCTCCCACCCCCTCCCCTCTAGAACCCTCAGTTTGTTTTTCAGAGTCCATCATCTCTCATGGTTCGTCTACCCCTCCGATTTCCCCCCTTTCATTCTTCCCTTCTGCTACATTCTTCTTCTTCTTCTTTTTTTTTCTTTCTTAACATATATTGCATTATTTGTTTCAGAGGTACAGATCTGAGATTCAAGAGTCTTGCACAATTCATAGCGCTTACCAGAGCACATACCCTCCCCAGTGTCCATCACCCAGTCACCCCATCCCTCCTCCCCCCACTCCAGCATCCCTCAGTTTGTTTCCTGAGATCAAGAATTCCTCATATCAGTGAGGTCATATGATACATGTCTTTCTCTGTTTGACTTATTTCACACAACATAATACCCTCCAGTTCCATCCATGTCGTTGCAAATGGCAAGATCTCATTCCTTTTGATGGCTGCATAATATTCCATTGTATATATATACCACCTCTTCTTTATCCATTCATCTGTTGATGGACATCTTGGCTCTTTCCACAGTTTGGCTATCGTGGACATTGGTGCTATAAACATCGGGGTGCACGTACCCTTTCGGATCCCTACTTTTGTATCTTTGGGGTAAATACCCAGTAATGCAATTGCTGGATCATATGGTAGCTCTATTTTCAACTTTTTGAGGAATCTCCATACTGTTTTCCAGAGTGGCTGCACCAGCTTGCATTCCCACCAACAGTGTAGGAGGGTTCCCCTTTCTCCACATCCCCGCCAACATCTGTCGTTTCCTGACTTGTTAATTTTAGCCATTCTGACTGGTGTGAGGTGGTATCTCATTGAGGTTTTGATTTGGTTTCCCTGATGCCGAGCGATATTGAGCACTTTTTCATGTGTCTGTTGGCCATGTGGATGTCTTCTTTGGAAAAATATCTGTTCATGTCTTCTGCCCATTTCTTGATTGGATTCTTTGTTCTTTGGGTGTTGAGTTTGATGAGTTCTTTATAGATTTTGGATACTAGCCCTTTATCTGATATGTCATTTGCAAATATCTTCTCCCATTCTGTCGGTTGTCTTTTGGTTTTGTTGACTGTTTCCTTTGCTTTGCAAAAGCTTTTTATCTTGATGAAGTCCCAATAGTTCATTTTTGCCCTTGCTTCTCTTGCCTTTGGTGATGTTTCTAGGAAGAAGTTGCTGCAGCTGAGGTCGAAGAGGTTGCTGCCTGTGTTCTCCTCTAGGATTTTGATGGACTCCTGTCTCACATTGAGGTCTTTTAACCATTTGGAGTCTATTTTTGTGTGTGGTGTAAGGAAATGGTCCAGTTTCATTCTTCTGCATGTGGCTGTCTAATTTTCCCAACACCATTTGTTGAAGAGACTGTCTTTGTTCCATTGGACATTCTTTCCTGCTTTGTCAAAGATGAGTTGACCATAGAGTTGAGGGTCCATTTCTGGGCTCTCTATTCTGTTCCATTGATCTGTGTGTCTGTTTTTGTGCCAGTACCATACTGTCTTGATGATGACAGCTTTGTAATAGAGCTGGAAGTCTGGAATTGTGATGCCGCCAGCTTTGCTTTTCTTTTTCAACATTCCTCTGGCTATGCGGGGTCTTTTCTGGTTCCATACAAATTTTAGGATTATTTGTTCCATTTCTTTGAAAAAAGTGGATGGTATTTTGATGGGGATTGCATTGAATGTGTAGATTGCCCTAGGTATCATTGACATCTTCACAATATTTGTTCTTCCAATCCATGAGCATGGAACGTTTTTCCATTTCTTTGTGTCTTCCTCAATTTCTTTCCTGAGTATTTTATAGTTTTCTGAGTACAGATCCTTTGCCTCTTTGGTTAGATTTATTCCTAGGTATCTTATGGTTTTGGGTGCAATTGTAAATGGGATCGATTCCTTAATTTCTCTTTCTTCTGTCTTGTTGTTGGTGTATAGGAATGCCACTGACTTCTGTGCATTGATTTTATATCCTGCTACTTTACTGAATTCCTGTATGAGTTCTAGCAGTTTTGGGGTGGAGTCTTTGGGGTTTTCCACATAAAGTATCATATCATCTGCAAAGAGTGAGAGTTTGACTTCTTCTTTGCCGACTTGGATGCCTTTGATTTCTTTTTGTTGTCTGATTGCTGTGGCTAGGACTTCCAATACTATGTTGAATAGCAGTGGTGATAGTGGACATCCCTGCCGCGTTCCTGACCTTAGGGGGAAAGCTCTCAGTTTTTCCCCATTGAGAATGATATTTGCTCTAGGTTTTTCAGAGATGGCTTTTATGATATTGAGGTATGTACCCTCTATGCCTATACTCTGAAGAGTTTTGATCAAGAAAGGATGCTGTACTTTGTCAAATGCTTTTTCTGCATCTATTGAGAGGATCATATGATTCTTGTTCTTTCTTTTGTTAATGTATTGTATCACGTTGATTGATTTGTGGATGTTGAACCAACCTTGTAGCCCAGGGATAAATCCCACTTGCTTGTGGTACATAATCCTTTTAATGTACTGTTGGATCCTATTGGCTAGTATTTTGGTGAGAATTTTTGCATCCATGTTCATCAGGGATATTGGTCTGTAATTCTCCTTTTTGATGGGGCCTTTGTCTGGTTTTGGGATCAAGGTAATGCTGGCCTCATAAAATGAGTTTGGAAGTTTTCCTTCCATTTCTATTTTTTGGAACAGTTTCAGAAGAATAGGTATTAATTCTTCTTTACATGTTTGGTAGAATTCCCCTGGGAAGCCATCTGGCCCTGGGCTTTTGTGTTTTGGGAGATTTTTGATGACTGCTTCAATTTCCTTAGTGGTTATAGGTCTGTTCAGGTTTTTGTATTTCTTCCTGGTTCAGTTTTGGTAGTTTATACGTCTCTAGGAATGCATCCATTTCTTCCAGGTTATCTAATTTGCTGGCCTAGAGTTGCTCATAATATGTTCTTATAATTGTTTGTATTTCTTTGGTGTTGGTTGTGATCTCTCCTCTTTCATTCATGATTTTGTTGATTTGGGTCATTTCTCTTTTCTTTTTGATAAGTCTGGCCAGGGGTTTATCAATCTTGTTAATTCTTTCAAAGAACCAGCTCCTTGTTTCATTGATCTGTTCTACTGTTCTTTTAGTTTCTATTTCATTGATTTCTGCTCTGATCTTTATTATTTCTCTTCTCCTGCTGGGTTTAGGCTTTATTTGCTGTTCTTTCTCCAGCTTCTTTAGGTGTAGGGTTAGGTTGTGTATTTGAGACCTTTCTTGTTTCTTGAGAAAGGCTTGTATTGCTATATACTTTCCTCTTAGGACTGCCTTTGCTGCATCCCAATGATTTTGAATAGTTGTGTTTTCATTTTCATTGGTTTCCATGACTTTTTAAAATTCTTCTTTAATTTCCTGGTTGACCCATTCATTCTTCAGTAGGATGCTCTTTAGCCTCCATGTATTTGAGTTCTTTCCGACTTTCCTCTTGTGATTGAGTTCTAATTTCAAAGCATTGTGGTCTGAAAATAGGCAGGGAATGATCCCAATCTTTTGGTACTGGTTGAGACCTGATTTATGGCCTAGGATGTGATTGATTCTGGAGAAAGTTCCATGGGCACTAGAGAAGAATGTGTATTCCATTGCTTTGGGATAGAATGTTCTGAATATGTCTGTGATGTCCATTTGGTCCAATGTGTCATTTAAAGTCTTTATTTCCTTGTTGATCTTTTGCTTAGACGATCTGTCCATTTCAGTGAGGGGGGTGTTAAAGTCCCCCACTATTATAGTATTGTTGTCAATGTGTTTCTTTGCTTTTGTTATTAATTGCCTTATATAATTGGCTGCTCCCATGTTAGGGGCATAGATATTTACAATTGCTATATCTTCTTGTTGGATAGACCCTTTAAGTAGGATATAGTGTCCTTCCTCATCTCTTATTACAGTCTTTGGTTTAAAATCTTAATTTGTCTGATATAAGGATTGCTACCCCAGCTTTCTTTTGGTGTCCATTAGCATGGTAAATGGTTTTCCACCCCCTCACTTTCAATCTGGGGGTGTCTTTGGGTCTAAAATGAGTCTGTTGCAGACAGCATATCGATGGGTCTTGTTTTTTAATCCAATCTGATAGCCTCTGTCTTTTGATTGGGACATTTAGCCCATTTACATTCAGGGTAATTATTGAAAGATAGGAATTTATTGCCATTGTATTGCCTGTAAGGTGACTGTTACAGTATATTGTCTGTGTTCCTTTCTGGTCTATGTTGCTTTTAGGCTCTCTCTTTGCTTAGAGGACCCCTTTCAAGATTTCTTATAGGGCTGGTTTCGTGTTTGCAAATTCCTTTAGTTTTTGTTTGTCCTGGAAGCTTTTTATCTCTCCTATTGTCAATGACAGCCTAGCTGGATATAGTATTCTTGGCTGCATATTTTTCTCATTTAGTGCTTTGAATATATCCTGCCAGTCCATTCTGGCCTGCCATGTCTCTGTGGATAGGTCTGTTGCCAATCTAATGTTTCTACCACTGTAGGCTACAGATCTCTTCTCCCGAGCTGCCTTCAGGATTTTCTCTTTGTCTCTGAGACTCGTAAGTTTTACTATTAGATGTCAGGGTGTTGACCTATTTTTATTGATTTTGAGAGGGGTTCTCTGTGCTTCCTGGATTTTGATGCCTGTTTCCTTCCCCAAATTCAGGAAGTTCTCTGCTATAATTTGCTCCAATATACCTTCTGTCTCTCTCTCTCTTTCTTCTTCTTCTGGGATCCCAATTATTCTAATGTTGTTTCGTCTTATGGTATCACTTATCTCTCGAATTCTGCCCTCGTGATCCAGTAGTTGTTTATCTCTCTTTTTCTCAGCTTCTTTATTTTCCATCATTTGGTCTTCTATATCATTGATTCTCTCTTCTGCCTCATTTATCCTAGCAGTTAGCACCCCCATATTTGATTGCACCTCATTAATAGCCTTTTTGATTTCTACTTGGTTAGATTTTAGTTCTTTTACTTCTCCAGAAAGGGTTTCTCTAATAACTTTCATGCTTTTTTCAAGCCCAGCTAATATCTTTAAAGTGATGATTCTGAACTCTAGATCTGACATTGTACTAATGTCCGTATTGAGTAGGTCCCTGGCAGTCAGTACTACCTCTTGTTCTTTTTGTTGAGGTGATTTTTTCCATCTTGTCATTTTGTGCAGAGGAGAATAGATAAATGAGAGAATAAAATGCTGGCAGGGTAACAACGTCCCCAGAAAATATACTCTAAACAAATCAGAAAAGACCTGAAGCAGTGGGAAAAGAAAGGGAAAGAGAGAAAAAAGAAAAAGAAAAAGATAAAGATAAAAACAAACAAAAACAGAACAAAACAAAACAAAAACAGAATGTGATCAAATATGATCAGGCTGGTATATAGATCAGTGCCACACACTAGATTTTGGGTGTATTTTGGTCTGTAAAAGAAAGTGCCTCCCAAAATTTTAAAGAAAGAAAAACTTATATATGTAGAAAAATAAGGGTTGATATGATGAAGGGATGGAATGTGACTGTAAAGATGGAAATTATAAAAAATTTTATAAAAGGAATTGATAAGTTGTTTGAAAAAAGAAAGAAGAGGATTTAAAAAAAAAACAGAAAAAAAAGGGAGAGAATGTGATCAGGCTGGGGAGTAGAAAAAAAACCATACACTAGAGATTTAGAGTATATTTTGATCTGTTAGAAGAAACTATCTCAAAATTTTAAAGAGAGAACAACTTATATATATATATGCCAAAAATACGGGTAACTACTATGAAGGGATAGAATATGACTCTAAAAATGAAAAATAAAAATGTTTTTTAAAAAAGGGATTGATAAGATGTTGTTTGAAAAAGGGAAAAAGAAAAATTCAAAAAAAAAAAAGAAAAATGACAGTTAAAAACAATAATTAACTTTGAAAGACTAAAGAATCGTGGTAAAAAAGCCATGAATTCTATGTGCAGTATTCCGCTAGCGCTGGAGTTCTGCCGTTCTCATTGATCGGTAAACTTGGTCTTGGCTGGCTGTTCTCGCTGATCTTCTGGGGGAGGGGCCTGTTGTCGTGGTTCCTAAATGTCTTTGCTGGAGGCGGATTTGCTCCACCCTCCCGCTGCTCCGGGCTAAGTAATCTGTTCAGGTTTGCTCTCGGGAGCTTTTGTTCCCTGCAAGCTCTCTGTACTGCTTTGGAGGCGGAGAGTGAAAATGGCGGTCTCCCAATCTCTGCCCGGAGGAGCCGAGAACTCGGGGCCCCACTCCTCAGTGCGCCCCCAGAGAAAAGCAGTCAGTTGCTCCCGTCTCCCGGTCTCCGGCCGCACTCCGTGCTCCCCTGGCCTGCGATGGAGCGTTTCTATCTCTGGCACCCGACCCCGGGTGGAGTCTCCAAACCCAGCAGATCCCTGTGGTGCGCTCCCCCGCCGCTCTTCCCAGGGAAGAAGGTGAGTCTCCCCAGATCTGCTGCTTGTTGGGTCCCTGCTGGAGGAGCAGTGGCCCGACTGTGCTGCGGATCACGGTGTATGGCAACCCCGAGCTGAGAGCCCGCGCCTGGGCTCCGTCTCTGCAGCCGGCTTCCCCGCTCCGATACCTGGGAGCTCTGCCACACTCAGGCACCCCCGGTCTTTCTGTGACCCCGAGGGTCCTGAGACCACACTGTCCCACGAGGGTTCCACCCCCCACTTAGCCACCAGAGTGACGTCCCTCAGCGGAGCAGACTTCTAAAAGTTCCGATATTGTGCTCCGTGGCTTATCACTTGCCAGAAGCGGCCATCGGAGGCCCCTCCCCTGCCGTCTATCCTCCCAAATATCGCCTCGGATTCACTTCTCCTCATGTCTTATCCTCCAGAAAGTGGTCGCTTTTCTGTTCAGAGAGTTGTTGCTATTCTTTTCTTCGATCTCCTGTTGAGTCTGTAGGTGTTCAGAATGGTTTGATCCCTATCCAGCTGAATTCCTGAGAGGAGACGAAATCCAGGTCTCCTACTTCTCTGCCATCTTGCTCCGGCCCCCTGTTCTTTAGTTTTCTTGTTCACAGCTGAGAGTGTGTCTCCCGATGGGGAGGGAGGCCAGAAAGCCTGAGGGGTAGTCTACCAGATCTGGTGCAGGGAGTGCGCAGCCCTCCCATCCTCCCACCCTCCCATCAGCCTGCATTCTAAATAATGCATCTTAATCTTAAAAATGTAGAATCTCATGAGAGATTACTTTACATTTTATGGTACCCAGTGCCACAGTTAAATAATTCTATCTTAAGAACAATGAGTATTTTGGTACTTAAATAGGACTATTACTGTTCAATGACGAATTTAAATTGTCTTCTTCTAGCTGCCTTCCATCTGACCTCCCTTGACCAAAGTAATGACAATAATAATGGCTAAGGTTTATTAAGCATTTACCATATTTCAGGCCCTGTTCTAAGTACTTAACATGTATTTATTTAATTCTTACTAAAACCCAATGAGGTAGATGGTATTGTTATTCCCATTTACAGTTGAGAAAACAAAGGCTCAGGCCTAGGGTTACACAGCTAGTATATGTAATGTTGAGACTTAAACCCTGCAATTAACTATGGATCCTTTTCTACTATGAGATCTTCTTCATGGAGTAGCTTCTGTATGTGGATCCTTCACTTGAGGGAAGCCAGAAGCCCCAGGAACTTCTCCCCATTGGGGAGGCTGAGTATCTCAGGACTCAGTTCTGAAGCTGGGTGAGAATGCACAACAGGCTTAGCAGATGTCCCAACCCACGAGGGAGGAGGTTCCTTGGGGCTGAACACCCTTTACAGCTGTTCCCAAGGGCAGCCTTGACAGGCCTGGCCAACAGTGGGACCTTTCCTGTGCAAGCAGCCTTAACCACTAACGCTGTTTTGCCTCAGCGGCCAGGCTCATCTCCCGACAGGCCTTGTTTAAACAGGCGGCTTGTAACAGCTGGGGCTGGCTCAGCAGAGCGTGCGGGCAGCCAAGGATGTTCTGAGTGCAGGTGCCTGTCTCTGAATGTGCAATCATGCAAATCCGAGCACCCAGACTGACGTGAATTGAAAGCCTGGTGTTCAGTTCCAATAAACTCAACTGTCTATTGCCAGAGCAGCCTGGACTGGCAGTCCTCTACTCATCAATTCAAATGAGCATTTGTGGTGATAGAGGAAAGAAGTGTGGGGTGAATCCCAATCAGAGTTCATTCTCCTTGGGTAGGTAGCATCTGCAAAAGGCTTCAGACACCTTTTGGGGGATTAATTCTCATAGGAACTGGCCATGAGACAAAAGGTGTTGCTGGACAAGGAGGGGAGGGAAATTACACCCTCCGCTCATAGGATCTTGGAGATCACCGATCTTCCCTCCTTTTTTTTTTTTTTTTTACACTGAGGTGTAAAGGTGAAAGCCAGAGAGGGCAAGCAGTTGCCCAAGGGCACACAGCTCACTACCAATGGGCTAGACCTCTGGATTCCAAGTTTTGGTTTCCTTTTAGCCATTCCACCCAGCAGATTGTCCCTTCTAGCTCACTGCTCTGAGCACCAGGTCACCAGTGACCCTACCACCTACCACCACCTCTTCTCCCAAAGCCACTCTGGGAGATGAGCGATAGCAAACTTGGTAGAATGCAAAAAACTGAAAGGATTGCTTGAAACAGAAAAGGGGAAGCTGAGGGCAGGTTGTGGCCCTCACAATTGTCTCAGAAACAAAGCAGCTCTCAGGGCCACAAGACCTGTCATCCCCTCTGTGGATACTCCATTGTCATGGACTCTCAAAGAGCCTTCGGGTTGGATCTTAGCTATTAAAGGTCTGCTGTGTATGTGAGAGTTCTCCTGTTGCCAGTAGCAGTAAGCAACTCCAGCTAATGAAAAGCAAACCTGGGGCATCCTTTCTCTACCGGTAGAACAACATTCTCTTCTTTGGTCCATCTGGCCAACCTTGACTGTCCTACTGCCCATGGGCCTTGTCACATAGACCTTTGACAACTCCCCACTGCCATTCACTGCACAGCCCTGCCCTCCCCTGGTCCAATGTCCATGTAAATGCTCTAGAGATGCATCTCATTAGCCTTCTAATTTGCAGTAAGTGCCAGGATCACATTATTCAAATGCTGCAGAGTCAAGTGCAAGGGGAATGAATTAAATGGTATAAGCTTCCTACCTCTGAATCACCAATTCAGGAAGTTACCTTCAATGCCATCTTTAGGCTTGCCTGCCAAGCTGGTCAACACGCTTAAGTCCCCACACCATCCCTCCCAGCCAGGCAAACCAGCAGAGAGGCTATTTGGCTCCAAATGGTTGTTAGACAATTCCTATTTTTTTCACCCCACCCCCACCTAGTGTATCACATCCCAGGAGAAATGGTAAAAATTAGGGTGGACACACCTAGGCAGTTGTAGTCTTTTTAAAGTTCAAAGGTTAGAAGGCATGGATGGAGGATGGACATGCATCTTCTAGCTTAACCCAGGCAGCGTGCAAACACTGTTATAATCCCAGTCTTAGGTGGAAGCTGACTTGTAGTCTCACAACCCCGAGTCTGAGTTCCTGGAAGAGGGTATCTGGCTCTCCATGGGTCAGGTGTCTATGGTTGGCTTAGTCATCAGAAGGGGTGGGGTCACCAACCCTGGGAGCCCCCTGTGAAATGCTTGGGGGAACTTTCTCAAGAGGAAAAGGGTTTCTGGTGACCTGAGCAGTCCCTGCATTGCCTAGTTAAATATCCAGGTTAAATTGGCTGTCACCAATTAGTCTAAGTTTGGGAACTGCTAGCCAGTTTTCCCAAGGCCAGAGAGCCCTGTATTAAATTAGCTTCTTAGGTGTGTGGAATCCAGGCTCTAGGCCTGGAATGGCAAAAGATAGGGTGCCCTTAAAACTATCTTCTTACAACTCAGACTTGTAGCATTGGCTTAATCCCTTCCTTTTTACAGATGAGGAAACAGGTTTGGGGAAGATATATGCCCTGCTCAAGGTCAGCCCATCCCCAACAGGTACTTTGTAAAGTGGGGAGGCTGGAAGAACCACCTTGCTAAATCCTTCACCAGCCATCAGCACACTGTGGCAATGCTGACTGGATAAATACTGTATCGCTGTGGCAAGATTTGTGGCCCTCGGAGGCCTTCCTGTAACAATGCCTAAGGAGGTTTTAATGATCTGCCTACTGGGCATTTCTGAAGCATTCATTTCAGAGAAGGCCAAGGTGCTCAGACTATAATTCTGAAGCTAATTTCTCCCTGGACTCTCATGCCCTGGCAGCAAGAGAGAGCGAACAAGGAGAATGACTAGGATTGCGCCAGCCCTCGATTCTTGTCCTTTTGACCTTGTGCTGCGGAAAGAAAATTGGTGTGACTTTTTACACCTGCTGCAAAATGTTGTTACAGAGGGCATCGAAGGAGGGGATGAGAGAGGCTGCCATAGCCCAGTGCTTCTGCCTACAAAATACCTTCCTATAGTTCTTAAACTCTTAACCCCAAGATCAGACCGTCACCGGCAACCAGTGGAGCATAGGATCGAGCTGGGGGAGGAGTAGGGAGGGGGCTGATGTGAAGAGAGGGCATTGTTGCAGCTTCTTGGAGCACAGGGTATCCCAGATCATGAGGAAGTGGAAGGATTAGGGAGGAGAAGATGAAAGGTAAGCCAGGGAAAATAGGTGAAGGAAGTAGGTATTAAAATAAGAAGTGAAATTCATGGGAAGCATATCCACTGTTTTGTCCATGCTCAACTGGATTAGGAACATACAATGAAAGCAAACAGATGTAATGGGGTGGGGATGATTAATGGTGTCTTGCAATATGTCAGGAAATGACTTGGTTCAGGAGTGCCACAAGAGGAAATTGAACTTAATGCTTAAGTTTTAGTTGCTTAACTTCTGAGTACACACCTGTAAAACCAGAAAGAGAAGCCTGAGGTTTAATATGTTGTTTGTAAAGTAACGTGAGATATGAATGTCTTGAGCATGTGATTCAGCTTTATCAAATGATGAGGTTTTTCCTAGGCAATTATTGTAGTAAGTGGATGTCCCCAGTGGTACTGGTGACTGATTAGAAGTCACCTTTCAATGAAATGAAAGTACAGCTTCTCTCCATCTATTCTTTCCGGAGCCCCAGTGACGTTTCCTCTGCACCATAAACCCCATGGCACATCTTTCCTCCTTGGAGCCCCTATAATGCTCCATTTGCTTCACTCCTCTTTGGATCGCATCATGTATGCTTTTGCACTGCTAGTGCACTGCAGTGGGATCTGAAGCTTTCGGACCACTGTAATGTGGGGACTTATGGCAAAGAATAGTAGCTGTGCCCTCCTTACCTTTTTTTTTTTAAGAGTTTATTTATTTATTTTAGAGAGAGGGAAACAAGCAGGGGGCGGACCAGAGGGAGAGGGACAAGCAGACGATGTGCTGAGCATGGAGCCCGACGCAGGGCCCGATCCCACCACCCTGGGATCATGACCTGAGCCGAAATCAAAAGTCGGATGCTTAACCGACTGAGCCACCCAGGCTCGTTACTTTTAATAAGACAGCCCCACCCCCTTGTAGAAGGCAATGACAAACTAGCTAGAATCTCCATTTCTCAGCCTCCCTTGCAGCTAGGTGTGGCCGATGATGGAATGTGAACAGAAATCCACCGTTGTTCCTTGCAAGGAAATTGCCTGCCCTCCCTTTTCTCCCTCCTTTCTTCCTAATTGGCTAGAATATCCATCAACATATACCCGTGGAGTAATGGAAGAAGAGAAGAAATGTGAGTCATGGGTTGGCTTTGTAATTAGAGTTGTCTACCTACTTTGGACTGCCCATCTACCCCTTGATATGAAGTAAGAAAGACATTGATACCTTGTTTTAGCCTCTGCAGTACTGATATTATTGTAGCAGCTTATCCTATATCTAAACTAATGAAGTTCAGTGCTTTGTGTTTCTTTCTTTCCTGGTTGGTATAGAGATGTTTTTCCCAATCTCCTGGGAGGATATGAGGGTTCTATCATTCTTGCTCCTCAGGAAAGGGGGACTGATTTTTCTCTTATTTGAGTCCTGGGTCTGATGGGCATCATACTGTGAAGAAACAAAAGAGGGTTTGAGGAGGAGGTAGAGAGGAGGTGCCTCTGTGGAAGGAAGGCTTTCATTTGTACTAAAAAGGAAATGGTGGTAGGTGGGCAGGAAAGAAGAAGGAGGGAACTTCAGGGTGGTTGCAGGAGCTGGGACTGAGCCTAGAAGTTACTAAGGAGGGAGAGGGTCTATGTATGGATAGAGATGTGAGTGCAGAGCTAGCAAAAGACTAGCAAGAGAAGTATTGTTCAAGCACTGTGTGGAAACAGTCATGACAATTGGGATGAGCCCGGGTACTATGCCGGCAGAACTTTCTGTAGGTATCTGGTGAGGCCTTCCCTTCATCAACATTTGGTAGCTTGACCTGTCACTGCCTGACCAGAGTGATATCCCTCCATGCTCCAAGACTGTGCTCAGCCCCACTGATCACCCTGTGTAGCTCTTCCCTGCATCCTCCACCTTAGGATACTGCTGGACTCAGGAAAGGGCCAGGGGGAGTAGAAGTTCCCTTAGCATCTGAACTCAGAGGTGGAGTTGCCAGATTTAGGGGAAAAAAACCAGGATGCTAGTTAAATTTGAATTTTGGATAATGATGAATAATTTTTTTGTATAGGTATGCCCCATGCAATAACACATGTACTTTATTTGGCTACCCTACCTCGGAGGAGGAGGATTGCTAGAAGTCTCTTGAGCTGGGCCAGTGGTAATAACATCTGTTACCTTACTCTTTCATGAGTGTAGATGGTACAAATCTAAAGCAGGAAGATTAATTCCAGTGCTATCCATGGCATGAGGATGAAGTCAGGGTCCCCAACCTGACTGTAAACTACTTGGAGAGCAGGCACTTATCAGATAAATCTGATTATTCCATTCAGCAAGAGCACAGGACCGGGCACATGCATTCAGTGAAGGCTTGCTGCCAAATTGAGTTGAAAGGCCCTGTGCTGAACTGGAGGGAGCACTGGGTTGGGAGTCAGGAGCCTGGGTGCTGTTCCTGGTGTTGTCTTCAATTTGGCATATGCTCGTCAGCAGTTTTCTCTACCTTTTTGGTTCCTTTAGGTATAAAATAAGGGGTTTGGATTAGAATTTATGACTTTCACTTGCCTCCTTTAGGAAAGTGGGAGAGGTAAGAAGAGAGAGGATCCAAATAGGTAGGGCCAGATCTCTGTTGCCTACTGGAAAAAAATTACAAGCAGCAGCTTGGTATGACACACAGCATCTATTAGTTATTTAATAAGACTGATCTCGTTTCCCCCTTTTCTTCCATTGAATGGATTTGGGGAAGTCCATTCTCCCATGATTCTTCTCCCAGAATGCTCTCAGGGAGCTTCAGGGTTGCTCCCTGTCCCAGAACATCAGCTTGGTTACTGTGGTCAGAAAGTCTGGCCAGTCTGCCGGAGGTCTCACCACCCACTGCCATTAGGGCTGTCATGTGGACACCCAGGCCATCAAACTCAGCCACAGGCTTCTCTGCTCACTGCTGCCCTGCTACCCTGGCCCCAGACTTCCAGGAATAACCAGACCCTCCCAATTTGCTCCAAGCCCAGTCACAGGCCCCTCCCTCTTCTCCTGAAGTCTAACTAGGGGTGGACTCCATGACTCAGACTGGTAATCCACAGCACATTTCCCACTTCTCAGGCATTTTTTTAAAAAGATTTTATTTATTTATTTGAGAGAGATAGAGAGCACAAGCAGGGTGAGGGGCAGAGGGAGAAGCAGACTCCCCGCTGAGCAGGGAGCCTGACGTGGGCCTCGATTCGGGGACTCTAGGATCATGACGTGAGCCGAAGGCAGTTGCTCAATGGACTGAGTCACCCTCAGGCGCCCCTCAGGCATTTATTCTTAACCTCTCACTGGCTAGGGGGTGGAGAGAGCTGATAGTTCAGTATGAATTTCTCTCTAGGGAAAGCCATTTTTCTTGTTTTTAGGTGCACGGTGTGGCTTGAGAGATTACTTTCCATCCCTTTCTGTGACACAGACATGCAAGTATAAGGAGCCCTCACAGTTTCCTCCTAGGACAATGGCTGGGGACCTGTCTTTCACTGATGGAAATGAAAGGCCTAGGCACCTCCCCAAAGAAAGGGAGTGGGCTCCAAAGGAAATGATGACCTCTGCTTCCAGAAATCAAAAATAGAAGCCAACCCCCAAATACTAATTCCTCACTAAATTAAAAAAAAAAAATCCAAAATCTCTCTTCACCAGGTTCTCTACTAGATAGCCAATGTCCTTCTGTGTTAGGTTTCGTTAGAGGCTATAGTCCTGTAGAGGAGGTGAAAGTAATACAAAACAAGATGGGAGAACCTAGGACAGGGCACCACTGGCATCAGAAGCCAGCCCTGGGGAACGTGAGGAGTGGGAGATGAGGCAGGGCTTGGGGCATCCTGGAGGCTCCTTGGAAGGAGATGGAACATGAGCCAAGCCTCAAAGGATGACTCTGCTTTGAAAAATCGAAGGAAGAATATTCAAGTTCAGAGTCCTGATGTGTTGATGAGATGCAAATGAGCATGTTGTGTTTGTGGGAAGGTGAAGGAACTCCAGTGGCACCAGCTGTCCTCACTCCCTTTCACCAACTGGGATAGGAAGAGGGTTCATCTAGGTGACAACTCTGATCAACTGGGAATGGCTTCTGGGAGTGCTGTGCTGAGAACAGTATTAAGGCCACCGTGCTCAGCAAAGAAGAGTGTTGTCATTGATTAGTAATGTCTGCCATAGGTATAGGAGGAGGGAGGAGTGACATATGTTTCAAGAATATGTCACTCTGTCCTAGAAACTGTTGGATTAAGTTCAAAAGAACCTCCAGTGTGGGGACTTTCTTCCTTTCTCCTGTCCTGAATTTAAGCCAGTGGACACGGAGAATAAAGTCTGTGACTTTGAACAGTATCTTACTACATTTCTGCCAAGCCCTCAAGCCTAACGCTACCAATTCCCCACTCTTGCTTTTCAAGCTGCTCAGAGGAGCCAGGGTCCTTGTCTCTGCTCCTTTGTTATAAGAGAGAACAGTCTTTTCAACTGGGACAAATAATTTTGGTTCAAGGGAAGACAATGAAGGCATTAAAAGGTGGAAAAGAACAGGGGAAATTCTGCCTATGGACACTTGCCAATACCCATGTGAGCATGTTATTACCTAATGTGTGGTGCTGGGCTTGTATTTCTTCATGTATCCAAGTCTTATCTCCCTATCAGAGCTGTAAGTTCCTTGAGGTCAGGGATTGCTGTCTTTATCTTAGGGGTTGAAGAGACAGGAACTGGGTCTGAACTCTTAGTGTGTCTGCCACGCTTTGCATATGGTGGACGTCGTGTCCTTGCATATGGTGGACGTCGTATCCTTCAGAGCGTTAGATGCTTATAGGATGACTATTGGATTGCTTGAGTCCTGCCGATGACTTGTCTGCTTTAAAGAAAAATCAAATAAAATTGAGCCGTGATCCTCGAGTCTAAGCGATTGGCAGAACTAACAATGTGCCATTCATTCCACCCCCTTTCTGGATTTTTTTCTTAGAGCCTGAGCCTTCTCTCAATTCACAGGATCCTCCCTGGAGGGTGGACGAGGACTGTGTGGGGACAAAGAGAGGACTGACTGGATGGGGCCCCTTTTTAAATATTTTCCCTGGGGCCTGCAGAATGGCATTTTTCCGTTTGCGCTGAAGTTGTCCAACAGGTATTTTCAAAGGATGGATTTCTGCACAATTGGACCCTGCAGGGTGACTTTTCAGGAAATAGTCTCTGATCTTTGATTCATTTAAAAAACTGTATACTGGTCGGGAGAGTGTGTCACTGCAGCAACAAGGTATCCTGGCCCGCATGCTAAGAAGTGGCTGGGGTGATTCCACATCGTGGTGTTCATGATGAAGTAAGGCTGTGGCACTGTGGAAGGAGCAGGGGGTCGCTGGGGGGCCACATCGAGTCACAGAGAGCCAGATAGACTTAGAAAGCATACAATGGAAGGCCAGCTTAGCTCAGTTGCAAAAGCTCTGCAAAATTAGAAGACAGTTTTAAGAGTGCATACACCTTAAAATTGGATAGGAGGTGACATCTATAGAATATCTGTAGATATCATTATGCAGAGTTTGAGTTTGCAGCTTCTTAAATTATCAAGATTTAAATCTTTGGTGTGAGAGTATTGTGGCAAATAAGACTAAGTGACATCTCCTTACTTTCAGATTTTGCATCATAGCTGTTTTGTTCAGGATGCTAGGCAGTCGACTAGAGGGTTTGTGCTGATCATCCCACTGTAGGAATTTAGAGTTTACAGGGAGCACTAGTGTGTGAGCTACCCGACCCGCTTTGGGTTATAGATGAGAATAATGAGACCTCTATGGGTGCGTGGCCTGCTCACGTGCTTTATTAGTGGCCAGACTAGGCTCAGGCTCAGCATTCCTGCTTCCAGGTCTGGGCACTGTCCACCCCACCTCCCTGGCCTTCTGGTGGACAGGAGCTCAGCTGGGTCTGACTCTGGCTACCCTGTGCCCCGAAATGTAGCCCCACTAAAATCCAGCCGCCTCGGCTGCTACATGACAAGGGCAGTATGAAGCACCTTGCCTGCCGCGAAGGAGACTTCCACTTTGGAAAAAGTAATACACCTGAAATCAGTCTTGGGCTCACTGTAGGAAAGGGGCTGAAGTGTATGGAAGCCCGATAGTGTTAGTAGCAGTTAGTAGCAGTATGGAGGTTAAGCGTGTGGCCTCTGGGTAGGTCACTCAACCTCTTTGTGCCTCAGTGTCCTCATTTGTAAAATGGTGCCAGTAACAGCATCTACCTTACTGGGTTCTTGAACACACATGCACACACACACACTTTATAGTCCTTGTAATGGTGCCTAGTACATAGTAAGCACACAGAAGGACAGTTGCTAATACTTATGTAAGCGTGTTATTACCTAATTGTGGCCCTGGTCTTGCATTACTTCATGTGCCCAAGCCTTATCTCCTTATCAAGGTGTAAGTCCCTTGAGGTCAGAGACTGTGCTCTCTTTATCTTAGAAAGTTCGAGAGACAGGAACTAGGTTGGCTATTACCATACTAGTTGTTATATGTCTTTCCAAAAGGTTTTAGTCGTAGCTGTTTACAACAGCAATTGAACAACTACTCTATTGTATACAGTAGCTCACTTAACGTTTCCATTGTCTATGTGAATGAGGCATTAACCCCCCCACTGCAGGGGTGCTGATGGGGTTCATGCCTCATGCCCTGAGCTTGGTCATCAGCTTCTCTTGTGACAGCTTCCTGCTTTGAGTGCTTGCTGACTCTCCCAGCTTTTCTTCTTCAGGGTTTTCTCCTATGCTGTCGGAGGTCTGTTAAACCTGGGAAGGCAGGAGATGATACCCCCTTGACCAATGAAGGACAAGAGACTCCCATCTTTCTAAGGCTCTGCACTGAAGTATCTGCTACAGTAAGACTTCTCACACTTGAATGGGTGCCAGAATCACCTGGGGATCTAATTAAAATGCAAATTCTGGTCTGGAGGTCTGAGGTGGGACAAGATTCTGTTTTTCTAATCTGCCCCCAGGTGATGCTAGTGGTGATGGTCCATGGACTACACTTGCAGTAGGAAGCTCTACAGGGTTTCCTTTGCAAGTTCCTCAGGGGCTAAACCAGAGTTGGCCTGTAGCAGTACCCAGCACCACAGCATGCTCTGATTGGTCTTCTCTCCTTCCCTGTCTGACCTCTCTCTGGCTTCCTAGGATCACCTCCCAAGTAAACCACCTGTTCTGCACCCATGTTTTTGCTCAGACTCAGGAGCGCCTACCGTAAGGCAGCCCTCGTTGATGTGGATCACACACAGTTATACAGAGATGGGGTTCCAGCCTGAGTCCGATCTCCAGGCTCTTTGTACTATACCTTTGTACCTTTGCTATGCTGCCACTCTAGTGGTCTGTGACCGCTTTATGTTTTGAGCTCAGCTGCAGATAAGTGAAAACCCAAATAACAATGGCTTAAGCCCAATAGGAACTCCTCTTCCTTGTGTAAAGGCAATTCCTTAGGTATTGAGTTGATGATGTTGATGTGGTAGTTCACAGATTTTTAGCTGAGTGCTCTTCGAGTCTCTTGGCATTTTCGTCATGGTTGGAGAAACACCGCTACACCTCCTGTCACCATATCTGCATTTCAGGAAGGAGGAAGAAGACCAAAGGGCGAAAGGGTACATGCCAATTGAGAAAGCTCTTTTCCTCCTTCTACGAACTTTCTTTGAAGCCCTACCGAAAAACTCCCCCATATATTTCAAAGGCCAGAACTTTCATGTGCCCATTGCAATTTATAAACCCTTTGGGAAAATGTGCCTTTTCTGAAAAATTGGTGTGTTGCTGCCCCAACACAATAGACTCTAGCCAATCATCCTGTAGGAGATTAGCAAGGTTTTCAGGGGAGTTATTTTTGAAGGCCTTTATGTGATTTTCCCAAAGCTCTGTTGTGTCAAGTTGCGGGGGCAGAGAGGGAGTTGGTGGTGGCAGAGGGGGGAGGGCGTTGTATCTCTGTTTTAGGTACATTCCTAGGCACCTCCCTGATACCATTCAAGGGTAAGATCTGGCCTGCAGGATTTGAGTTGTCAGGTGGGGACATGGTAGAGCTTTAACTCCAGGCTAGGCTGGCTTTTTCCTAAAGTATAAGAACTCAAAAAACTTTTTACAACTTCTGGGACTGATTTGTCCCAAGGACCTCCATCCAGCCAATAGAAGAAATCCACATTCTTCCTATTAACATGCTTAACCCTGTTTTCTAGTGGACCAGTGATCCTTACTGTAACCCTGATCTCATTATACCAGGAGGGCATCTGCCTCTTCCCAGTCTGGGTTATGCTTCAGAGCTTGATAACATTGTCTCCCCAAGATAGATAATTAACTCAAATAATTTCTCCCTGATCTATAGTTTCTGGTCTCCTCACTCCTCCCAGCACATCCTTTTATTGTGCTCCACATCTCAGCCAGACAGGCATTGGCTTATTTAAGCAGGTATCTCATCCACTGGCTTGTGAGCATCTGCAGTTCCATGTCTTCATTCTTATTCTTCCAAGTGCCTGGAGCAGTCAATTAATTAATTGATAGGTTATAGCAATGATATAACCCAGATCCCTTTTCTCCTGGAATTTGGAGTCTTTTTCTCAAAGTAGGTAGGGACTTTATGTGTTTGTTGATTGAATTAGTTATTCAAAGAATGGTAAAAATTTAAATATAGAAATGTTCTTGAAGATGTTTTTCCTCTGTGTTTTTAGATCAGATCAGGCAGCTCAGTTCTACTACCTAAACTCACTGTGTAAATTTAGGCAAATCAACCCGTCTGTTCTGTTTTGCCATTTACAAAATGGAGCTAATAAAAATAATGTATGTTGAGTATTTATTATGTGCCAGGTGCTGTTCTAAGAACTAAAGATGTGTTAACTCAGGTAAGTTCTTAGCCTTGAGTTCTTACAAGGTGTAAGTGAACTAATACATGGAAAATACTTAGTATGGTACCTGGCACATGGCAAGCTTCTGTATATGTCAGTTATTATAATCAGTTATAATCAGTTCTCAGTTCTTGCCCACTATCAATGTTGGGTTTGAGATCTGTTTTCTGTTTGTAGCATCTATTATTTTCAACTCAGGGGAGTATCCTCCAGTCCTCCAGAACCTTCTGCCTTGTCTCTATGTTTCAACCACTTACATTGATTCCTCTGGGCTACTTGCTTCGAATTGCCCTGTTACTCTTTATCCTGCTCCTTCTCTAAAAACATTTCCTTCTCTTGATGGTGGAGGCAAAAAAGGAGTAGATATTTCAGAATTTCCAATGCTTTCTAAATTTCAAAGTCTATCTACGTAGCCTGACTGCCATTTTCTTTTCTTTCCATGTGACAAAAAAAAAAAAAAAAAAAAAATCCCAAGTGGTAAGAGTTGGGTAGAAGGCTGCCATTGTATAATGCATTCTGTCTATGAGGTGTTTTACAGTTTATAAGGCCCTTTCACCTACATCTTCTTACTGAAGTCTAGCAGCAACTCCAGGAGGTCCTCACTGAACTCGTGGTGATACAATTGCTCATTAAGTTTCAAAGCGGGTTTTAAGGGAGGGGACAGCTGCCTTATGCAATCATCTGATGGGTTCTTAGTTTAGAATTAGTTAAGCTCTTAATTAAGCTCTGTGTGATGAGCTGAAAAGTGGGCATTGTGGGTAGGGAAGGAAGACTGTATTTTTAATGATGAGCTTCTTGAGGGAAGGGGTGATGTCTGTCACAGAGAATCACCTGGGCTCAGGGGAATAAATGCTTGTTCAATGAGTAAGGGAATGAATGGTGAGGAAGAGCTTGAACATTTCATTATTTGAATGACCACAGCCCAAATTATTCAAATTTTAAAAGAACTAAACCTATTTAGTTCTCAGTGAGTTGTCCATTGTAGTGATAATTAATTGCAGATGTGGGGACTCTTGAGGCCTCTTCAGGGGCTTGAGGTGTTCATGGGAGAGCAGGAAGAGATGATTTTGGTGAGGGAAGTCCTTAGAAGGGGTCTTTGAAAATCTGGATGCACTTTCGAAATGTACTTACAAAGGACTTACCAAGAAGGAGATCCTGACTAGGAGACTTTGGAATGGGGAGAAATGGAGGAGATAAATGAAGCAACAGAGCCAAGAATCTCTGCACACTTGTGCTTGAAGGCAGGGGATGGACCTCCTGGTTGTTTGACTTTAGAATTCTTTCATTGTGTCTTGTTTCACATTTGACCTAGTTTCCTGCGCAGCCTCCTAATGGTTCTTACTTTTTGTGTGTGTGTATGTGTGTGTGTGTGGGGGGGTAGGGGGAGTAGGGGTAGGGGTGAGGCTAAAGAAGGTTCTGGAACCCTTATGAGATTCTGATGACAGTTATGCAATCCCTCTAGAAAAAAATGCACACATGCACACAAATAGACAGCTCTGCTCCCCAAATCAGAGGACCTGGTTTAACACTTCCTGTCTCTCACCACACTTCCCAGAAGGAGGGATTAATTGTCCTTTCTTACAAATGTTCTTAATGTGCCCCATTGTTCCCCGCTTTGTCCTCTTTTTGAGAGCAATTATCACCCCCTGTCCAAATCACACTTTGTGCTATCTTGGGCTGTCTTCAGTTCAGCACTTTTGTAGTGAGCTCAGACAGCTGCTGGGGAAAGGAGGGATTATCCCTATCTCCAGTGGTCCATTATCTAGGAACCACCTATTGATTGCCTGCTTTCCACAGAACCAACGAGCATCGTCCTTAGCTTTGGCTATATCTCTGGAAGCAGAAAGAAAGAAGGTGAGGTTGATGCTGGAAGAATTTGCTGAGGAATTTAAAAAGCCAGCTGTAATTTATTTATTTTGGTGGTGGTGGTGGGGAAATGGGGTCAGAAGGGAGGGAAAAGAGAGATGAATTATATAATGATTGATGGCTGATGACATCACCATGCTCTTTCTTGAATTGTACTTGTAGGAGATGATTAATCAAAGGTACTTGAGTTCCACCAAACTGTTCCCTCTCCTGACCCTCATTTTTAAAAAAATTTTATTTTATTATGTTATGTTAATCACTATACATTACATCATTAGTTTTTGATGTAGTGTTCCATGATTCATTGTTTGCGTATAACACCCAGTGCTCCATTCAATATGTGCCCTATTTAATACCCATCACCAGGCTAACTCAACCCCCAACCCCCCCCGACCCTCATTTTAATTTTGCCATAGTGATCTACCAGGTTATTTTGCTTATACTGATTCCCAAAGTTGAGTGTTTTTGGCCAGTAGAGACAAGGCACGGACTTTTATTACTTCCCTTCTACTGGGTCTCTTGTATAAGTTCCTCCAGATGGGCTTTTTCCTTCCTGAGCTATTGATTGGCTGCCTTTGTCACGGGCTCAGTGATTTCGGATTTCCTGTTGCTGAAAAAAAAAAAAAAGAGAGAAATAAAGAAGAGTTGTTGGTTGAGGCCTTCCTCAGAGACACTCGGGGCCGTCCCCTGAGTTCACTGTTCCTACTCTTTTGTTTACCTTTATAAAAATAACTTGAAGACATATAGGACACATCAATAGAGCCACCCACATTTGCAGTGAAAGCTTATTTTTAGTGAAAATAATTATGCTAGAATATTCATTCAAGCAATGCTTACTAGGATCTGCCATGCATAAGGTGCTGTACTTACTTAGAGGAAACAAACTGTTGAAAATGTTTGCCGTTAGCTTTTGTGTTATTGGTATGTGAAGAATACTGGGCGAGCCCAGCAGATGTTCTCATGCTTCTTTCTTCCTACCCGTCTTCCAGATGTTCGAGGATCTAGACTCCCTTTGCTTTCTGTATCACCTCTAAACTTGAATTGCCACCTCGTGTTGGTCCGTCTATTTGGAATCTACACCTCTTTGCATCTCAGGAGCATTTTACTTTTTCGGGTGTGTTTTTCAGTTTGCTTGCTTGGCTTGAAGGTAGCCATTAGTTAGCTACTTTAAATTTTACTTTGCTAACATGCAGTAGTAGAAATACCACATTTCTAGCTTTTCTTGGTGTCACCTCAATACTCAGCATGGGCTCTCAAGTTTATTGAACCACCCAGGGTCAGAAATATGAGCTTGGCTTTTTGTTGGGCTTGACCTATTGACCCAGGAGAGCAGCTGGTGTGGTTCCTACAGCTGCCCTGGCTTGTGGAGCCTTTTACCCAAAGGAGCTCCCTTTTATGGATTTCTCTGGGAGGAGGGCTATTCCTGAATGGATTTCTCTCTGAAGGCTCTATGAGGCCTGGCAGAGAAAACAATGATAAGGAGAAGACAAACAGAGAGCTGAAGGATTACCTCACAAGAACAACACATCAACAATGAGGAAAACTGCTTTGAAGTGAAGTGAACCCCTGAACTTTATTAGTTGTTCTACCACAACTGGAGGGAAAACAGAGAGGAGCACAAACTCTTTCAGGTTGTGAGGGAGAGGCTGTTTCCCTGAGGGTGGTACTGTGGCAGGGGAGACGTTAGTGAATTTGGGCATGGCTGACTGAGGGCCTTTGTTAGGAATTATCCAGAGATGCCAGTTGTCCAGCAATCTAGACTGCGCGCACCCCCCCCTCCCCCGACACACACACTCACTCCTTGAGCTCCTCTGAGCTCTATTCAAATGCCCACGAAAGCCCTTATCTGCTGATCACATTATGCTGAGTTAATCTGCTTCCCCTGACTACAGAGCTCTTCCAAGATAAGGACCTTTTCCTATTCTCTCTGAATCCCCAGGGCCTGGCCTAATGTAGAGCCCAATAAACACCAATTAAATGCTGCCATTGCATCCTACACCCACTGCCATCCAGCGCTCTTACACAATGTGGTTAATTCTCTCCACTTCCCTGCCTCCCCTGCTCTGTTCAGCACTTAGGAGACCGGGGACCATTTCTAAGCACTTTGTCTTCACAAGACCTGCAGGAGTGCCCAGGGCCTAGGAGGCTAACTACTATGTGGTGTTTGTAGTGTGCATGTGAAGGAGAGACTAACCCGGGTGGTCACCCTGGCCCTGCCCCACCATGGCTGACATCTGAAGAGAGTCACCCTACCTTGCTGGGCCTATAAAACCATCTTTATGGATCTGAAATATTCTAATAAAAGCTGAAATCCGGGCAGCTATTCTGGATATCCCTGGTGGGATAAACTGCAGAAATCATTAAGAGTTAGAAGGCCTGGATTCTAGTTCTCAACTAATTGACTGATGGCCTTGGGTAAGCCCCAAAACATGGTGGCAATAATACTCATGATGTTTACCTCATAGAGTGTTTATTTTTTATATTTATATTGACTATTTTAAAGAAATATAAAAGTAATATGTGCTTGTGATAAGTACTATATGATAGAAGAAAATAAGGTGAAAGATCAAAGTTCCATCCTTCTTCCCCCATCAACCTCTCTCACACGGGGTCTATCTGCCACTCACCCAGGTCTTTTGGGGATGTGGTAAAATCACATGACTTAGCCTAGAAATGAAGTGGTGTGTAAACATAGGGTACTCCACATAGATGCCAAGTACTGTCATTACTACTACTGTTAGTAGTAGTGATGGTGGTTGGAGATAAAGAATTTGTATTTGAGAATTCCAAAGTGAGCTAGCTGGGAGGTGGGGGGATGTATTTTAATAACAATGCCACCTGTGGGAATAATGTTCTCTTGCAAATCCCCTGATGGCTTCAAAATGTCCACTGCTGAACCCTTCCAGGTTAGGAGGCAGGAGGAATTCGTGGTGATTCAGAGTGTGGGGGTCAGAATGCTTGCGGCAGACCCTGCTGCACCACTTCATACTATGGCACCTCTGGGAAGTGCCATGACTTTGAGCCCAACTCTATTCCTCTGTAAAATGGAGGTAATGAAAGTATGCTCCTGGGTGGCTCAGTCATTAAGCGTCTGCCTTCGGCTCAGCTCATGATCCCAGGGTCCTGGAATCGAGCCCCTCATCGGGCTCCCTGCTGCACGGGAAGCCTGCTTCTCCCTCTCCCACTCCCCCTGCTTGTGTTACTGCTCTTGCTGTCTCTCTCTCTCTGTCAAATAAATAAATAAAATCTTAAAAAGAAAAAGAAAGTATGCTCCTCATAGGACTGAGTGAGTATACATGAAGCACTTAGCACAGGTCCTGATATATAGTGAGTGCTCAATAAATGTTAGCGTATGATTAATGAATCCCTGGACAGATGGCCATAGGAGAGCTGCCGGAAAAGATATTTGCCAGTTATATCTACTTTGAAACAAACTGTTCTGGGATTCAGTGCCTCCTGATGGTTCAGCAAACATTTGGAAGAAGAGATTCCAGGTTTCTTGCATTTAAAAACAGCTTTCCCTGAATCAATAAGGATCCTCTTGGCATTTCGCATCTTCTGTACTTGAGCATCTCACCCTCCTGCACAGGATACCACCATGTATAGTCGTCAGGTGTAAATCCCGATGTATGAGCCTGAAACCCAATGAGAATTCATTCCTTGAGCAAATGTACCCAGAACTTGCTTTGGAGAGAATCAAAGGCCGCCTTGCAAGATGGCCTCTTCTATCTTATTTTTATTTTTTTAATTTTTAAAAATGTTAAAAAGATTTTATTTATTTGTCAAAGAGAGAGAGAGAGCACAAGCAGGGGGAGTGGGAGAAGATGAAGCAGGCTCCCCGCTGAGCAAGGATCCCGATGCAGGGCTACATTCCAGGACTCCGGGATCATGACCTGAGCCAAAGGCAGACACTTAACTGACTGAACCACCCAGGCATCCCTATTTTTATTTTTTCATAAAAACATAAATTGACAAATGGGTAATACCATATATCAGTGTGACAGCATTCCTAATTAATTTATTGGCTTTGGTGCATACAACATGGGTTTTCTTACTAAAAATGTGCAGCTGGAAGCATGTCTTCTGCTCCTTGGATTTCCCATTAGGTTTACAAATAAAACTGTTGCCCTGACTGATGCTTTCTGGGGAGCCTCTCTGCCTTTTAAATATTCTCTATCAATCTCCCTGCTATTTAAACTGGTTCTTAAAGATTTTATTTATTTATTTGAGAAAGAGAGTGAGAGAGAGCACAAGCAGGGGGAGAGGCAGAGGGAGAGGGAGGGGAAGATTCCCCGCTGAACAGGGAGTCCGATGTGGGGCTCCATCCCTGGACCTGGGATCATGATCTGAGCCAAAGGCAGATGCTTAACCAACTGAGCCACCCAGGTGCCCCTCCCCCTGAAGTTTAAAGAAGTTTCTTTCCCTTACAGTTTAGCTGTCAGGGGGCGTGGCCTTTGCTTGGAGTTTGGGGGGTGGGGGGTGAGGTGTTCAGAAAGATGGCAGGGGAGGGGCAGGTTCTGCAGCCCCCCCGGCATTCCCTGGCGGAAGTCCTATGATGTACATCCCAAGGACACCAGGTGTTTATTTATTCTTGGTTTCTAGGCTTCAGTGGGGGTTATTTTCACATTGTTTCCTGTGGGCTCCCCTTGACCTCACATCAATTCTGCCTGATGCCCACAACTTCCAGGTCTGTTTTGACACACAGTATGGGTCTGGGAACCCCACAATGTCCCAAAAACATTTACTTGACCTGACAGGGCCATCTTTCTCTTTTCTGGTCAAATGAGGCCTGCCAGAACATAAGGGCTTGAGGACTTTGGACCTTCTTAACACTGTCAAAATTTAGCTTCCAAATGTAAATCTTGCTGTGGTTTCTGTCCCTAATTTCTTTGTCTTGAGAATCTATGCTCTTTGGCTAACAGCAAAGGGCCGGTTGGTTGCCTGCCTTTATAGTTTGGTCCTAAGGTCCATGGAAATCTGAGATCAGCTGTGAAGTATGCTCCTTGGAGGGAACAGAGCCCTGAAACCCAGCTTTGCAACCATTGTGGCTTGTGGTGAAGTGTCTTGGGCATGCTGGACAGGGATTTAGGCCAGAACGTGGAGAGGGGATGTTCACCTGCATTTCCTGGAAGGCCGAGCGGAGAAGCCGCAGAAGACAGCCTGGGCTTGGCTCTGAATGCCAAATAGGCGCTGACTCCAAGCCTTCCCCACGGCTGCCCCGAGATAGCACCCAAAGGAATCAGCCGTTAAAATGAGTGGCTTAGGCAGTGCTCCCCATCTTTTGCCCCCCTTTTGGGAAATGTGTGAACACTGTGGACAGGGTCCCCCGGAGCATGCATCACCTTGCTCAACACTGTGCACTGGAGACTTATATCTATCTCAGGGAGACCTGCCAGACTGAAACGTCTAGGGCTATCCTATCTTGAACGCCAAATGCATCATGCAGGTCATTTCCTTGCCTTTGACACAGTATCTGCTCTCCTGTGAGCCATGTTTATGCGCTTTGAGCAGTCTTGGTTAAATCCCAAAGCCAAATGGTCTTCAGATGCAGGAAGCGCCCGGTCACTTGGCACTGAGGAAAACTTAATACGGCCATAAACATTTTATGCGGGTCTTTACCACTGTTGTTTAATTAAGTCTCACATTACAGTGCTCTGGGATTGCAGCACTGTGCAGCTGGGTGACAGATGGGTGGGCTAGGAACAAAAAGCAACCATGAGGAGTTCAGTGGGTCTAAAAGAGAACCAGCTCGGGAATTGGGCAGACTAGGGCTTGAATCTTGGCTCTGTCCTGTAAGTGAGTGCCTGGACCTCTCAGAACCTTGCTTCCCTCGTCTGCAAAATGAGGTCAGTACAACAGAAACTCTTGAAAGGTGAAGATTTATTAAACAGTGTGTAGAAGGTAAATTCCGGGAGCTCACCACTAGGGTATGGAGGAGAATGCCTGGCTCATTCTGGGCGTGTGACTCGAGGTACATGTGTTATCCCAGTGTTGGTCTCAGTCCTGGCATAGGACTGGCACTTGTGTTTCATGCAGTTTGTTTGCAGGTTTGTTCCTCCTGATTTGAGTTTCCTAGTTTCAGATTCAGGGCTTGGCAATGCTGACAAAACGCTGGCCTCACTTTGTACAGAAGTTTTTGCGGATCTACAGGGGGCACAGATGTGGGTCCGTGGATCCATCCCTTATTTCATTCCTGGAGGTTGCTGTCATTGGACCCCTCCTGTCTGAGAGAGGCAGCTGGCTGTGCTGGAAGGTTCTGTAGGATAAGAACAGGTGAAACCAACAGGCCTGTGTAAGGTTTGAACCCTGGGCTTGTTGTTTTCATGTGTGTAACAACTAAACTGGGGGCATAAAGGCATAATTCAGGAAATCCCCATTTCCAAGTACTTCTTTTTGTTGTGTGGATTCAGATATAAAGGGTCAAGGAAATTAAGAAGGGAAAATTAAATTCATGAAACAGATAATTAAAAGGTCTTGATTATCTATCATCTATCTCTCTATCTTTATATCATCTATTATAGATAATAATAGAGACTCACAGTGTCTAGAAGGATGTTTGTTTATATATATATCCCTTATCATGGAGAAAAAACCACTCATTGTTGGGTCATCTCCTTAAGTGAGATTCAAAGCTCCTTTGTCTTTATCCACTTGTTGTTCATCTGTTCATCATCTGTCCATTGTCCATCTGTCTGTCAATACACCCATCCATCCATCTATCTGCACCTACTATATTCAAGGGACAGTGAGGGCTGAGAGGTTGTAAGTACCATACTTACCTTTTGTATGGAGCCAGGTTAGGGTAATGCTTTAGTTCTTTGGTTTAGGAGTTCGACAGACAGCCTTGGGTTTATATAGTCCTACTCTTCATTGACTCCCTAAGGAAAGAAACTTCAGTAGGTTGTTTACCTATTGAAGCACCAGTTTCCTCATCAGAAAAATGAGGACAAGAATATCCTCTCATGAGGAACAAAGGAAATAATATATGGAAGTGTTTTGCCTTGGGTTGGAAATGTATTAAATCCTCATAAAAGTAAGTGACACATTGTGTGATGATAGTTAATGCTCACTAAATAAAATATAATTGCATAATTGGTCCATCAGTGAAGACAAAGCACCTCTCAAATGCTTACGTATTGTTTAGCTTGCAAAAATTCAGCATGGGTACAAGTTTCAGGCCCACAACCCATGTATATGCATGTGCATATCCATGCTTTGTGAGTGAGTGAGTGAGTGTGTGTGTGTGTGTGTGTGTGTGTGTGTGTACATGAGTAATCAAGGAATGCATACTCTGTGGAACAAAGTTTCCCTACAGGCTTCTGGTGACAAATTCGATATCCATTTAGATTCTCAGATGAGAACTTTAGATGGTATTACCTTCCTCCCCAACACCAGTTTTATAAACTATAAAGCCTTTGGGAATCCGTATTTCAGTTTTATGCCTTATATGGTCTTTGCTATTAGTAGTTCCTGATGTTGTCTTGGTTGAGACCATTTTGTTTTTTTGTGATGAAACTTGTCTTCTGTGCTTGGAATGACAGTGATTATAGCTATTAGCAATTTGTTGCCTTTAGTTATTAGTTGGGTATTCTTTCTTAATACCCTTATTTCTCACTATCCTTATTCCTATCATGGTTTTATTCAGACTCTTCACGTGCATCTTATAAAGTAAATTAAAAAAAAACCCTTAGTATTCAGGCAAATGAAAAAGGGGAGATTTAACTTTCTGGAAGTAGGGGGCGATTTTCATGTCTTGATATAGGAGACTCTGGAAGAGGCTCTGTCTTCAGCTGGAAACTGATTTGTCCTGGTTTAATCATTGCTGGAGGGAAGGTCCTGGCTCTCATACCAAATATTTCCCACTTATGCTTACCAGGTTGGTTGTGACAGATATTTTATCTGAAGTGTCTTCATAGAAAATCTTAATGGCGTATCTAGAAAACTATATAATAGCATCTGGAAGCACAGACCAAAGATATGATACAAGAAATAAAGCAAACCAGGAGAATGAAACAAGCCTGGGACATGGTATTTTAGACCCTGATGAGGAGTGGATAATGATGCTTCTAGCCTAACTGTGGGGCTTGGGATTAGGGAAAATAAGCTAGAGAAATAGACCACCCAGGCTGAGATGGGTAAGTGTTCATTCCTGTTTTACAATTTGAAGTATAATGAAAATTAATTTCTCGGGAGAGCATCAATTCCTTTGTGTAAGAGAATAACAGCGGGTCAGATGTGTCATATAAAACCCACTTGCAATGAGTTGATTCTGTGCCAAGGTTCACAGCACGGGAATGCCACCTCCCTGGCCCTCCAGAATGTTGACAAGAGGCAGAACCAAAGACCAGGGAGCCTGGGGGTGGCATCTCCTGGAGTCTGTGTTTTAGGCCTCACTGATCAAAGTAGCCTGGCCATATCCTTTTAAGTCACAGACAAGATGGAAAAGGGCCAGAGTTCAGGCTGAGGCAAATGTGGCTGAGTCAGAAGGAATTCCATTGACAAGTTAAGGAATAGCAATTCCTCTGATACTCAATGTGCAGCCGAGGATAAAGAAGATACTGGAAATGTGTGCAAGGAGCCATATGCAAGAATGTTCATAGCAGCACAAAAACTTTGGAATTAACTTAAATGTCTATCAAGAGGAGACTGGACAAATGGGCTGCATTTATGCAGTGGAATAATGGACAGTGATGACAAGGGAATAGATGAGCTCAGGTATTAGCACGGATGACTTGCAACTCTACAATGCTGAGCAAAAGAGCATAGTGAAGAAAATACGTGGTTCGAAATCATTTAGATAAATTTCAAGAAAGTATAGAACAATACTATGTATTGTGTTTGGATGGATATATATATATTTGTGTGTGTGTGTGTGTAGAAAGTATTTAAAAATGCATGGGAATAAGAAAAACCCAATTTAGCTTAGTTTAGTGGTTATCTTTGGGGAGTTGGGGAGGGGGATATCACCAGGAAGTTGGGGGACACACGAGGTATCAATTGTATGGATGTCTTATCCTTTAAGGCAGGCAGTAGGTACCCACATGTTTTATAATATTACTCTTTCTAGATTTTTTTCTAAGTCTGCAATATTTCATGACAGCTTAGGCACATCCTCCTAATGTGCATGGAGAATGTGTTGAGAGTCAAGAGGGAAGCTTTGCTCAGGGAGGAATCTTGGAGGGTTACCAAGAAAGATAAAGTGATGCCGTGCTTTGCAAGAATAGGTACTTCATGTGTATTTGCTGACTTAATGTAGGCTGGGAAGGAGAGAATGCAGAGTCAGAAAGTCCTAGAGAAGGTGAATGAGATGAAAGGCATCTGGGAAGAAGAAAGTTTGGAGCCGGCGATGTGTGGAAAGTAGCAGCACATGCAATAAAGCAAAGCAGGAAGATCAGTGAGCTGGACGGGTGCTGTGAAAACCAGCCAAATGCCCCACTTCCTTGGCTCCAGAGGTTGGGAAGGATTTTCACTGCATTGGGAATTCCTGCTGCCAGAAGGTCATCTTCTAGGTGCTGCCTGTATCATTATGCCTTAAGTGGTTTCTTAAGAAATTATTCTTGCAAGGGAAAGGGGGAAAGAAAATGAGTTTGAGTTTGTTCCTACAAGAAAGTAATCAGAAGATGGGGACCGGTGTTATGATTAATGAACTGCTGTATATTAACCACTGGTACACGATAGGTTTTGGGGAGTCATACCATATATCTTCATTATTATTATTTCTTTGCTTGAGTGATTTATTCTCCTGGACTCTGAGAACACAAGTGAGGCTTTTAGAGTTAGCAGGCAGGAAAATGTCCATTTTTTACCCTACTTAAAACTGGTTACTCAACAAAGCCCACTGGTACCCTGAGCCCCTTTGATGTTGATCAGTAGATGTTGCGAATGTATCAGACAAATTCATTTTTTTTTTTAAAGATTTATTTATTTGACAGACAGAGACACAGCGAGAGAGGGAACACAAGCAGGGAGAGTGGGAGGGGGAGAAGCAGGCTTCTGGGTGAGCAAGGAGCCCGATGCGGGGCTCGATCCCAGGACGCTGAGATCATGACCTGAGCCGAAGGCAGACGCTTAACAACTGAGCCACCCAGGCACCCCAGACAAATTCATTTTTAACTGCTCACTGAGGGCTTTGTGATTATCATCTAGTTGTTGTTCTAGCCATTTGGACAGACCTTTACTGAACAATGTTGAATTAATCAGGCGGAACGGAGGCCAGCTCTGTCCATTCCTTTTGTCAGGATGGAGTGAACCCTGGACTCAAAGCTCGTGGAAATCTGGGGCTGAGGGGGTCTCTGCCTGTGCTCCCTCTTGTTATGTTGTCTAATTTAAACATTATTTTTAGTTTGCCTTCTTCCTCCTCCCTTGCCTTGAGCCTCCATGGCTCAAACTAGTAAAGGTAGTTTTGAGGAAGGAAATGCAAAATAGCAAGAGATAGCACTGCTTGCTTTCTAGGTTAAAAAGACTATTTGGGGGAAATGAAGTTCTGTCTCTCTAATGACATTATTTAGTTTTGCATCCTATTTTAAGTCGGAGGGTGAAGCGAGCCAGATCTCTTTCCAGCCATTCTTGACTCTTTAATTCAGGTAGGGGCTCCCTCAACAGGGCTTTTATGTCCTGGTGGAATGCAAGTCTATTTTAGGAAATCCTTGCTGGATTGAGAAAAAGCGTGTAGTATAATTATGGTGACCAAACCACGTGTCCCAGATTTTCCAGGATGGTCTCTAATTCATGTTGTTTGAGGCTTTTTCAACAAAGGCAGTTTATTTTGTGTGTATCAACACAGAGTCTGATAAAGGGTATATGTATGTGCATATAATATATATGTACCTCCCCTCCCCCCCACACATACACTTATGATTTGTGGGTTTATTTGCATGAAGTCTTCTTTAGGATCCTGTGGCTTCAGAACATGTGATCCAGCCAGTACTGTAGAAATAGCTAAGGAGCTGAGCAGCCTTGAACAAGTCAGTTCCTGTCAATGGGTTTTCTCGGTTCCCTGCCACCCAGCACACGGCAGGATCTCAGTAACTGTGCTGGACAGGACCAAGTGTCAGGCCCTTCTGAAATTCTCTCTGGGTCTTTGTCCTTTCTTCCTGTCCCCTGTACTTGCCTCAATCTTCACCTTGTATGATAGCTCACTGTTGTCTTGCACGTCTCCCTCACATTCTGCAAGAGATCAGGGGCTGGAATGGTCTTTACATTCGTTATCACCATTGGTTAGCACAGTGCCAGGCAGATATACAATAAAAAAATGACTGGAAGGAAATGTACCAAAAAGATAACAATGGTGAGACAATGGGGGATATGTTATTCTTTATATACTTTTTCAAATTTTCCTCCTTTCTTTTAACCAGCAATAGGTATTACTTAAAGAATCAGAAAAATAAAAACAATAAATGGTATTTTTTTTTTTTTTCCTCTGAGCACTCAGGATCAGAGAGGGATCTGAGGAGCAAGATGAGCAGATTTCCATGCTGACGACTGTTGCAGCATCCTCCGCCTCAGCTCCTGACATGTGGGAGCAGCTGACTCCTCCTTCAGCTCTCCCAGAAACCGGGCCATGCCACTGGGACAGATGGCCATGGGTGTCAGGGCTGAGGACTCAGTCTCCTGTGGGCTGTCCCCTTCCAGGGGTTGATTTGAGCTGTGTCATGGTAATCAAGCACAAGTCAACTGAATGCTTCATATACTAAATTTCCCAGCAGCTAGCAGTCACTCAGGATTCTGGACCCCTGCCTGTGCCTTCACTGGGGGCTGAGCTTGAGTGATGGGCCATGCCCTAAGTGGAAAGGCTGTGTAAGAATGTGGTGTTTTGAGATAGGATGTGGATTGTCTCCAATGGTGGGAAGAAGAAGGCCTTCCAGGGAAGGAAGCAACTTGTAGAAGGGCATGGTAGTGGGAGTAAGGTTGGCCTGTGTGTTTAGTGTTAGGGGGTAGCAGGGAAGTGGGTGACGGGTGGGAACAGGGAAGAAAATGTGCAATCTAGAATGGAAGGTGCTAAATTAGGGAGACTGGGAAATCAGAACGGAGAACTGGGGATGGGTCAGGTGTGGAAGGGCCGCGAGAACAGTACAAAGGCATAGCCTTGAGCTGGTTGGTGGTGAGGACCCACTGTGAGGCTCTCAGGGGAGGAGGTAATGTAATCTAACTCCTCAGGGCTACAGATTCTTCCCATAGATCAGAATGAGCCATGAAAATGGTTAAGAACGTGAGCTCTGGGTGATGCTACCTGGGTTGATTCCTGGTTCCAAGTTGATATTAGCCATCTGCAAAATGGGAATAATGATAGCCCCTTCTCACAGAATTGCTCGGGGGCCAAAAGAGCTAATTCATGTAAAATATTTAGTACAAAGCCTGGTACATCTCAGGAGCCTAATAAATAGCTGTCATATGCAAATTAATATTAATACTCATTCAATCAGCGTGGGAAAATGGTAATAAGTTTGAGAAACCAACTATTAAAAACAATTAGAAATTATTCCATTAAAGGAGTGAGCTTGAAAATCTTTCAGTATCTTTGTTGGAAATTCCCATCCTAAAGTCTGGCTTTATTTACTGTCACTTAGCTTTTGTGAAATATTTACGTTGGCAGGTTACTCAACTATAATTTCTGTTCGTTATCCCCCTGAGGTTGGTGAGGAAGATTAGTTTGTTTATCTTATATTGCAGAAGACAGACATAGATATAAATACAATGATATTTAATTACAACATCTCTTCCGTTAGCATTTACCACAGTTATCAGAGCTTCTATGGGGGAACACGGTGAGGTAAGGGGATGATGGTGGTCAGGCTCTTCTGTGCTATGACGAAGAAGATAGTGAACCATTCAAAGAGACAGGGTGGTTCCTTCTTGGCCATATATAAGGCCCAGTCCTTGAAGAAAGTTAGGAATGACTGGAATTGCTAAAACAGGACTGGCAAAGCCAATCAAATACTTAACACTCTTTAGAACCTTAGTTATACCTTTGGATGCTGTAGCTTAAGTTATCCCTAATGAAAATGTATCTACCTTTGGGAGGGATACTATTTTTGTGCCATTATCGGTGGACTTCTTAGGTGGAGAATTATAATCCAAGCCAGAGGACAACATTTCCAAGCTCAGCTGCCACTGTGACATTCCTATGTGCTGGACATACGTGACTCCTTTTAATTGATAACAATGGTGAGCTGAGAAGGTCCCCTGGGGGATATGACTCATGGTGAGTCAGGTGCACATGGAGGTTGGATCCAACCCTATTGTCTTTTGCCAAAAGGTCTTTACCATGCTCCAGCTGGAATACCAGTCTAATTCTGTAATGTGGATCTGATGGAAGGAAAGGCATTCTATGCCAATGGTCTCTAGGGCTACCTGGCAGCACCAGTTAGCACTGAAGTGGTTGGCCCCAGGTCCACTGTGCTGGTTCACCACACAGATGAGGACAGTAGCTCAGGTGGGCTGTGATCCAGGGTTGCTATTTGGTCTATGGATCCCAGAGAGGAAGGTGTGGAAGAGAGGCCTAAAAGAGAAGGAGAAGGGCACCAAAACTAGTCCTGTGCCCGTCACTGTTTTGCTCAGGGCACAGCCTTAACATTAGGTGCTTCCCAGATTCCAGCTTCTTGCCATACATGATGGCTGGTCCTTTCCGGAAATGAGCTAAGTGCCTGTGCGGGGCTTCAAACCACAGCCCATGGGACTGCATCTTGTGTCCTCCTCTCTGACCCATGCTAGGCTCCTTTAAGGGAGAGAGGCCCTTGGTAGGGGGAAAAGAATGACTTCCTGTCCTTTTGCTTCTAGAAAAATGTTGTACCCCAGGGTCAAGCCCTTTGCATTTGGCCACTTAGGTGGGTCATGTCTGTCTCCTTTTCCTGCTATGTGTCCATTTCCCTTCCTCTAGAAATAGCATTCCAGTTTTTCTTTGAATTAGCATCCCTTCCTCAGTCTTAGCCCATGTGGGCCAGATGGGGCTGTATCCACCTCCTAAACCCCCATGCACATGTATACATGTGTGCATGTGTGTGACCTAGACCTGGTTGACTGGCATCACTGTGCTTGGTTCAGAGATGGACATATCAGTCAGACTGGACCACTAGGCATTAGTTCTGGGGTTTTTAACATCACTATCTCCAAAGAGATGCTTTTTTTCTCCTGGGGTTGCTAACTTGGTAAATGGATGTAAACTTGGAATTCCTGGTAGAAATCTAAGGGAGCAGGTAAGAAGAACTGCCCAGAAAATACAGTAAAACTAAGAGAGAGAGAGAGACATGTTCCCAAAGACATCATTCAAGTGCCTGGATCCAACTGTGCCTGAAGACATGATATAGATGTTTTTTCTCTTAGTTACAGAGCAGAATAAATTATCTTTGTTGTTTGAGCTGTTTTGAACTGGTATGTCTATTACTTACAGCCTAGAAAATCTTGGACAATAAAGGCCACATTCTGGATTATCGAAAGTTGTACAATTAAATTTATAAACTATATTTTCCTGAGTACCTTTACATGTTGTCTCTGATATACCAGCAGCCAGCCACGCCTCCAGGACCACAACAGTCGTAGGTGGCAGGAGGGGTGGTACTTTCCCATCTCTAGCACTTGTGGCTATTGGTTGGGATGTAGAAGAGAGAGCCTGAGGGAACGTTCAGTTGAAGAGCTTTCGTGAACCAAGATTTTCCAGATAACTTCCATTTTCTCTGTTTGTATTCTGTAACACTGAAAAATCCCCAGGCAAATATTGGGATTCTGGGTTATGTTGAAAGGGCATAAAAACCATCTGCTGAAATGAAAGTCAAGTGTATCCTGAGTGGTGCTTTCAGGGATCTGAAACATTTCAGAAGAATGTTACAAAGTTCTGAACTCACCCTTTTAGCACTTGCCTGGACCCTAGAGTGCTCCTCATCCAACACCCTCATTTCAGAGGAGGCAAGATTCAGCGAGACAAGGGAGTTTTGGTAAGGCCTCCCAGCTAAAGTAATTGTAGACTGTTATCCCTGAGAGAGAGACCCTCTGATTTCCTCATGGAGACCAGAGACTAGACCCTTTGCTTCCTGTATTAGGACTCTCCAGTTGCAAGTGACAGATAACCACTGAAACTAGCAAGAGAGGACTTTATTGCTGTCACAGCTGCATAGTCCAGGATCACAGTCTAACTTCAGGTAAGGATGGATCCAGGAATTCATAATTACATCATAAAGACAGTCTTTTTTCCTCTGTATTAATGGCACTGCTTTCCCCCGTGGTGGCTTTAATTCTCCAGCAGATTCTTTCCCCCTAGTGGCTTCTGGCAGCAGGAAGATTTTATTCTATCCTATTAGTCATTCTAGGTGATAAAGAGCTTCTACTTTCCAATAGTGCCAGCAGATTCCCAGGGCTCATGTTCACTGGCTCAGAGAGGGTCACCAGAGAGGATCAGTCGGCGTGCCCAGGGATTGACGGTGCTGTGGGTGTCATGGGGCCGCTCCAGGCTTCAGCAGCTCAGGGATGGGTGGGCTCCACTCAAACCAGCTGGATGGGCCAGGATGGGGGAGGGATGGCCAAACGGAATGTGCTGTTGCTCCCCAGGGGAGGAAACAATAGTTGCCCACTACCCTTACCTTGAGCCAGGAGGGGGCCTGGGGGATGCCAGAGCTTTTATGTTGGGGCTAAGTCCCCTCGCTCAGTAACAGCATCTGGCCCTAGGCTGGCAAGTTGCCCTTTCAACTCAGCAGTGTGACCTCTGAGGTTTTACTTAACTGTGGAGATGAGGTTTCCCAGCAGGAGTATCAGTTTGGCCATTTCTAGTGGCCTTGCCTCTGATAAATAGCCCCATCTTGGCTGCGCGCCTCCATTTTCTGGCCATGATAGGGCACCCCGCCAAGCATATCTCAGACAAATATCTGTATTGTTTGTGGCGTGATTGTGACTTCCTGTCTTCCAATTTAGTTTTCTCACTTGCTTCTCACTGTCTGGGTCATTTGATATTACATCTGGTGCTTCCTGTTTTTTAAGTCTCCGACTCTAGTCATCCAACTGAAGAAACCAGGGGTCAACTTCTTCATAAGTGATGCCCGCTTTAGTCACTTGTTTTGGTATACCAGTTGACATTTGCGTAAGGAAAGCTGTCAGGTGTCTGCTGGTTTTCTCAGCCTCACATACTTCCCTATTTATGAGTTTTTGTTTTTCAGACATTGGGACTTTCTCTCCCTTGTGTGGACGTGGTGGTGGGGGGAGGGGCGACCATTCGATGGTGGCTTTCTCTCCCTGAACGAGCTCCCTGCCCCATCAGGGTCCCGAGTCCCATGGGTCCACCTCTCAGAACAAGGCTGCTTTGGGCGTGACACACTGAGCCACACTCCTGGTGCCTCCCCTCTCTCCTTTCCGAATCCTGGGGTTCACTGGCCTCCCTTTTCCTCTCAGCCTCGAAGGGGTCAGGTCTGATGAAAAGCCTTTAGTCAGGCCAGCAAAAGAGCTACTAAAAGCAGATTTGCTTATTCTTTTTTTTTTTTTTTAAAGATTTTATTTATTTATCTGAGACAGAATGAGAGAGACAGAGAGCACATGAGAGGGGGGAGGGTCAGAGGGAGAAGCAGACTCCCTGCTGAGCAGGGAGCCCGATGTGGGACTCGATCCCGGGACCCCAGGATCATGACCTGAGCCGAAGGCAGACCCTTAATGACTGAGCCACCCAGGCGCCCCTTTTTTTTTTTTTAAAGATTTTATTTATTTGTGAACTTTTCAAATTTTTTTAACAGCATGTAGTGGGCTAAATGGTGGCCTCCAAACAGATATGTCCACATCCTAATCCCAGAACATGTGAATGTGACCTTACTGAAAAAGAGACTCTAATAAGGAGTCTTTTTAGCTATAATTAAGTTAATTAACTAAACTACATTACACTGATCTTTTTTTTTTAATGAGAGACAGAGAGCATGAGAGGGGGCAGGGTCAGAGGGAGAAGCAGACTCCCTGCTGAGCAAGGAGCCTGATGCGGGACTCCATCCTAGGACTCCAGGATCATGACCTGAGCCGAAGGCAGTCGCTTAACCAACTGAGCCACCCAGGTGCCCAGATTTGCTTATTCTTGCCCAACAGAGAGAAACATTTTAGTCACTAAAATTTGCCCTTCATTTAACCTTTGTTTCCCCAGGATGGCCTGACTTGGGAGGAAGGGAATAGAGCCCTAAGACATTTATATCAAGGAATAGACTATTTATGATATCACTTGCACAGCTTACTGGCCCTCTGGGGAGAGGAGATTTGCTGGCCTGAGCTGTCCCAGACTTAAATCATTTCTTTCTTCATCAAGGTAGAGGGATACATTCAGGGAATTTTCCGAGATAACGGGGAGAGCGGAGATTTAGTCCACCTTAAGGGTAATGACAGCTTTTGCGGGGGGCTTGAGGAATCTGTAAAAACATGGAAACCTGCACTTGAAACTTGACATTCTGCTCCGTCTCTATAGGAAGTCTTCACTGAACAAGGGAACGGGTGGACACAGCAGCTGTGAAGAATTAGGGCATCACTGTGAGCAGTTCTGCTGGTGTCTCCGGAGGCTATAGTTGAACTCACAAAGGCTCAGTGCCCAGAGGAAAGACTCTGACCCCTCTAGTTCTTAGGGACATGAGGGGCAGAGGCCAAATGTTCCCTTATCCTACCTTACCTCAGGCCTAGGGACCACTGGGGCTTGGAAAATGCCAGGGCCTTTGGTGTTTCTGGCAAGCTTGGCACAAGGGTGAGGAAAATCCTTTCCTGTCTCTGAATCCTTCCGTCACTGTCTTTTCTCTGGGTGACCATAGAGGGGTGTGTGACCATCTGGCCGATCCTGTACTTCTGCATGTGTGAGATGTGCGTAATCCACCACGTGGTGAACTCAGCCCTTTATATTCCTCAGTCAAAACCAAGTGCTTCTATGAGCTCACTGAAGAAGGCAGGACTGCTAAGTGTTATGACTTAAAACGGGGAAAAAAAACCCCAGTAAAATCCCAAACCAAAAAAATCCTGTTTCTGTGTAATGCTTTAAATGACCTTATTTCTTCTCTGAAGCTGTTTCATGAGGTCAGGAGGACAGGTATCATTGGTGGCTGGGAGAATTCAGATGGAGAGGGAAGGAACCTGTCCTACGTCAGTGGGCTTCCAAGGCCAAGTCCAAGAATGCTTGCATTTCAGTTTTGGTCGACAAATGAAACAAAGCCAAACAATAAAAAAACAGGCTTTTACCCAGACAGTTGCTGGAGAAGCAACGGGAGAAGCCATCCAAAGATGGGACCATCACAAAGTTATCACTGCCACTAGAAAGGGGCAGGCCGACATGTGGAGGGTAACAGGAGATTTCGAGTCTTCTTACTTCCCACTTCTAGGTGGGAAGAGGTTCTGCCACACCCTTTCCCTGTAGATCTGAGGCCTGTCAGCCAGGGGCTTGGGTGTTTCCTTGGTGCCTCAGGAAGGTAGCAGTTCAGCCTGGGCTGGACTCCACCTCTGCTCTCCCTCTACTTCTCCTTTCTCGCCCCGACCTCAAACCAGTTCTGATTGCAGCCCTGTGAGGATGTCCCCTGAGAAATATCCTATGTATCTAAGAAGTCTTGTCTTCTGGACATTCTGCTCAGTGCTCTCTGTGGGAATCCACAAGAATCCAAAGGCTTAAGGATTCGGAGTCATGGATTCAAATCTTGCCTCAGCCATTCTTACCTAATGAGCGACCTCAGGCTAGGCACTTAATCCTCTAAGGCCCACCTGCTTAATCTGTAAAACAGGGGTTTTATGTGGATTTCTAAGAGTGCTTTGTACGGTGCCTGGCACCTAGTAAGTACCCAATACAAGGAAGCTATTATTAGCATCCCATGGACAAATACAGTCCAGTTTTCCTAATACCATGTGAAATTCCAGTGAACTGCTGCTTTTGATTATTGTGATAATCACAGATACTTTGATTTTTAGCCATCTTCTCTTTCAAAAATATATTTATGTTTAGCTTAGTATTACAGTAAGGTCTCTGGAATGAGTCAGACAGGGTTCATGTTCTGGTTTCACCATTTATCTGCTATGGGACACTTCTCTTAGTCAGTTTCCTCATCTGAAAGCTAAGGTTAAGAGCAGCTTCTTCCAGAGTGTATTGTATTGTATTGTATTTTTTAAGAAAGATTTTATTTATTTATTTGACAGAGAGAGAGCACAAACAGGGGGAGTGGCAGGCAGAGGGAGAAGCAGGCTTCCCGCTGAGCAGGGAGCCCGATGTGGGGCTCAATCCCAAGACCCTGGGATCATGATCTGAGCCGAAGGAAGAACGCTTAACCGACTGAGCCACTCAGGGGCCCTTGATTGTATTGTATTTACGAGAACTGTAGGAAAAGAGTTCAATTAGTGCTCGTCTTTGTTATGTTTTATTGAGTATCTACTGTGTGCTCAGTGTTCTCACATTCGGTTTGTTATTTTGCCAACCCAATAATCCTGTGAAGTAGATATTATTATTCCCATTTTTTGGACGAGGAATCGGAGACTCAGTGAGGCTAGGTAACTTGTCTGAGGTCCTACTCCGAGAAAGTGGTAGAAACGGAATCCTTGCATACTGCTCCTCCCCTAAGCCCTGCACAGCACACATTTTACCCCAGTCCCAGGGGCTCTAATTTCTCTTTAGCTTTTGGTGTTTCCAGGCTTCATTCATCTCTGAGTGTGTGGCTCTGTCCTCAGCTAGGATGTCCGGAGGCTTCCTGTCCTCACCTCTATCACCTCCGTCTCTTTCTGTGCTCGTCTCCCCCACTGGCCACAGGCATCCTTGAAGCCAGGGGTTGGACCAGTCCCTGCTTTATCGGTGCTGGTGGCTTACCTGGCCCGTGGCAGACCCTCACCCAGTATGGGTCAAATAGTAACTGGCAAATGTAAGGCAGTGACAGCAGGGTCTTCAGGGTACAGGGCTACCCCCCACCTTCTGCCTGTCTCCATTTCCATGTTACCATTTCTCGGGCAGCGTAGATGGGCTGCCTGACATGTCCTGACCATGCTTGTGGCCTGTGGACTCTACTTCCCCCTGAGTCATCAGCACTCTGCCCATGCTGAGCTCATCTGTCTCTCTCTGGCAGGAGGGTCCTGGCCCAGTGGCTGGCATGGGGTCCCACATCCTGCCCCCATCCTGTACCACCCACCCTTCATGTGCTGCTAATTCACCCAGAGATTCCGGGCCACACCAATTCCCCAGACCTCTGGACCTGGGCCCCTACTGCTGACCACAGCCTCATGCAAGCTTCCAGACATTCGGGCTTTCATTTGTTCATTCATTCATTCATTCATTCATTCATTCATTCTCTCACTGATCTAGATCCTACAGATACCTGGGCAATAAGGAACTCACAATTAAGTCAGGGTCTCTCAAACCTGGTATTGCCTTCCCTAGAACAATTTTTACAAATACAGATTGCTAGACCCTGCCTGAGACCTACAGAAGCCGAATCACTAGGAGTAGGACTGTGGCAATCCGTGCATCTAAGTTACTCTCAGTGTGACTCTGAGGCACAGCGGTTTGGAGAACCTCTAGTTTGGGAATTCACTCTGCAGCAAATGCCCTAAAAAGGCACAGAAACCAAGACAGAGGGCTGTAGAGGGGGATGTTGCCCTGTCTTACCCTTAATCCTTTGTATTTGGGCTTGATGGCCTCTAACAGTCCTGCGGTGCTTATTTCTTCCTGACGGTCCCTGAGTACAATCCTGCTGCCTAGCAGCCCACCCCTGGGGACAGGGACCATTGCTGTTTTCCTCACTGCTGTGTCCCAGGGCTTACAGCAGGGCCTAGTAAGGACCCAGGAAATAGCTATGAATGAGTGAATGAATGAACGAATGAATGAACAAACGAACTCCCAACTGCCTTTAGGTGCAGGATGGGCCCCTCCGCTTGTTGGCTCCGTGATATGTGTATGCTCCTGGAAGGCCCAGGCTAAGATGAGAGACCCCTCCTGCTTTGCAGTCTCAGGGCCTCTCTCCAGGCCCTGAGAGGAGAATGGCGGCTCAGGCTGAGTCTGTGATCCTGCCAGGACAAAAGGGACTGTGGAGCTGGCCTTGCCCTCTGGAAGTGTGGAGTTTGCCAAAGACAGAGATGGGCCCGGGCTGGGCTTTTGAGCAAGTGAATGAGAGGTGGCTGGCATGGGGTAGTCATTAAAATGGCAGTTGACCTCCTGGCAGCTCGAGCAAGGCCCTGTAGACCTCGGCCCTCCCCAGCTGGCCCGCTGGGACCCTCAGAGAGAGGCCCATCCATCACGGGGGTCCTCTGGGAGGCCCACTGGCGTTTCTTCATGAGTCGGTTATGGGGCTCTGTTTTCAACACAGATCTTGTCAAATTCAAGCTGTCAACTGCACAGATCCTGAAAGCCTGCCACATCTCCCTGGGGACACTTGTGTTGTGGGCAACCTTGAGGGGGCTCTGCTGAGTTGTGGGACTGTGGTGATAAGAGGGACAAATGAGAAGAAGCCACCTGGGCCAATAGCCCATTGTGCTAGTCCACACCACCCCCTCTGTGTTTGTCCTTGAGGGACATCCCAGCAGCTGCATGGAGTATGTCCCCCCCTTGCCCCCCGCAGTTGCCTCTCTCCCCCTGTGCCGGCTCTTACAGGGAACAAGGAAGGAGCTAGTGCACAGACTGGGTTGAGGACACTGGCTGGCTCTGTCACCTAGAAGCTGTGTGACCTTGGGCACGTTACTCAATCTCTCTGAACCTGTTTCCTCAGGTCGTGGTGCCGATGATGTGAGATGATACATGGCCAAGCATAGGGCCTGGCATGTTGTAACTGCTCAATGATTACTAGCTATTATTAGCATGTTTATAGTGGTGAAGCACAAAGCAGCTTGGATTTCTTGCTGGTTTTCTCTCATTTAAACTCCTCTTGGCCTCATAACATCCTAGTACCCACTGAAAGATGAGTAAGTGGAGGCCAAGCTGAGATTGGAGGTCAGGTCTCCCACCTGTGCTGATTGCCATTTGGCCTTCCAATCATCTGATGAGGGACCGGACAGTCCCACCAGTCCCGAGTGTGGGCACAGCCATCCAGGTGTTCTTCAGATGGGCACCTGCTGGGCTCTGGGTGGAGCGTTCTCCTGTCCTGTGGTGGAGGGCAGGAGCTGTTCTGATCAGCAGGCTCTCCCCCAGACCTGCTCTGGGGCAGGGGATATCTCCTGTGGGGTCAGGGGAAGCTCTATATCTGGGCCAATGAGTTGAAGTTTGAACTCATTTTAGCTGGAAAAGGCCATCTGAACAGGTTGGGAAATAGGAAGAAGGCCAAGAGCAGATATGGACTTTGAGGAATCTGGGTGTTGTAGAGGCGAAAGGAGAGACAGCAAGACTGAGGAAAAGGAAAGCTGCCCAAGACAATGGCTGGCGCATACACTGACATCTGTGAGGAGGTTGTTTTGGACCCCCTGCAGTGGCCTATTTAAAGGGCCCAGAGTGGGGCACCTGGGTGGCTCAGTCGTTAAGTGTCTGCCTTCGGCTCAGATCATGATCCCAGGGTCCTGGGATCGAGTCCCACGTCGGGCTCCCTGCTCAGCGGGAAGCCTGGTTCTCTTTCTCCTTCTCCCCCCGCTTGTGCTCTCTCTCTGTCAAATAAATAAAATCTTTAAAAAAATAAAAAATAAAGGGCCCAGAGTGTTCTAGAAGGCTCCTCTGAGGGGAAGCTAGAGTCCCCTCACCTTGCATCTGTGGTGAGAATTGGCTGCTAGGACTGACCCAAACCTTCTCCTCCTTGGGAGGAAACATTTCTGGTTAGAGATCCCAGATAGAAATGGCAAGACCTTCACACCCACAGGCTGGCTCTTCACCGGCATTTGTTAAGCGTGGGCTGGGTTAGGGTGAGACGTAAGAGGTTAAAGGACAAGGACTGATAGCCGGCCTCTCCACTTCACTGGAGAGTCCCTACCTCTTGCCATCCTAACGGGCTTCCCAGTGCTCCTCTGGAGGGGGCTTGTCCCTTGCTCCTCCCCTGCAATCAGACAGGGTAGCTGGAGGAGGGCAGTCAGAATGAGGCTGTGACCCAGAGGGACCTTGAATTGTGGGCGATGGCAACTTCCATGTGAGAGCAGGGCTGGTGGGTAGAGGGGTGATGGGAGAGATTAGCGGTGGCCAGGGGGTGAGTGGGGATGGCATGGGTTATGGAAGGGCACTGCCTGCTTCCACAATTACTCACTGGCACAAGCTGCATTTCCTACTGGCTCTTTAAGAAAGGCACCTGCCTTGTGAAATGCCAGGGCAGAGTGGAAACCCAGAGTGATTGACCAGACACCACTTCCTCTTTGCTGGTAGTCATGGCCAGTCACGCAATCACTGGTCCAGGCCTGTGAGGGATGTGGGAACTTGCTTGTGTGGACGTCCCAGGTTACCCACTTGCCCCCCCCAACACACACACATACACACACACATCTAGTAAACAGCACTAGGCTGCCTCAGTCTCTGGTCACATTAAGGGTTGTGGACCAGTCATTTTTGCTCTTTCTGGGTATCAAAGAGTTCGGACTAGATTTGTGTTTCCCCAAATGTGGTTTTGTATACCCCTGGCAAAATACAAGCTGAGTTTAGGTAGTGTGGAAACGAGCTATTTTATATATTTATTTTAATGATTATGAGAAAAAACTTAACTGGCGTATCAAATTTGTGATTTCATGGTCATTATCACGTGGGATAAAGTTAAGTGCATTTAAGTAAAAAAGGTGAATCAAATGCAAAGAAAAAAAATCAAGTAAATAATAGTATAGGTTAGTGCTGTCTGCTAGAACTACAATGGGAGCCAAAAATACAAACAACATAGGTACTTAAAAATTTTGTATTAGTCTTTTTTTTAAAGGGACAGGTGAAAGTAATTTTAATAATAGATATTTTCTTTGGATAGACCTAAAATATAATTTTGACATGTAATCAGAAAAATGATCAGGGGATATTTTACATATTTTTTTTATAATAGTTCTTCAAATCTGCTGTGTGTTTTACACTTATGTCACATCTCAATTTGGCTTAGCCACATTTCAAGGGCTCAAGGCCACGTGAGGCTTGAGGCTCCCATGCTAGAAAGTGTAGGTCTAGGCGATATAGAGGCACAGCAACATTATGAAGGTGTAATGTGAATTTCTGCATTCTGGAGCCTTCCAGCTCAGCTCTAACATCTGTGCTTCTCCCACACACTCATTCTCTGCCCTACCCCACATCGCTCTCCCTCAGTCTCCAAAGTGAAGCCCCTTTCCTGCCCATACTCTCCTCTCCTTTCCTCTCTGACCAAGCAGTGTACTTTGTCAGTTGCCCACTGGAAATTTTACATTGGGAAGTTTGTATGGCATGTATCTGGTGACTCGTTTGCAAGAAATGAATTAGAAAGAAGCCTCTTCTGATAGGCAGATAGGAACGCCTTTTGGGTCCTCCCTGCTGCTGTCTCTTAATCATCAGTCAGTGGCAACTTGCATGCATGTATCCAGTGATGGATCTACCTTCTCTAATTCACTTGGCAGGTGGCCTGAGGGGATGTGACAAGCTCTTCTGCAAGTCCCTTAACATCATTTGTTATCAATGTTTTATATTCATCAGAATCATCTGGGGAACTTCTTAAGTATGCAAGGGTGATTTTGACACCATTGGATGGGGCATATGATTATGATTCTGGGCATGTGATTTTGATACACATGGAAGTTTGAGAACCACTGCCTGAAATCTGTTCCTACAGTATATAGTCCAGTAATGGCTTGCTGGAAAACTCTAAACTGGAATTTTGTAGAGCTTGTCATTTCAGATGTAAGCTCTAGAAGAGGAAACACGGACTCTTTCCACCCAGGTTGTGACTAAACTAATTGGATATGCTCCTGAATTTTCCACAAAGAACTGACCATCAACCCAAAATTTCCTTAGAAGAAATACCTACTAAACTCTAACCCAGCCAGGCATTGGGTCCTTGGGCCCTTAATGACAATTATTTTCAAAAAGGGTGCTCACTCTCATCCCACATTTGTTATCCCTGCCATTTTATCCCCTGTAATGCTCTCTAGGGACCAATTAATATTATCTGAATGGAAGCATGAGTCAGAAGTGGAAATGAGCTTGTCCTGGATCAGATTTCCGTGTGCGCATGCACACGCATATGCAGACAGACACACACACACACACACGGCATTACATCAGAGGGAAAACTGCCTGTGCCCAGAATCTCAGGTCTTATCAAGCAAGCCATCCTCCCATCTGACTCCAGAAATAAAGCTCTTGTGACTCATAGATTCAGATGTGGAGGTAAAGTGAACTCAACTTGGGATGGTGGCAATCAAGAGAAGGATTCTTAAGCCGAAATGTAATGGAGTTAAGATAAGGATCCAGGAGAAAACAGTAGGATCCTTAAAGTAAGGGGTGAGGGGTGGATTTAGATTCATTAAAGGTGTGCTCTGTACCAAGTATTTAACATTTCTTACCTTTTGATGACCCTGTAGATGAGATATTTCAAGACCCATGTAACAGAGTCAGCTGTTGAAGCCCAGAGAGGCGACTTGCCCCGCATCCTGTGGTGGGTAGGTGGTGGAGCTGGGTCTGAATAATTGGAAGGCTGACTCCAAAGCCAGTGTTTTCCTCCGAATGCCAAGTGCTTTCTCAGGATAGCAATTGCTCAGCCTATACCTGGGTTTCCTATAAACTGCCTGAATTACTCCTTGTGAAGAAAAAGAAAGCAAGAAGACAAAGTTAAACTGTATCTTTGTTGAAGAGACATCCCGATGTCCCTAGAGAGGCTGGCCTCTCCGTGCCAGCATCCATTCCCGTGGTGCACTTGGGAAGGTGACACTCTCAGTCTGGGAGCTACAGCATCATTAACTGAGTCCGTGTGCATCGTACCAGCCAGGGACCCACTTGGGGGCAGATGGAACACTCAAAGGGGTAATGGAGGAGAGTTTAATGAAAAAACAATTTGGAGGCATGGGTAGGGTTCAGGAACCAAGGAGGGAGGAGGAAACACTCAGGGGAAGTTCTGGGCCTGGAGGGGCAAGCAGAGGGAGAGTCTTCTCAAACTCAGGGACTGGGAGAGGGACCCCTAGACAGAAGTTGTGCCATAGGTAGAGGCATGCAGCTCCTGCCAAAACAGAGGGGGATCAGGGGAATCAGTCCCCCAACCTCTCTCCTCTCACCCTCTGAACCTGCGCCTTGGTTAACAGGACTAACCAGCACACACCCAAAGCCTGCTGGCACATAGTCAGGGCTAAGTAAGTGCTGGCCATTATTTCCATCAGGGGTAACTGGGTCCTCTAGCCTGGGGCCTTCCTGAGGCTGTTTCTCCAGAGAATGAATAGAGAGCTCCTATCTCTCTTCTGAAAACCAGTAGCAAGTTGGTTGCTTGGAGAAGTGGACGTGGCTGCTTGAGCCTTGTGTGATTGTCTCTTACATAACTGGCTGTGACCACGTTCAAGTTACAAGGGAAACTCCTGTTTGGTTAACTCCAGAGTTAAATGACTCCGAATTAGACTATCTTTCTGCGGAGAAATGTAGAGACTGACCCTGGATCAGGAGGATTTATGGGTTGTTTGATCACGAAATCAAGAGAGGATTTGTGCTGAGTTTCCACATGTATCCTCTGACAGAGCGACACAACCGATTCAAACAGGAAGCACCGTGGGATGGAGGAGAGCCACAGTGTAGATTATTTTCCATTGGCACCCCCCTCCCTCCAGCCCCTGAGCCCATCTCCTCTCGACTACACCCTGCTCTGAGCTCAGTGGGGGCCGACACCTGAGGACAGCGTCACTTGGGTGCCCTTACCAGCTGGCTGCTACTTGGGTTTAGCAGAGAGGGGAACACAGCAGGAGACCCAAGGGTGGGAAAACAGAGAGGTGGGTTATTTCTCTGTCCTGAGTCTCTGGCAGTGGCCCCCTCCTTCCTTTATACAACTCCCACTGGGCAGCCATCCTTCAAGTCTACAGTGGTCACTGGGCTCTAGTAACACTGCTTCCTCCTTGAGTCTCCTCAGCCCTAGGTGTGGTTATGGCTTCCCACTGGTGGCTGGTCCCTGGGCCCCTTGCCATCGTTGGTCTGTTCCCTCACCCTGGTCCACACATCTGTCAGGAACCCTTTCATTCAAACTCCTGTGACTGTTTGTGAGCTGTATATCTGCTGACCCAGACTTAACTCAACCTCTTCTAATCGACTCCTACCTAGCAGGTGCTCAACTAAGAATCTCGAATGGAATGGCCCCATGGTATTTGGGTACCTTCAAGAGCATGCCTAATATTCGCATGCAAATACAATGCTAGTGTGTATGTGTGCATGTATGTGTGTGTGTGTGTGTGTGTGAGTACGACAAATGCATGAGTAAATGGACTCTAAAACTTACTTCAAAGATGAAGCTATTCTATGGTAGATTTCAAAGCCAAGAGATATTAGAAATGATTGACAGTATCATGCCTGGCCTTGTCATTCACAAGTCATCAGAGATGTAGTATATCCTGGTCATGTTTAATCTTAAGTCAGAAGAGTTAAGGATTGACTCTCACTACATCTTGGGTTTACAGAATAATTCCAGACACTTGTTAATGTTTCTAGGGTTTTATTAAGTCCTGTCCATTTTGGACTGAGGACTTCATCCCATTTTATACCCCTTTGGTGCAAATAAGGGAAAGGAGATAATAAGGTTCTGTTTTCTTAGCCCCTCCAGATGACATGTGGGGCCATGACACACTATTCCATGTCTATCTCTCTGGAGGCTTCCTTGGCTGTTGTCCTTAGAATTTGGCCATACTTGAAGCAAAGTGAGCTGAAGGGAAAGTTGGCTTTGAAACTGTGGACCCAATGAGGTTAGAGTGGTTTCCTGTCCCCATTAAGAAGAACCATATCTGTCACACACGTTGATAGATGACTCTGCTTCTCAGAGTTTTGCCTGGTAGGAGGACATGGAGATAGATGGGATTCCCACATCCTCCAGTGCCCCCCCCCAAAGGAAATGAATTGTTCCCAGAAAGTTCCAGCATCTTTAAGATGGGAGACATATTTTGGCGCACATGCCTTGAGTTAGTCCATCAATCTGGCTTTGTTTAACTTCCCTGAGAAGCAGTGCTATGGGAAGGCCTGTTAAATGTTTCCAAAACATGTTTTGAAAAGAAGCCACCAGAATGAGAAAGAATTTGCCAAAAAGAAGTCCCTCACCCACTGTGGCACTTTTGTTGTTCGCTCTAATGAAATGAAATGAAAACCTCAAACCCGCAAACTGAAGTGTGGCCCACATTTTATGGCCTGAGCTGAGGAGTTTCATTTAGAAGGACATACACAGGATTACTTAGGGCTCTCAGGGGTCACAGTGGAGACTAAGACGGCCACGGGTATGACAATGGCAGACGGAGTTGCCAGAGCCTTGGTGCTCATTACTCTCCCTTTCTGCTCAACTGCCCCAACCCCAGTCTTGCCCTCTCTCCACTGCCAGCCGCAGACAACTCCCCTTTTCTCAGGAAATAGCTCGGACCTTTTCCCTTTGATTTCAGTGGGTTTTGCTGTTGCCCACCTCCCTGATTTCGGAGTTCTGGAACTATCCCTTCTCTGGTCCCTTCTCTTTGGCAATTTCTTGGTCTGTCTTTTTGGAATTCAGCCTTCTGTTCTGATGCTCATTTGTGCTTGACCCGTAAGTGCAAAATCCCTGCTCCAGCCCTGGGTCTCTGGAAGCTCACCATCTGGGCCCATCCCCAGCTCCCATGCTTCCTCCTGCCTCCATCTAGTGTGTATGTAGGGTGGGGAGGGGTTAGATTCTATTCTTGGCTTCAAAAATTATAACTGGTTCTCCACGATAAGGGAAATGCAAATTGAAACAATGAAATACCATTCATATCTACCAGATTAGCAAAAATTAATTAAGTCTGGTGACAACAGGGGTGGTGAGATGTGGGCATAAGGGAACTCTGGTGGGAGTGTAAATTGGTATAGTCGCTTTGGAGAACAATTTGGCAGTGTCTGTTGGTCAAAGATGTGTTCCCACTATGAAATATCAATTCTGCTCCTGGGTATATAGCCCAGAGAAATGTGTCCAGATTTGTGTGTTTGTGTGTATACATGTCCATATACAATATAGACACACATCCATATATGTACATCTGTATATGCACATGCACAAAAGAATTCTGATTACATAGGCCACAAGCTGTGGTTTATGGAATGTGTAATGGAATTGACATGTATTTAATATAAATGTACTGAACCAACCTTTTGTCAACATGTATAAATTCTAAAACAATGATGAGGGAAACAAGTTGTAAAAGGATATATGTGTGTGTTACATAAACATACATAATATATAGAAACACAATTTATATTAAAATGTAAACAATATGATTTCTATTAACATATTCATATTCATTAAAAGGCAAAAACAGGGGCACCCAGGTGGCTCAGTTGGATAAGTGTCCAACTCTTGATTTCAGCTCAGGTCATGACCTCAGGGCTGTGAGGTTGAGTTCTGTGTCGGGCTCCGCACTGAACATGGAGTCTACTTAAGATTCTCTCTCTCCTTCTCCCTCTCCTCCTCCCTGCTTGTGTGTATGCGTGTGTGCGCGTGCGCTCTTTCTTTCCTCTCTCTCTCTAAAAAAAAAAAAAAAAAAAGGCAAAAACGCACATAGGAATGATATAGGTCAAATTCAGGTTAATGGTTACCTTTGGGAAGGGCAAGGGAAGGATGAAGAAATGGGAAGAAATAGAACTGTATCCGGACATTTTTATTTCTTTGGAAGGAGAGAAAGGGACAGAGAGAGGTCTGAAGCAAGTAATATAAATATGTTTCATGCTGGCGATGGGCTCTTTTTCCTACTCGGTAGGATCGAAATGTTCATATTTACAAATTAAAATCAGTAGGAAAGTTATTTCTCAGACTTAACTTTTGTCCTGGATAGCTGACATTAACTGGAGGATTCATAGAAAGAGATTTTTGGGTGGGGACAGGGCCTTTGAGAACATCTGGCCAGCAGTGTCTGTCTGGTTCCAGAACCTCTTCTGTGGCTTGCCTGTGGCCCTGGGTGAACACCTGCCCTGACACGGGTCTCCCCGCAGATGAAACTCTCCGAAAGCCACTACCTTGCGCTGAAATCGGGCCTCCTGTGGGCTTCCGGCCGTTAGTTCCAGTTCTGATGTCCATGCTCAAGATTCTCACCACAGTGGCCCTTGGAGCTGCTAGGAAATAGGGACTTTGGGGCCAGCCTTGCAGGGGAACTAGGGAAGAAAGAGGAAGCCAAGGGGTTGGAGCCAACCCTCAGGCCTTCCCCTTTGGAAAGGCTGGCTAGTGAAGGGACTTGCCAGGGCCAGACCTCGGAGGAGGAAGCCCTGTTCTCGGGACATGATTCCGTTGCTTGGCAGCACACGCTGCCCCTGGGCCGCTGTTTTCCCAGGCCCCACTTCCCCAAATGCGGGCATGTGAGCACTTGCAGCGTCTGCTGGTAGCACCCTGGGCTCTTCAGGGCCAGGCCAGCGGAAGGGTGGGATCTGAGCCAGTGACTCATGGGGACCCTCCGTGGGACCCTCCTCTTCCCTGTCTTTTGTGAAGTCAGCTGGAAAAGGAGGTCACACGCCTAATTCCCCTTTGCCCTGGTCAGCCTTAAAAAGAAAGTCTGGCACCAAGAATAACGTCCTCTGATTCTCTTATATCTTGTTTAAACATAGCCAAACTTGAGGCCTGGATAATAGGTAGGAAAAAAAAAATGTGTAGGCACAGGGGAGAACCTATTTCCTACGTCACAAACAAAACAGTGACTACCTTAATTCTTCAGAACCACCATCTCTGTACTTTTTATATGTATTTTTTAATATCTGTTTTTTAGGTGCTTTTTTTCTTTTCTTGTTTTTTAGGAAAAAATGGTAAATGATTTGGTCAAAATAAAAAAAATCAGCTCCCAGGGTAAAGTCTGGAATTTGTTCAAGTTTAGCCTAATCCTTTTCATTCAAACTTTTTTTTTTTTTTTAAAGATTTTATTTATTTATTTGAAAGAGAGAGAGCACAAGCAGTGGGAGAGGGAGAAGCAGACTCCCCGCTGAGGAGGAAGCCTGATGCGGGGCTCGATCCCAGGACCCCCAGGATCATGACCTGAGCCGAAGGCAGAGGCTTAACCGACTGAGCCACCCAGGCGCCCCTCATTCAGACTCTTCTGAACGAGAAGCTTGAACTCGCTAAGGACACGGTGTTGCAGCGCTGGCTTCCTTCTCGGCGGTAACCTCCATGAAGTGGGGAGATGAGCTGATGTTGCAGTGGCTGTGAGCTCGGCTGCTCGATGGTCCTCGCCTGCCCTGTTCTCTGGTTGTCGGCTCAGTTCTGTACAGGAGTGCTTGTCCAGCTGTGCTGCCTTAGGAATCCCCACCCCCCGACCTGAGAGCTTTAGGCAACAGGAACCATGCCCCACGTGCACCCTTGACCAGTTGAACCAGAATCTTTGGGAGGGGGACCCAGGCAAGTGTACTTTTTAAAACTCTCCAGGTGATTCTAAACAAGCTACGTGTGCTATGCCTTGGAACGGCAGGGAGGTGTTCTCAGGGACTTGTGGAAAAGAACAGACACCAAAGATTTCATTATGTTAAGAATAACATTAAGAACACTTGAGGGCGGGGCATCTGGGTGACTCATTCCTTGAGCATCTGCCTTCGGCTCAGGTCATGGTCCCAGAGTCCTGGGATAGAGCCCCACATTGGGCTCCCTGCTGCGCAGGAAGCCTGCTTCTCCCTCTCCCACTCCCCCTGCTTGTGTTCCCTCTCTCGCTGTGTCTCTCTCTCTGTCAAATAAATAAATAAATAATCTTTAAAAAAAGAACACTTGAGGGCTTGCCATTGGCGGGGCCCTATCCCAAATGTGTTCTGTAGGTTATCTAATTAAAACTTTAGAATAGCCTGCTGAGGCAAGTTATTTATATCACAGAAGAGGAAACGGACCTTCAAATAGGTTAAGGAACTTGTCCAAGGTGATGCAGCAGAAATGTAGTTTCAGGGGCCCAGGCTTCAGAGGCTGAGCCTGGCCCTGATGATGTTTACTGAAGTGGAAAATCCCTCTCCCTGCACTACCCCCCTCCCGCCTCTCTCTCTCAGTCTCTCAGTCTCTCTCTCTCTCACACACACAATTTAAAAGCATTTTCAATAATATGTGTTTTTTTTTAAAAAAGGTTTTGCCGATCCATTTCTTTTCAGTTGCTATCCAGAAACCCGAATTCTCATGGCACCACAGTTCTTGAACATTCTTATTATTATTGTCTCATTGAGTATTGCATTAAGGCAAGTGAGGCATCATGTCTGCTATCTGGGTACAAAGGGTCAGGAGTTACATGCATGATTTCCCTCGGATGAGAGGCAGAAAAGACAGTGTTTGCTTCTAGAAGACCTGCAAAATTGATGAAATTTCTCATTTTTTCAAAACAGTATGATGATGTAATGAAAAGGACCCATGAGATCAGGATTTGTCTTAGTTTTTCCATCCAGGCACTGGGTAACGCTGACCAAGGCACTTCCCCTCCCTGGGCTTCCTCATCTGAAAAAGAAGGAATTGAGCCAAGTGTTTGTTAAAAGGCCTTCCAGCTCCATGATCCAGAGGATAGCTATTATCACAACAGCCTTCCTGATGCTGAGGTGTCAGCAGGCTGGCCTGCTGCCACCTGTCCATTTACTAATGCCTGAGCATCATATTTGCAGGACCCATTTCCCCTGGCTTATGGGCGGTGATGTAATAAGGAGCAATCGCCTTCAGACAATGCACCAGCCACTTGAGTAGCAACATGTGATACAGGAATGACCGGAACAGTTACGCCTTATGATGTATTGAAGAATTTGTTTACAGATTTTAACTGCATCTGGATGGAAGTAGGAATAGAAAAAATATGTGCAAAGAAAGACAACCTTGTGCCAGATTTCTTGGATCTGAGGATATTGCCTCAGATGTGTTGTGGATATTGACTGCCCAGTGACCATTCCCAATTCCCAACAGCACCCCAGTTCCCTTCTTGAGATTTTTCTCTCCTCCATTGTGTTTAGACCTTGGAACTGGTAAGTCCAGTACATACCCTCCTATGCTAAAAGTGAACGGCTCCTCCTAATGGAACCTTCTGCTGAGAAGCAGGCATGTGACCTCAGCTTGCTCCATTGTACTCTCTCTCCCAGGACTTTGCTTCTTGAGTGGGAGGAATGGTTGGAGTTTATTTATACTGGGGATACCACCCAGGTGAGGCTATCCAGTAGCTTCTGTGACCAAGACCTTCAGGAGTGACCTGGGTCTCATCTGTTCTAAGCCTGGTTTGCCAGTCCCTGTGTTGGTCCTGTGCTTTTCTAGATATTTTCCCTTTCAATAATGCATACCACCCCCAGTCCCCCTTTTGTCTGGAAATAGTCCAGTGTCAGTTGCTCTATTTGTCATTACAAACCTTTGCTGACGCAAGTCCTGGTTAGACCCTCCTTGCCTGACACCTCTTATGATGAAACTTAATCTAGCTAGCTGTCTCTCTCTCTCCTGGAAGTCACATGTAAACACGGCCAACCTCTGACCCTGTGGTTTTCCTTTCTCTGTGAACTCACCCTCTTTCTGTTTATACTTCTTCAGGCAGCATACAAAACAGCTGATTATTTCTCCATTTGCTAAATTCAGTTGTAGTTCAATCCTGTCACCTTGAAGGGAGTCTTAGGTATTCCCAAACTCTCGGGGAACACACTGGCAGAAACTCTGTTTCCCCCCATTTCTTTTAGTATAACAGTTAACCTCATCCACTGTGCATGGATTTCACCTAGCTAACTTTCCAAGGGCAACGGCATTTTGAAGTTCTCAGAAATCACTTCACTTCTATTCTTCATGTACCATCTAGATGTTTAAATTCATCTTGAAATGATTAATAGCCCTCCGAAAATTCTGTCTTCCTTTCCTCTTGACTGTGGATATCCTCTTTTGTGCAAGCTCATGTATTAACTCTTTTTTTAAATAATATTTTATTTATTTATTTACAGGGAGAGACACAGCAAGAGAGGGAACACAAGCAGGGGGAGTGGGAGCGGGAGAAGCGGACTCCCCGCTGAGCAGGGAAGCCCAATGCGTGGCTCGATCCCAGGACCCCGGGATCATGACCTGAGCTGAAGGCAGACGCTTAACTGACTGAGCCACCCAGGCGCCCTCATGTATTAACTCTTAATTATACTCTATGTCCTGGATGAATAAGATACAAAGAAGTAGGAGGCTGGTTTCTTGCCTATTAGGGTTTATAAACCAATTGCAGGTGAGATCTGTGTACGTGAAATAATTCTAGAACAACCTATACCTCCAAGGACCCCCCAGTGACCTGTGATAATGGTTTTTCAAACTGTGTTTCTGAAGCCTTAGTTGTGTGGCACCACCTGGGGGTACCTGGGGGTGTGCCGGGTGAGGAGGGGGCCTATCTGTTGCTCTGTAGGATGCCATTGGAACAGTTACCAAGGCAGACTAATCTGCCTTCAGATCAACACAAGCTGCTGGCAGACAACCGTGCTAACTACAGTGAGGGATCTTTCTTCTGGAAAGTAAAGACTATATCTGCCGCAGGGGAAGAATCGTTCCCCAGCCTGGCGAAGACCCATTGCTGCTGGAAAGGCAGCCCGCTGAGTGTGGATTTGGGTCAAAGGCAGGATGGCCTCTGAGGCTCTTTCCTCAGATGAGGGTTCGAGGACCACGGGAGCCGATCTTCCGCCGATGTACAAGGTGCTTCTCGATCTTCCTGTGGACTACAGATCCAGATCCAGGTCCTGCTTCCAGAACCTCTGGGGTTTTTCTATGCCTGGGCCTCCATGCGGCCCTGCCCTTCCATGTGTGGGTCTCTCTGCTTTGTGCGCATCACTGGCACCCCCAAAACCATAGCCCGCCTTGATGATAAACTCATTGAAGGCAGAGACCACATTTCATCTATATGGATCCCTGGCAACTAAGCAAGGGCCTGGCATGGTTGTTCCATTAAAGACTAGGTTTCTCAGTGTGTCTGTAAGAATTACAGTAGCTGGAGATGAGGAGAACAATTTCTGGTTAGGGTGGTCTGAGAAGACTTACGCCCCAAAAGTTAGGCTTGTATGAGGCCTTTGAAAACCATGGCATATTTAGTTCATGGGAAAGAAGGAGGGCATTTCAGGCATGGAATCATTGCTGAGCCAAGGTTCAGAACACAGTTTATGAGATCCCATAGAGCAGTAAAGTGCAGTAGGAAAGAATCAACTGGGGGGCATTTAAAATATACCCAATTCCTGGATCCCCTTGCGGACCAAATGAAGCAGCCTCTGGAATGGGCCCAGGCTTTGGGTGCCCATACAGCTTCCTCAGTGAGTCTAATGTGCCACAGGGCCGAAGATGGTGCTGGGACTGTCAGGTCACATAGGAGGGGTGTAAAGAAGGGCTGGGTTTGAAGAACGAACACTCCTGATGGAATCTCTTTCCTTTTTGGCCAGGAATTTGGGCCCTGTGCCAACGCATATTAGGGTGCTTTTCGTGTTTTGCAAACTAGGTTTTATGGCAGGTTAATCTGGTTCAGATTCAAATTGAGGGAAGAGGGTGAGAGGCTTGCAACACTGGAGAGCAGGATGGCACAAAGTTCTAGGAGAGGCCTGTTCTCAGGTGGAGGAGCAGAAAAGGGAAGATGAATCCAAGAGACATGGAACAGGAAGAATTAATAGAACGTGGTGGGATGAAACATGTTTTCTCATCAGGTGTGGTAGCAATGGGAGAAATCTTTCTTTATATAAAGATTTTATTTATTTGAGAGAGAGAGAGTGAGAGAGAGAATGAGTAGGCGGGGAAGGGCAGAGGCAGGGGAAGAAGCAAACTTCCCGCTGAGCGGGGAGCCAGATGTGGGGCTTGATCCCAGGACCCTGAGATCATGACCTGAGCCAAAAGCAGATGCTTATGACTGAGCCACCCAGGCATCCCGAAGTCTCTCTTTATATAAACAGTCTCAAAGTTATGTAGGCGAGGAATAGGGAATGGTATTCATTCTCTACACCTGCCCCAGCCCACTCCCCACCACCCCCATAGTAGCTGGATATTAGAAGCTCATTCCTTCGAGTTACCCTCTCCTAAATTATCAGTGCATTCTATTTCCCCTTTTCTTCCTTGAGAAACTTCCTGAAAGGAGAATCTACCCTGATGTCCTCACTTCCCCACCACCCACACTCTCGCTAACCCCCTGCAATCTGTCATCTATCCTGAGTCCCTCTTGACGGCCTCCAGTGGCCTCCCACTCTTTAAAATCCAAACTTCTGTCTGAGCCTCATTCCGCTCCACCCCTTGGCTGCACTTAACTCTCTTTCTTAAAGGTGACGCTCTTGGCCTCTGGGCTGGTGGATGCCCCTGGGTCTCCTTCCACTGCTTAGAGGCTCTTTCTCTAACTTGCATTTTTCCTTCCACCCAGGACAGATTCACCCAGGATCCATCCCCAGGCTCTTTCTTCATTTTCATTTCCAATTGTCAGGAGGACACTGTCCACCTCATTGTCCCATCTGTGCCCCATACTCACTGTCGTTACGGGCACCAGTATTTGCAAAGTCCTTTGTTGTGTGGAAGGTGCTTTACCCACAGTGTTTCACTTGAGCTTCATTGCCCTCCAACCCTGCTTCTTTCATTCTGCTCTTCCCTCCATCTGAATCTTGGCTCTGTTGCCTGCTAACTGAAACCCCAGTTTCTCAGTCTAAAATGGGGATAATTATACTCGCATCGCGAAGGCCTTGTGAGCATTAAACAGGAAAAAGTACAACAGGTAAGCTCACTGTCTGTCACACTGACTTCTTCCTTGAAGGCAGGATCTAAGTTTGGTTTGGTTTAGTTTGGTTTCTCACTAACCCCCAAAGGAAATGCTCCTAATGTAATGGAAGGAATGAATTCCAAACACTAGAAAGAGAAGTTGCCTTAAGTTGATGATTTGAGTAAATTTTGAGGAAGTGGCAAATTTCAACAAAACTAGGTCTGAGCTTATTTTTCCTTCTGAACACCTTCTCAAGGGCTGAGGGGGTTGCAGGTATTTGGGGCCTGAGTTTTGACGAGGTTGGCTCGTGGGAGGTACAAAGATGGCAGTGGGAGTGCCTTTGCTACTCGTGGCCTTGCGTGTCAAGGCAAGGTTCTGGCTTATCAAGGGGTATCAAGTGTTTGTCAGTTGTCTGCACTGGAAGATTTGATGGCAAGATTTTTATACTGTCTGAGCTTGTCTGCTAATTTCTTGTCAATTTTGATTTATGAGTTGTTTCAGATCTATGAACTGCTGAGTAACCTGATCTGTGACTTGCTACTTGGATTACTGCCTGCAAATATTTGGGGGGCTGTAAAGTGATAACATCCTAAGGAATATGGTCAATAATCAGACAGTCCCCATGACAGGGCTGCAGGTGACTTACCTGTAATATGATGTTCTAGCATAACTGTGAAAAATTACTTGGCCTTGGGACCTGAAATGCATTTAGGGTTGTTCGAGAACTATGAACACCAGCTGGCCTTTCTTTAACGCATCGTTCTTAATTCACCTTTTTCAACTGCCAACAGTGATTTGGAACATTGTAATCAAAGCTCTTTGGACTTGGTTCTAGAATTGCAAGGGAAGTGTCTGACTGTTATGTTTGAAATACTTTGGTAGACATTGTGAAGGTATTGGATCAAATGTGGTAAAAAAAAAATGAGGAAGTGGACTATATTTACATTATTTTGCCTCATGTGTGGGAAAGCAAAAGGTAGTTTTCTGAAAACATCCTCACTAAGCTTACTTGCATTCTGTGATTATAGTTAAAACATCATGTAGGTGAATTTCCAATGAACACATGAATACGTGGTGTTGGTGACCAATGCCTTATGGAGATAAATGGGCTGATAATGTCAGGAAAAGCTGCAGACAATTTAAGTTCAGTTTCAGTGACCTTTGTTACTCCTTGCATCAAGAGGTGAAATCAATTATCTCATCCCCTGAAGCTGTGCGGTCCTGTGACTTGTTTTTCCCCCAGAATGCAGTGCAAGTTATACAACTTTGGAGCCTAATTCTTGAGAGGCCTTATATCTTCTTTTCTTGTCCTCTTGAAATGCTGCCCTGGGTCTGCCATGTGAAGAAGCCATGTGGAGTGGCTTCTTAGCCTTGCCTGCTAAGCCCCCCTGGATTCACCAGCTGAGAGCCAGCATCAACCTGTAGACACGGGAATAAGGTGGTCTCGGGTCATCTGAGTCTGTCCAGCCTCAGGAGAGCTCCAGATGACTGCAGCCATCTGAGCGACCCCAAGACAGAGGAAGAATCAGCCAGCTGAGCCCAGCTCGGACTGCTCACCCAGAGAATCATGAGCAAATAAAAGACATTTTAAAGGTTGTTTTAAGCCACAGAATTTTGGGATTTCTTGTTATGTAGGAATAGATAAGAACACAGGCAAATACTATTACTATTCAATGTTGACTTTATTGAGAAATAAAACAAATAAATTGCATAGTGACTTGTTAGATCCTAGAAGTTTAAAGCAGGAAGGGTCTTCAAGGTCATCCCACTGATTCTTCTGATTCTTGACGCTACTTTCATGGAGGCATGTTTGCCGTTGCTAGGAGACCAGCTGGTCTCTGAGGTCTGGGGCCAGCTTTTATGCTTCTGGGTATCCCACCCCCCTGCTTGTATTCCCTCTCTCGCTGTCTCTCTCTCTGTCAAATAGATAAATAACATCTTAAAAAAAAAAAAAGAACCATATTTTATGTACCACTTACTTTTGATAATAGCACTCTTATTGATGCCTTAGTCCAAACAAATGGACCAAGGCATCCCTGTCATCTGTATCCATAATGGACACTGAATTGGGACACAGAAGTCTGGTCGATTCATAACCCAAAATCCTAGGCTGTGGGAACTTTCTACTAGAGGGACCCAAACTACCGTTACCACGCACAGTTAAGGGAGAGTGTGACCGTCATTGGCCTGGGGGTGGGTTAAGAGTAACTGTTCTTTGAAGACTCTTACAAAATGCTTTTTAGCTTTTCTAAGAACTTCTACAGCATTTGATCTTCACTGCAGAGCTGGAGAAAAGGTTACCATCTATATTTTCAAGACATGACAACAAGGACACAAGTGTCAGTTTGCAATAAATCCCCAGGTTTTCTAGTCAACAGTTCAAATTTCTTTGCTCCAGACCAGGCCATCTCAATGACTGGGAGAAGGAGGGCCTTGGACCCCGTGATTTGATGACATGCCCAGCCACTTGTGTTCTACTGAGTCTGGGATTCTGTACCTCTGAGAGACATCGGGCACTGTCCAGATGTCCAGACCGTCCTTCAAGGAAGGACTTGTGGTCCAGCTGTGAGGGGTGGTCAGCAAATAGCCTCTAGCACTGAGGTCCTTCCAGGTCAGCCTCAGGTGCCAGCCGAGAGCTGTATTAGATTTTTCCATTATAAAAGCCATGCTCGGAAAAAAAAAAAAAAAGACATGCTCATTCTTGGTTATTTGGGAAACATGCCCCTCAAAGGCTATTAAAATTTTGCCAAGAATAAATATATTTCTCAATGTACCCTTAAATTAACAGTGGGCCCCTCAAGCCAAAGGAACAGAATAGCCAGTTACTCCTCAGAAAGGGCCACCCCACCTTTCCTCTCATTATCAGTGCTGCCTGTGGCCAGTTGTTCAAGGCTACAGAAAGTCCCTTTGGCAGCCAAGTCTCACCCCACAGTCCCCCCAAAATAAAAACTGCTGCTGCTTCTTTGGGGGGGTGGTAATTATAAGAGACTCAATTACATAACAAATTACATGTATTATAAATATAAAAGACTCAATTATATAACAAATTGCTTTGAAATGATGATTTAAATTGTGTATTGGCAGGAAGTGGATATTTGAATATAATGAGTTGCATCGATTATAAAAGTGTCTTCTCTAAAGCTGGTACAATAACTGCCTCTGTTGGTGGGCTGCTCAAAACACCAGCCAGCTGGAAGACTCCGAAAATGTAAGTTGTTTGAATTGCATTTGGAATATGTAAGGGGATTGGCTCCCTTTGTTGTTTCTGTTCCTGGGTGATAAGGCTCCTGAGAATAGATCCGTGGCCCCAACATGGGGCAGTCGCTCTAGTAGGGCTTCCTGCCAGGGCAGGCGGGGCTGGTCCCCAAAGAACCAGGACAGTGCAAGGCTGGGAAGCCTATAGCCTGCAAGCCCGAAGTAGGTGCCTTAAGCCTCTAGGCATCCAGTCCCCTTCCCAGTCCCCACCTGCTCAGCGCACCTGGGGAAGGAAGCACATGTCTGTTTGGTGGGCTGTGTCCTGTGCCAAACCCTCCACGGCTTTTATGAAGGCTTGACACGTAGGGGTGGTGGATGCCAGGAGTGCGTTAGAACATTTGTCCTGTGTGAACCATTACTGTAGGGAGATGTGGCAGGCCAGAAAAGATTGCCTAGGTTAATGTGGAGGAGAATCAGGAAGGCCCTCAGCCCGTGAACTGGCTACTCTCACACCCAGAGCTCCCCGTCCAATCAGGAGAGGAGTTTAGCAGCCAAGCGTGTTCCGGTTTTCCCAGAAGGGCCTCAAGGAAACCTTGACAAATAAGGGCCATGCTTTTGGCCACCATGGACCCTATAGTCCAAGCACTGACACACTTTTTCTATAAAAGACCAGACAGTAAATGTTTTAGGCTTTGTAGCCATAGACTTCTCTGTTGCTTCTTCGTCATTGTTGTTGTTGTTGTTTAAACAACACATTCAAAATGTGACAGCCATTCTGTGCTTGTGGGTAGTGAGAAAACAGGCTTCAGGCTGGGTTTGGCCCCAGGGCCATCATTGCCATCCCTTCCTGGTGTATTATATTTGGTGGTGAGGCACTGGAATGTTTGCTTTCTATACTGAAGCACTGAGATGTGATGGTGGGCCCCCAGCAGTGAATCCCAGATCGAGCTAGTCCTTTGGGAAGAAGTGGACAAGCACTGAAGAGTCACATGACCTCCCTGGAGACCTCTGACTGACCCTCCAGTTCATGGTCACCTTGTTCTTCTGGCCAGACCTGTGGCTCCTGCAGGACCTTCTTGGCAGTTAGCCTTTACTGCCTGGCCTTTGTAAGGGTGGTCTCATGGGTTGGTGTGCGCCTGGGCTGTCCTCCTAGAGGTCTCCTTTCCGTACCCCATAGCCACTCTGAGAGCCCCTTGTGAGTGGCAGCTTTCAACCATTTCATCTCCTGTCAGTGCTCAGAGCAGTGCCTGTTACAAAAACACTAAGTAATGCGGTCGCTGAGTGATGCTTCGTGTTGCACACTGAGTTCCCCTCTTTTTTCCCTTCCTCACTGGCGAGGCCCAGCAGGTGGAAAAATTGAAGCTATTTTGTGATTTGTGGAGTCCTTGGCAACGTGTGGCCCCTTGAGGGTTTTCTAAGTCTCCTCTCTTGGTTCTCAGTGTTACTGTGCCAAACCCTGTAGTAACCTTTGTGATCTGCTCCCAAAGTGTGGAACGTGGCTGCCCCTTGGGTGGGTGGGGGTGTGCCTGGGTGGCTCAGTCGGTTAAGTGTCTGATTCTTGATTTCGGCTCAGGTCATGAGATTCTCTCTCCCTCTCCCTCTGCCCACCCCCCGCCCCTGCTCACACACACTCTTTCTCTAAAAATAACAACAACAACAGCTTATGGGAATACCTAGAGTTATTTTGTCTTGCCCTATCCTGCTTTTAGGCAAGAACTATGGGTCAGTCTAATCTTACCCTTGACCCTTAGCATCACGCACGGCTTTGAAGACAGCTAAACTGTCGATTATTGAGCACCTACTATGTGCCAGGCATAGTGGGAGCGACTTTACATGTATGGTTTCTAATCATATAGTTACACTGGGAGGGCTACATTATTATCCCCATTTTACAGATTAGGAACCTGCAACCCAGACAAGTTGTCACTTGCCTTTGACCACACAGCCTGTATATGGCTAGGCCAGGAATCAGCAAGGACTTCTTTTTTTTTTAAAGATTTTATTTATTTATTTGACAGAGAGAGATAGCGAGAGAGGGAACACAAGCAGGGGGAGTGGGAGAGGGAGAAGCAGGCTTCCCGCTGAGCAGGGAGCGCAATGTGGGGCTCGATCCCAGGACCCTGGGATCATGACCTGAGCCGAAGGCAGACGCTTAACGACTGAGCCACCCAGGTGCCCCTAACAAGGACTTTTTGAGCATCCACTTTGATGTAGGCACTGCACTAGGTGCCGAGGATGCAAAAAAGAATCAAGCCTGGTCCCTGTCCTCAGGGAGCACACAGCCTGCTCCTTTCTGGAAGGTTGCCCTAGATAACATATGTCTCTTGTCTTGCCTGGAAAACAACTTTGGTTGGGCAAAGAAATGAGGCACTGTCACCTGCCTTCTACCTAAAGCCCTCCTGTCTTCTTCCATGAAGCCCAGGAGGTCTACAGCTGTGCTGAATGGTCTGGGAAATGGAGGCTTTGGTGTCATACCACCTGGGTTCAAATCCCAGCTCGACTATTTTCTGGGTGGTGACCACTGGCAAAATACTCAGCCTCTAAGTGGCTGCTGTGGGTTTAGATGACAGGTCCTGTAGAAGCGCAGAAGATCTCTGTGCAAATCAGCAGCTATTATTACCAACATGTATTGTTTTTAAATGCACTTTTCTTATCAAAGAAAGATGATCAGAGGCTCAGCCTCCCTCCCCACTCCTTTAGTCTCACAGCATCTCACATCCTCCCCCAGGCTTGGGTGGTGGGTGTCATAGGCTGCAGCTTGCAGACTGCTCTGGACGGCACCTGGCACTTTGAAGTGCGTGAGACACACCAAGGAGTGTGAATGGTGGTGTGAATGGCAAGCTCAGTCAGCCAACTCTCCCTGAAGCTTTGATCTGCTTCTGCGTGCTGGGTGGAACAGAACACAAGCTCTTATCTGCCTCTTCGGGGGCACTGGCCCACGCTTGGCTTTCCCACGCTGTTTATATATACAAATCTATCTGTGCCCAGATAGAGACGTGCCAGAAAGCGGGCAGGGGAACCCTCACGCTGGGCTCTTGTCTCCCTGCAGGGTGAGGCTGGGCCATCAGGAAGTCTCCTAGCCTTGGTTTCCTCTCCTCTGAACTGGGAGGGCCTTATCAAGCCTGCAGTCTCATTGAAAAATCCCCTGGGGAGCAGAACCGGTGATGGGTACCTGTGAGAAGTTGGGCAGCCCGGATTGGCCTGGGAAGCGGCTGTTGTCGGGGAGTGTGCTCTGTAGCCTCGGACACAGCTCATCCATCTGGACGAGCTGCCGGGGTGGGGGGGGGGTGCCCGCTGTGCGTGAGGCCAGGCAGCCCAATCGATCTTTGGGAGATAATGCAGGCCCACACAGCCTCGCTGGGCTCTATCGTGCAAGGTGCCATTAAGAGCAAGATAAAAGCTTAGAGCTTTGACTCAATCTTGAAGACAAGGCCCTTGCAGGCATTTTTCTTTGTCACGGTGTCCTCAGGAGAAAGGAGAGTCCCAGGGAAGGAGGAGGAAGATGAAGGAGCAGAGGGGGAAAGTGGTTTTTGAGAGAGTAGACAAGAAACCATGAAAAAGAAAAAGCAAAACTTCGAGAGCGCCCTGAGCTCTTCATTTTCTTTTCATAGTAAAGAGGAACACTGTGAGGGCCAAGTAGCAGGTTTGCGGGGGACACACAGAGCACCCTCTCCTTTTTGTCTGCATTGCCTTGGGCGGAAGGATGGTCCTGAGCATCATTCCCACAGCGGGAGTTTGTTCCTTCAGAGGGGAACTCTATGATCACGTTCTCCTGGGTGACTGGGTGATGGCCTTGCAGTAATCCCCGGCCCAGGGTCTGTCTTTCCTTCCTCTTCTGGCTGGCTTTCCCTGCCTGTTTGTAGGGGCTGGGTCAGCTCAGGAAAGCCTTTCATGGTTTGGCTTCCCCTCTGACCCTCAGAACTTTATTGGACATTTGCTCTCGGGGCTGAAATCCAGCTGAAGAGATCTGGTTTCTCAGAAGTCATTTTGAGAAGTCATTTCAAAGGGAGTCCTTTTGTGCCAGAGCCCCAGTTTGGTGGCCCCAGACCTGCCCCTTTGGGCGGTGAGTCTGGATGAGGCCCTTGGTCTCTTCCTTCCATCCTGCACGTGGAGCCTGGGATCCCAGCAGAGGGGCTGCCCGGGACAGCTTGTGAAGGAGTGGGACTTGGCCCTGTGTTCTTGGTCTCTGGCAGCTCCAGGTGCCCTGCGTTTTCCTCTGACTCTGATCCATGTATCTTCCCATTCCCAAAGTTCTCCTGCTCCCCTGCCCTCATTCATTTTATTAAAGCCTGCTCTAAAAACTGGAAGTGACCCTAACTTTGGGGCTCTTCTCCTTCAAAGAGCCTTCTCTGCTAGGTCCTGCGCTCCCTTGCCCCCACCCAAGGTGAGGTACCCTTCCTCAGGGCTCCCACTATATTCTGTAATGCTCTTTAACTTCCCTTATTCAGTTCCTATCACATTTTGCATAGTTATCCCTTTCTTGACTGTGACCCTCAACAGATGATGAGGTCCTTGAAGGAAGAGGCTGTTAGTCTTTTGCCTTGGTCCTAGCATCGAGCACAATGCTAACACAGTGGGCTCTCAACCCTTGTCCAGTGAGTTAATGAATTCCTTCCTGCAGTTCTTTCAAACTGTCCTAGGGTTTGGCTGAGGTGGCTGAGGGGCAATCGAGCTTCGTGGGAGGGAGGGAGGGTGGGCAGGGGAAGTGGGGTAGGGCATTCTCATCTCCCACCGCCTCCCACCCATGAGATAATTTCTAGCCCCAGCCCTTGCTTTGTCCACAGCAAGTTTACTTTGATCTGTCTTATATTTATGTACATATATATTAAATTATATATTATGCATATTACATGTAATATATACAATATATGATATAGGTGTAACATTCATATTACATATATGCATATGTAACATATCATCTGTATGATATAATATGACATATATATGATGCACACATACATACATATAAAGATATTGTGTCGGAAGAGTTCTGTTTAAAAAAGGTTTGAAAACTAAGACCTTGAACTTTTAATCCAAGGTCTCTCTCCTAGGGCATTTGCTTTCGAAGCCATTACTAATTACCACTTGGACAATGGAAAGCTTTGTGCCAGCTGGAAGCATTCTAGGATTTTACTGAGCTGATGGAGGCATTACTTTTGGGATAGTGACTTTCTTCTGGTGTATGGACCACTCACCCCACCGCCACATCAGCAATCCTGGCCGGTGTTAGGGAATGAAGAAGGAATTGGATGACTAGAAGCCACAAAGCCATTAATGTCATTTATCTCAGAGGGTTTTGGTTATCATCGTTGTTTTGGTCAGCCTTGGGCCAGCTGGGAGGCCGCTGTTGACCAGGTTGTTGTGTGAGGGATGAGAATCTTCACAGACACAGACAAAGCACCTGTTTCTCTTGCTGGCCTGTGAGGCAGCAGCCGTGTGTCAGCTCTTGACCCCCTTTTTCTGAACCGCCCCCTCTTCCCCTTGGAGGGCAGCACCTCTGTCCTTGTGCTTCCTAGATGCTGAGTCCTCCTACCATGACGGTCCCTGTGGGCCTGGCCTTCCTAGTACAGGAGGCCAAGCTTTGGCCCTTCACTCCTTATCAAAATCCAACCAGCTTCTGTCACATGGTGTGATCGTGGCCAGAGCACTGACTTGGGAGTCCTAGAACCTGGTCTTGAGTCTTGAATTACTCATCAGTCATGGGACCTCAGGTGAGCCACACATTCTCCAGAGTCTCAGTAAATGGGACTAAGGGCCCCAACCTTCCTACCATGAGTTGAGGTTCATCTGAAACACCAGGTCGGTTTTTCTCAGCTTTTCCTGCAATTAGATTCCCCTAGGGAGCTTTTAGCATCCCAATTCCCAGGGCAAACCCCCAAACCAATTAAATCAGACTTTCTTTTTTTTTTTTTTTAAAGATTTTATTTATTTATTTGACAGAGAGAGAGACAGCGAGAGCAGGAACACAAGCAGGGGGAGTGGGAGAGGGAGAAGCAGGCTTCCCGCTGAGCAGGGAGCCTGATGTGGGACTCGATCCCAGGACCCTGGGATCATGACCTGAGCCGAAGGCAGACGCCTAACGACTGAGCCACCCAGGCGCCCTAAATCAGACTTTCTGAGACTGAGATCCAGATAGCATTGTTTAAAGCTCTAGAGGTAATTCTCACATGCAGGTAAGGCTGAGAACCACTGTTTAAGGTCCAAGTATTATGAACACTCAAAATATAAGCAGATTCTGAACTTCCATCTGAAAGAAATTGCTTTTCATCTGAGAGCAGAAAATATGTAATTTTCTAATCTAACAAACAAATCTACAGAGGTTCTCAGTCCTGATCTGGTTCAGAATCTCTTTAAGAATCTCCTGAAGGTTGTATAGCCATTTCTCCAGGAATGAACATACTCACAAAAGTTTGCACGTAATTTCAACATATAATATCACCTTCTTAGTAACATTACCTGCTACACCATCACACCCCTCCACACCCACATACATTTCCTATCTTCCTGCCCTGTTTCATGCTTTCTCTGTAGTCTTCATCACTGTCTGCACGCACATCTTCAAGTCCCTCACTGTGCCAGAGTTTCTCAAGGTGTGGTTCCAGGACCACCTTTACTTCATCAAGATACACAGGATGGGATTCAGAATCTGCATTTTCAAAATCTCCCTGAGTTTTTCTTTTCTTTTTTTTTTTTTTTTAAAGATTTTATTTATTTATTTGAGAGAGAGAGAGCTCATGAGAGGGGGGAGGGTCAGAGGGAGAAGCAGACTCCCCGTTGAGCAGGAAGCCCGATGTGGGACTCGATCCCGGGACTCCAGGATCATGACCTGAGCCGAAAGCAGTCGCTTAACCAACTGAGCCACCCAGGCGCCCTCCCTGAGTTTTTCTTAAACACTGAAGTTTGAGAGCCCCTGGTCTGGGGCCCAGAATTCTAAATTCAGAATATTCAGGGGAAAATCTGTTGCTATCTCTTCCAGACCCTGCCTTGCAGATGGGAATTCATCTCCCTCAGTGTACTGGTGATCTTGAGTAGAATTTCCAATGTCCCAGAGAAATCCTAGGTATTTTCCAATTCACCTCAGGAGCGTGCGGGAATGTGGCTCTGTCAGTAGTATGATTTGAAGAGCTTGGATTAAGGTCCCCTATCTAATGGGAAGGTTATCCCCTTCCCTCACCAATCATGGTACTTGGAATTCCATCACTGTCCAGTCATTCTTCCTGAACTCCAGCCTCCACCTCTAGTACAAAGAATAACAAAAACCCAGGCAGCAGGCATATTTGACCCCATCTCTCTGATCCAAGTTTTCCACTGGCTTCCTATGGCCCGCAGGGGGGAAGCATACCCTGATTTTTTGTTGCTAAGAGGCTCTTCAGGGTCTGGCTCACCTCTGCAGCCTTTGCGCCCACTGCCCTTAGCACACACTCCAGTGGGATGCAGCCCCACGTGGTTCTTGGAGCATCACGTACCATTTCCTTCCCCCGCGGTCCTCTGAGATTGCTCTTACATCTCTTTACACATGTCACTCCTCTCCCCAGACTTTTAGATGACTCAGAGGGCAAGCCAAGTCTCCACGTAGCTTCCAAGGCCCAGCGGGATCTGTCCCTTAGCCTCCTTACCTCTCTGCCCTCATCTTCTGCCACTTGCCTGTGTTACTTTGCTGGGGCAGCTGTAAGAAAGCTCTGCAAACTGGGTGGTTTCAAACAACAGACATTTATTTTCTTGAGGTTCTTGGGGCTAGAAGTCCCAAACCAAGGTGTCGGCAGGGCCACGGTCCCTCTGCGGCTGGAAGGGGAAGGATCCTTCTGTGCCTCTTTCTAGCTTCTCGTGGTTGTCGTGTGGTATTCGTTGCTTTGCAGGTGCAGCAATCCAGTCTCTGCCTCTGTTCCCTCACGTTGCCTTCTCCCTGTGTGTCCCTGTGGCTTCACATGGCCATCTTTTTAGAAGAACCCACCCCGCTCCAGTATGACCTCATTGTAATTAATTCTATTTGCAATGACCCTGTTTCCAAGTAAGGTCCCGTTCTGAGTTAATGGGGTCAGGACTGTAAAGTGTCATCTTTTGGGAGACATAATTCAATCCCTAACACCTCCATCTTCTTCATTCTGTTCCAGTCACACTGGCCTAGAAATGCCAGATTTAGCAAACAAAAATACAGGGCTCCTAGTTAAATTTGAATTCCAGATAAACAACAAATAATTTTTTAGTATAAATATGTCCCAAATGTGGCCTGGAACATTTTTTTTTTAATACAAATATGTCCTGTTCAATATTTGGGACATACTTGTGCTAAAAAAATGTAATATGTTGTTTACCCCAAATTCAAATTTAACTGGGCATTCCATATTTTCTCTGGCAACCTATACTCCTTGTTGTTCCTTGAACACAACAAGCATGCTCTCACCTCTAGGCCTTCATGTTGGCTGTTCCCTCTGCTCTGGGATGCTCATTCTCTGATTGCCTTCAGCAAGGCTTTCCTGAATACCTGTCCCTCATATTCATACTGCCTGCCCTCCTTTCTTGCTTTAATTCTTTCCCTTTGTCCCTTGTCTCTATCTACCTGGCTATCTATTTTGCCTGCTGATTGTGTTTATTGTCTATTACCCCCAGTAGAATTTAAGATGGATGCTTTTGTTCACTGCTGTCTCCCCAGGGCTGAGAACAGTGCCTGGCACATAGTTCAGTAAATGTTTATGGGATGGATGAGGCAATAAATCCTTTGACTTTTGCTCGAGCACTGGAGAGCAGGCCTCTGTAGGTGTCGCCTACCTAGGGTGCACTTGCACTTCTGGTAGAAGTGCCCCTCCCTCACGCTCAGTGTAAGTAGTTTGGGAAAGTCCTGCCCCAAACTCTAGATTCAGAGGTATAATGTGATGCATGCTGGCCTGTGAATTCCATCCACTTGGCCACAGGCCTTGGTTCAGGGATGGGCACAGGACCCCAGCTGGTCTCAGAGCCAGTCTCAGAGTTTCTGCTGGAACTACTAAGATAGAGCATTCTCTTCCTACCGGTGTTTCTGAGAGGAAGAGGATGTCAGGTGGAGCTGCTGATAGCCATCTTGTCACCAATAGAGGAAGAGCAAGGGGTCAGCTCATGGCCAGAAGCCTATGAGTGATCTTTCAGGCCTGACCATAGGCAACTACAAAGGTGTTCTGTCAGCTTGGGTTGTCATCACAGAATACCCATAGCCTGGGTGGCTTAAACAACGTACATTTATTATTCACATTTCTACAGCTTTGGAAGCTTGAGATCAAATTGCTGGCAGATTCCATTCTTGGTGAGGGCCCGCTTCCTGGCTTGTGGACAGCCACCATCTCCCCGTGTGCTCACGTGACCTCCTTGTGTGTATGCACGCGCAGAGAGAAAGGGAGCTCCGGTGCCTTTTCCCCTTCTTATAAGGACACTAATCTTATCATGGGGGCCCCACCCTCATGACGTCATTTAACTCTAATTACCTTCCAAAGGCCCTACCTACAAACACCATCATATTTTGGGTTAGGGCTTCAACCTATGAATGGGCGGAGGGGGGAGGGGCGGTCCACACACACATTACTCCATAATACGTTATCTGGCAGGCTTCATGGGGGAAAGCTGCCCTTCCTACACCAGACGCAGTGCACCGCCAATGCATGGCAGGCTCTGAAGGGAGTTGCAATCAAGGACTAGGCCCCTGTGGTCAGCCATTCTTTCATGCATGGCTGCATTCCTGGTCCAGGTGCCTCCATCAGAAGCCTCTTTATTAGGGGAGGACGGGTGACTAGGCTGAAACCTTATGGTGGGAAGGGGAAAGTTGAAGACACTTTTCTCCACACTGACTCAGTACTCAGGACTTTTCTACTAGGTATCCCTGCTCCTCCTGGCCCCCAATCCATAGAAAGACAGGAACCTATTGTTTGAGGCTCCCTCAGCAGTGAGCCAATTCCCCCAGGTGTGCTGATACAGTTGGCCATCCCCAGGTGTTGTTCCATGGGGGAGAATGGAACACTGGGGAGCCAGCAATTTAGCTTCTTGCTTATACTATGGCAGTAAATAAATAAAGGCTTAATTGTTACTTTCATTTTTGCCTTGTTGTCTTAATTGACTACTTTGACACCTGGCATATCAGCTTGGCTCTTGACAGCCTGCTTGAGAATGAAACAAACACAGAGGTAACACAGCTGAGAGACAGAAGAGGGATAACTGGGTCTCTATAACATCATCTGAACTCTGCTAAATCTAGCTGTGCTGGAAGCCATTGTGACACTTAGACCTTTTCATTCTTGAGCATAAGCCAATTAGCTGTGTTTTTGTGCCATCGAATCCTGAGTCAAGTACATCCTTTCAGTGCCCCCCTCCCTCCAGAACTCAGGAACTCCCCCCACCGGGTTCCTGTTCACCTGCGTACTTGCCTTCACCGTGGTCCAGATCAGCCTGTATTATTCTGTTTCATGTGCTTGCCTCTTTCAAGGGACATCTTCTCTTAGAAACCAGGGGTGTGGCTTCTTCTTCTCTATCTCTTTTTAAATCCCCCCACCTCCTACATGCCCTTGCACAGAATCACAAAAAACTCTGTGGAATGAGTACTTAATGAATGAAACTCCAGTGGGCTGTTTATAATCAATTAGGTAATTATAAGTAGGAGGAAAAACTCTTTTTAATATTTAAAAAATTTGCATTGGACACATTTTTTAAATCCCCTTAGGAAATCAAATCTGTGTTAGGGGATACAACCTGTATTCATCATCTTTTGCTGCATAGTAAGTTATCCAAAAACTCATCAGTTTAGAACAACGAACATTTATCCTCTCAGTTTCTCAGGGTCTGGAGTCAGGTACAGCTTAGCTGGGTCCTCTGGCTCTGGATTTCTTACAAGGCTATGATCATTGTGTCCCTGAAGCTGTAGTCATTTCAAGGCTCAACTGGGAGAGGATCTACCTGCAAGCTGACTCAATGTGGTTGTTTGTAAACCTCAGGTCCTCAGTGGCTGTTGGTGGGAGACATCAGTTCCTTGCCACATGGGCCTCTCCATAGGGCTGCTCATAATATGTCACTTGGCTTCCCTCAGAGTAATGAGAGAGCAAAAGAGAGAGAGAGAGATCCACGATGGTGGTCATAATCTTGTTATGATTTAATCTCAGAAACAATATCACAATGCTTTCCCTATATTCTATTTGTCAGAAACTAGTCACTAGGTTAAACCCACACTGAAAGAGAGATTATTATATGAGGGCCTGAATACTAGGAGGCAAGGATCATTGGGAGCTATCAAAGAGGTTGCCTACCACAGTCCACCTCTGACTTCCAAGATTCACATCCCTCCCACATGCAAAATACCTACCTTATCAAGGTCCTTAAAGCCTCATCTCATTACATCAGTTCAAAGTCCAGAGCTGCATCTAAATTAAGTTCAGGTGTGATTGAGGCTCCTCAGGTGTAGTGTCTTAAATACAGACCCTTTTGATCTGTAGACCAACGGAACTAAAGAAATAAGTTATCTGGCCCCCATCTATAGTTGTTGATCAGGAAGTCATTCTTGTCCAACAAGGTAGAAAATTGGAGGCACAAGGGTTCATTGGTCCATAGAAATTCTGAAAGCCTCCAAGTAAGTGCTGGAAGTTTCTTGATTAGATCTCAAGGCCTAAGATTAATTCTCCATGGCTCTTGGCTCCACTCTCTGAGCTGTTGATTCTGCCCTCTGAGTCATCTTTCCTTTTCTTATTTTATTTTTTAAAAGATTTTATTTATTTTTATTTGAGAGAAAGAGAGTGAGAGAGAGAGAGAGAGCACAAGCGGAGCAGGGAGAGGCAGAGGGAGAGGAAGAGGGAGAAGCACACTCCCCACTGAGCAGGGAAGCCTGATGGGGGGCTTGATCCCAGGACCCCAGGATCATGACCTGAGCTGAAGGCAGCCTCTTTACTGACTGAGCCACCCAGGTGGCCCTCATCTTTTGTTTTTTTATGAAAGGTAGCATATTTTTGTAGCTGAGCAGCTTTCTCAGCTTGCTTCTTGCCAGTAGAATTATAGGGGTTGAAAAAGTCTCCTCATTCTGTACCGTTTCTGTCTCCTGTAGACAAGTTGGCTATCTTTCTACAAATATAAGTCTTTTAAGAAACTTGTAGGTCTCCTGTGAATCTCTTTGGGATTCACTCCATTAGGCAAAAGCCATACCTACAGATTTCTTTGTGATAAGCCCCTTTGCTTTTGCTGAAATGGTTGAGGTCCAATGCCCTTAACTTTCTAGAGGCCCTATAGTTTGATTGAGAGGATTTGTGAAGCAAACCCTTAATCTCTTATGATAGTATAAGAAATATGTGTTTGCTCTTCATCCCCAGCTCCTGGCCAGAGCTCCTTAGGACATTATCTCTATAATGCCCTAAGGGATAATAGCAGTAGGAACATCTTTTGTTATAATATTTGAATTTTGTCCCTAGCTCCTGAAACAGCTCCAGAGTGATAAAGCTGAAAAGAGCATCTTTTATAAGTTTGTGTTAATGAGATGACTTTTGGAAAGTCCCTACGGTTGGGGGCGGGGGTGGTTGCTAGTGGAAACAACCACATGATTAGAGAGTTGGAACTTTCAGCCCCATCCCCTGATTTCAGGGGCCACTAATGGCAATGATTTAATCAATCATGACGATGTAATGAAGCCTCCATAAAAATCCTGACTGAAGGGGTTCTGACAGCTTCTGGGTTGGTGAATACTTGGGAGTGCTGGGAGGTGGTGCTCTCAGAGAGGACATGGAAGCTGTTGCCCTTTCTCACATTCTTTACCCCAGGTGTCTCTTCTAGTTGGCTGTTCCTGAGTTGTTTTCTTTATTATAAATGGGCAATTGTAAGTAAAGTGCTTTCTTGAGTTCTGTGAGCCATTCTGGCAAATTATTGAGCCCAAGAAAGGGGTTGTGGGAACCCCCCTGCCCCCATTTATAGTTGGTTGGTCAGAAGTATAGGTGACAAGTGGGACTTGAGATGTGTATCTGAAGTGGGAGGGGGAAGGGTTGTGGGATGGAGTCCTTGCCCTGTGGGGTCTGCACTAATTCCAGGCAGGTAGTGTCAGAATCTAGTTAAATTGTAGGACGCCGCAAACAATGAATCATGGAACACTACATCAAAAACTAATGATGTGATGTATGGTGATTAACATAACATAATAATAATAAAAAAAAAATTGTGGGACGCCCAGTTGGTGTCCTATGAGAACTGGAGAATTGCTTGGTGTGGAAAACCCACGCATCTGGTGTCAGCAGTGTTGTAAGTAGATGGAAACGGGAGTATTTCTTTCTTCTTTAAGGGGATTTTTATAGACTCTGAGGCACCACCTTTGATCTTTCTGAGGTCTTTTTTTTATTTTTTTATTTTTTTTAAGATTTTATTTATTTATTTGACAGAGAAAGACACAGTGAGAGAGGGAACACAAACGGGGAGTGGGAGAGGGAGAAGCAGACTCCCTGCCAAGCAGGGAGCCCAATGCGGGACTTGATCCCGGGACTCCAGGATCATGACCTGAGCTGAAGGCAGTCGCTTAACCAACTGAGCCACCCAGGCACCCCTGATCTTTCTGAGGTCTTAACAAAAAGTTTTACTTTTATATCCTCAGTTTCTTATTTATTTATTTGAGAGAGAGAGAGCATGAGCTGGGGGGTGGAGAAGAAGGTCAGAGGGAGAGGGAGAGAGGGAATCCCAAGCAGGCTCCACTCTCCAGTATGGAGCCCAACGCAGGGCTAGATCTCATGACCGTGAGATCACAACCTGAGCCGAAATCATAAGTCAGATGCTTAACTGATTGAGCCACCCAAGCACCCCTTAGTTTCATCTTTAGACACTGTTTTCCTGCTAGTGCCTTGGATTTGATATTTGTTTGAATGCCATCTGGAGAGGCTGAAAATTTTAAAATCTTTTTTTTTGGGGGGGGTGGGGGGGTGGGTGGTGGGGACTATAATAGTCTTTCCCTCAGTTTATTTCTCTCCTCCTTCATTTTACTATAAGGAGCAAAAAGGGACCAGGTGGCACCTCCATCACTTTGGAAACACCTCGTAACTGATCACCTAGGTCATTAGGAATATCTTCTACTTTCCATATAACTGCAGGTAATGGTGTTGCTAAACTTTCTGCTATTCCAAAATAAGGTCCCTCCTCTTGCAGTTTCTAATAGCATGTTTCTCATTTCCTTCTGAGCCTTTATCAGCAGTGTCTCCAAAGCCAAGATTTCTACTCACTGTCTATTCAAGACAATTAGGCTTTCTTTAACATGCTCCTCAAATTCCTCCTACCCTCTGCACACTGCTGGGTTCCAAAGCCACTTGCACACATATCTGTTCCAGGAACCTTACTTCCAGGAAACAAAAATCTGTATTTATCCCTTTTCTCCTCTTACCTCCAGAGGTGACTATTCTAACATACATAAAGCATCATTTTGTTTGTGAAGACTTCATATAAAATTATACTCTTGTTTTATGAGCATATATTTTTACTTTCTTAAATGGTATTGTTTTAAATATCTCATTCCGTCTCCCACTCTTTCCAACCATCACTATGCTTTCAAGCTCCATCCATGATGTTATGTGTGACTAGATGTAGTCAGTGGCTTCCAACTGTGTGTAGTACACCCTGGGTTACTCCCTCCCTCATGTTTTATATGTCCAGTGCCCTAGGGATGGGTACCCAGATGATCTCCATCTTCATGCCATCATCACAAATAATGTGGCCTTGAGCATCCTAATCCATAGCCCCTTAGGAATTTGTGTGAGGATGTCTTTGTGATATATGCATACCCAGAAGTGGAATTAATGATGCTTAGGATATACATAGGCTTAAATTGACTAGGAAGTGCCAAATTATTCGTAATATTCATACACTAGTCTTCATTCCCACCAGTCATGCATCAATGAACTTGTATGCCACATCTAGGCTGACGCTCAGTATCGTCATCCAGCTTAATATTTTTTTCAGTCTATTTGGTATGAAACTGTATCTCATTAATATTTTGATTGGCGTTTTTCCTGACAATGGATGAGTTTGAGCATGCCTTCATATACTTTTGACTTCCTTCTTGCACGGATTGCCTGCATATATCCTTCTTTGTATCCCTGATTTTTAAGATCAGAGAGCAGGTATGATTTCCTCTGCATTCTCCACTGCTCCCAGCAACACTGATGGATGTTGACTGATGACTGATGAGAAGGTCAATGTGGCTGTGTTATTTGAGCTTCTGGATTTTGAGGCCTACTTTTCCTCCACAGAGCCTGAGGTGTTTGCCTTCATTCATTCAGAACACATTCATCAAACAACTACCCCGTGCTAAGTCTTCCTGTGCAACTCTCCCTCCCGGCAAAGCCCAAATGACCTGTCAGTCACTCTATCAATTGAACAGAAGAATGAAACTGGTCACACTAGTCATCTGGCATGAGACAGACTCTGGTAACATTTTAAGTGCCCTTTTATAGACTCCTCTGATTCTAACTCACTGACTAGTCGATTTTTTTCCTTAACTGTTGTTTTTAACTGCCACGTGCCTAAAGCAAGGCAAGATCCAAGGAATCTTAGCTATGTATTTGCACGTCAACACGAGACTTTGTTAAGTGTCTCTGCTTATGAGGCACAATCCCACATTGTAGTGAACTATGATTGCTGAAAGCTATCATGATTTCACTGTCAAAAAATAAACTCTCCTTACTGTATTCTATAAAGGTCACAAATCTCAGTGTGACAACATTTACTGGCATTTCCAGAGAGAAGTAGTATTCTCAGCCCTAACCTAGCTACTCCCACACCCACCCACTCCAGGGCAGGGTTAGGAGCCCAAATCTGTAAGTCTTGACTGAAATACCTCCACCCCATATTGTAATTATCTGTTTATTTGCTCTTCCTCCTCTAGATTTGGGACACATGGAGGACACAGATTGTGTCTTATTCATTTCTTTAGTTTACTAATACTTAGCAAGGCATCTGTCACAGAGTAAGTGTTCAGTAAACATTTATTGATTGAATGAATGGACATATGAAAAAATATTTATTGAGCACCTACATGCCACATACTATGTCAGATTCTGGGAATTCATAGATGAATAAGACACAGTTTAATTATAAAATAGTGTGGAAAATGTACAGAGGAGAAGCACCGCATCTTATGGGGAGATGAATCTCAAACAAAGAAGGAATGCCATTTGCAACACTCATCTTTTTCATCTCCGAAAGAGTTCTTCAGCCTTAAATTCTGGATATGGCTTGTACTTGACTTGCAAGAAAGAGGCTTTTTCTGTGTGGACATGTCTCTGAGAGGTGTGGGTATGGATGCTGCCTGTCCACGTGTGCCTATTCCATTGTGGCCTGAAGTTAGTAAAGGGAGGTTGAAGGCTATTTGCCCACCTTCCAAATGGCTGGAATAGCTATAGAACCATCTGGGGCTGTAGTGCAGACAAATAAGTGAGCATCACACTATTGGACCCTTAATTCCTTTGGTATGTGATCCAACAGTTGGGAAAATCTAAGCCAGCCTAGGAGTGAGCTTTCCCAGCTCCATCTCAAATCCATGTCAATTTTCAAATCTTTGGTCAAGTGAAAGGGACTTGGGTCAAGTTCTGTTCAAAGGTTTGGGCTTTGAGGGAAACTTAGACAAGTAAGCTTGCTGAACAGTCTAGTTACGTACCTCTTGGAAAACATACTAGTCAGGCCTCTGCAGGAACCTTGTTTCACTTCGTATCAGCTCAGTGAGAAAGCTGAACAGTGACTTCTAAAATGGGCAATAGGTATGGGGCCGGGTGGGGAAGTATGCTAGATTTGGCATATGTCTTCCACAGAAAAACAAATACTCATTTCTTTGTTTTCGCTTTAAAAGATACTTCTTATAGGGCGCCTGGGTGGCTCAGATGGTTAAGCGTCTGCCTTCGGCTCAGGTCATGATCCCAGCGTCCTGGGATCGAGTCCCGCATCGGGCTCCCTGCTCCTTGGGAGACTGCTCCTCCCTCTGCCTCTCTCTGTCTCTCATGAATAAATAAATAAAATCTTTAAAAAAAAAAAAAGATACTTCTTATAAAAAAGGTTCTTTGTAAAGAATCACTTAATACTTGGTATTTCATCAAGTGAAACAAATTTGGGTTCTCCTGAGCAAATCCCTAAAGAGATTTCCTTCATTTCCGTATCTGTGGACTTTGGATAGCAGAGTCTAATGTGAAATAATCTTCAATAAAATTTTTTCATTGATATTCTACAGGGCAGAATTCTTTTATCTTTATTTGCTGCCTAATCTTGAAGCATTTGCTCAGTAACCACAGTGTGGGCTTCAGTTAAATATGCAACTCCTGCCTCTGGCATTCTTCTACAAAATTATTGAACTAGTTTGCTGGTGTGTATTTACCTCTATTTTTAAGGACTCAGTGATTGATAACCAGGATAAAGTGCACATGAGTTGCCTTTGTTTGTTTGTTTGGGGTCGGTGAGCCTGTCTATCATAAACCAAAATAGTCAATAGACGATGAATTGATGAAGGCTACCACCAATAATAATTGCACAATGTGAGGACAACCAATAGAGTAGGGGTTGGTAAACATTTTCTCTGAAGGACCAGGTAGTAAATATTTTAGGCTTTGTGAGTCATATAGTCTCTATCATAACTACTTACCTCTGCTGGTGTAGGGTCAACTCAGCTGTAGACAATATGTAAATGAATGAGCATGGCTGTATTTCTATAAAACTTTATTTACAAAAACAGGCAACAGGCCAGATTTAGCCTGTGGCTATAGTTTACTGATCCCTAAACTAGGATAGAAATAAGTAGCTTTAGGGTGCCTTGTGGCTCAGTCAGTTAAGCATCTGCCTTTGGCTCAGGTCATGATCTCAGGGTCCTGGGATTGAGCCCCATGTGGGACTCTCTGCTCAGCAGGTAGTCTGCTTCTCCCTCTCACTCTCCCCCCAACCCCCACTATCAAATTAAAAAAAAAAAGAAAGGAGTAGCTTTAGCTATGAAAAATATCATAAGGGCCCTCCCCTTTGAAACTCTAATTTTGCCCTGTATCTTAGCATACAGCATTTGCTGTCCAGTTTTGTTTCCTGAGCTTTAGGTTTATAGGGGGAGTGAGGGGTTAGAGTGACAGTGTTTGCAGAGGATTCAATGACAAGAAGCTCTAAGGGGTGGGGTGCCCTTCCCTTTTGTTTTCAAGCCTCCTGTCCTCTCCTAGCTGGGCCATGGTAATGGGCTGAAATAGAGAAGGGTCTGGAACGGAAACCAACCACTCCGCCGAGGATCTGTGGCTCCCAGGGGAGTTGGGGTTTGGTGCTTAGGGGGAAAGAAGGGACGTGCTTCTGGGAGTCTACTCCAGCAGCCCAGAGATGAGCAAGAAAAGAGACCAAGGTCCCCAAATTCTCCTGGGTGCCAGGTTGGTTCTGGTTTGGAAGAGGTCATTTTCAGGGCACAGCTTGTAGGCACAGAGCTTGGCTAGTGGTTTGTGTTTCACTGGTAAAGAAGATCCTGCGATAGTTCTTGTGCTCTCTCTGCAGCCGTCGACAGATGTGGACTCCTTATTCGGTTTCAGTGTTGGCCGAAGCAATGATTCCACCGTCTCCATTGGGGACACAAGGGACGCAAGTAACAACTAAAAGAAAGGTAAGAAACTGAAGGTCAGGTATCCTTTATTTGGAAAAGGGCCAATAAGTACATTAGTGAATGTATGGAGTGGATGTTGCAGCTGAGACCAAATCTAAGATTGTGGTTAATTTTCTTTCTACCTGGAGTAGATCCCTAATGTTGCTTTTTTGCTCAATCATTTTTTCCCCCAAGGCTGAGCAAACATAAGCCATCCTTGAGTTCTCGGCTCTGGTAGGTTCCCAAGTGAGCAGCATCTGTTGGATGGAGAAGTAGTTCATGCCCAAGATGTTTTTAGAGGGCTGACCCAGCGTCGGTGTCAGGGCCATCAATTAGACAGTGGGAGAGGGGAAGCAAAGAGGCAGCCATGAAGTTGGTAATTACACACCACAGTACCATTGACCTCCAAGAGCAGGTGGCGGTGGCAAGTGAAATTCCAGGCTCTGTCACTCAAGATTCATTTTCGCTCTTGTGTTTCGGCCTGAGGGGATGCTCACTGATCTGGAAGAGATTGTCTACACTGTTTTGTTAATAATAAGGACAATAAGAAAATAGTGTATTTAATACAGAAGGATATTTTCCTTTCCTTAGTTGCTTGAAAGTTGCTATTACATTTTTAAAACCTCTCTCTTATTGTTCTCTCTCTCTTTATATATGTGTGTGTATATGTACACATATATACATCTACACATATATGTGCAAATTGGGAAGATCAGGATCTACATCTATAGTATGAGTTCAGTATTTACTGCTTCTTCATTTTTAAAGATTATTATTTATTTATTTATTTATTTACTTATTTATTTATTTGAGAGAGGGTGGGGAGAACACAAGCTGGGGGGAGGGGCAGAGGGAGAGGGAGAGGTAGGCTCCCTGCTGAGGAGGGACCCTGGTGCGGGGCTCGATCCCAGGACCCCGAGATCATGGCCTGAGCCAAAGGCAAACGCTTAACCGACTGAGCCACCCAGGTGCCCCAGTATTTACTGCTTCTGTAGAACTGGCCCTTTGTTGAGGCCTTTGCAGCCCTAATATTTCCATTTCTTCAGCCTTGCCTTGTTTACAGAGCCACTATTACTCCCGAGTCACAGGTCCAGAGAGGAGGACCCAGAAAAGGATACCCAAGCTCTGGCAACAGATTTGGTGACATTATCCTTCTGCCTTCCCAGTTGTACTTGCCGTTTTCAATGTCACTCTGAGCTGTGATTCTGATTCCGTCTCCCTTTGTCTCCAGCTTCTCTTCATCCCAGTGAGGCACTTCGCTTTTGGCCTTCAGTGTGGTGGGGAGGTGAGTGAATTTTCTTGGGTGCCTATGTTCGGTCCTGAGCAGCCTGGAGTCAAGGGGTGGGGGGTATGGACAGCGAGGCATAACAGCTTCATTTTCACTAGCCCTTGAGCCACGTCAAACACTTCTTGCAATAACAGACCCCAATCTGCAACTGATGTCCGGGACAGATGGAGGTCTTGGCAGAAGCTGAGATTGCTTTCCAATTTCACTGAGATTATAAAAACAACATTTTTGAACTTTATATCCTAGCACTCCTGACCCTGAGCATTTTATTTTTCTTTTGTCACTGCCTTCTTTGAAGACCAAGTCACCTGTTCCTTCAGCTTGAGACAATGTTTTCAGGTGATAAGAAAAGACAAACTATCAGAAACCGCAGAGGTGCCAATTATCTACCCTTTCCTTGCTAACAACTTGCATGTCTACTCATTGGTTTATATAAAAGTAACTACGTCTTTCTCTTAACATTCTTGGAGGGGGTGGGGGGTGTCTGTCTGTGCCAAAGTAGCCAGATCAGACTTTTTAAATGAACAAGAGTCGGAAAAAAAAAAAAAAAGGTAAATTGACTTTTTATAGGGAAACAGGCCATTCCTCAAAAACTATTAAAGATTCTGTCATCTAGAATATCCCTATCCTGTTGACCTTATTTACAGATTTCATGAAAAATACATCATCATAACATTGATATATGGACCCTGTAGCATCCAATTTCTTGAAGGCATCTGAACCTGATCAGGATGCTGGTCATGCACTCATAAACGTGGGGGCAATATAAATGAGATGATGCCCCATGGACTATAATACCCACAGATGCTTTTCTAAAACATGCTCATATCCTTTGGAAACAAGGCAATTTGGCTCTCTACCTTGGCTCTGAATGAAATAATGTTCTGGGTGGGGGAGGCAGGTAATAAAAGCAACGATTGTGAAGTGTTACTGGCAGTTTTTTTCATTTTTACTGCAAGCTGGGCCTACATTTGTCTTCATTGTCAAAGGGCTGGTGTTGTTTACAAGTTAAGGACAAGGAAGCAGGAAAGTTTATTCCATTCTCTGGGCCGGGAAAGCACCATTTCCTCATCATGAATCCAAAACCACATCTTGAACAGGAATTAGGTGACACATCGTTTTAGATTTGGTCCCATTTGGAAGGTTTCCTTGCTCTTTTCCCCATACCTGCCTGGTGGTGTGGAAATACCTGGCAAGAGTTGCTCTTAGAGGGTGATAGCGAACCAAACTCGGCCATTTCTGCTCCTGCCCCCCCCGTGTCAGCTGACTGGACATTGAGAACAGCTGTGGGGTCTAGCCTTTGCCAGTTGACAAAACTTTACCAGCTTTTCTCATCCTTCAGGAGAAACAAAAGGTGGGTGCAGTAATTTTGGAGGTGGAGTGATGGTTGGTCAACTCCTTTATTGTGGACAGTGATGCGGGTCAAAAAGGTTTACTCTGCATCCAGGCCTCCATGTATTGACGATCTATCCTGATTGTTAGGACAAAGCTCCAAACCAGGAGGCACATTACTCTTAGAGTGCCTCTACACATACTGGATGAAGAACAAGAAGGAACTTGTAATCCTTCCTCATACTTTGGAGAAAAACCAGCCCAACACTTTCCGTCGGAGATATTTTCTGGGGGGTGAGAGGGGGGAAAACAGCTGGAAGGGAAATGCACACACACACACACACACACTTCAAAACAAATCTAAAATGCAAGGAACTTCAGAGATGGGAACAGGGACTGAAATCCCAGCCCAGAGCTTGCAAATCCTCAGCAGCTGAACAGCAAGCCTCTGTGTGCCCCATCCTCATTTATGAACAGTCAACAAAGCAACTGCAGGTGATCTGGGCTGATGCCGTGGAGGCCTCTCAGATGGCTGGGCTCCTGCAAACTTATTCACCACCTCATTAAAGCAATTTCAAAATCAATTCCGGATTTGACAAGCCGTCAGTACATTGTTGCTTCTCAGTGATGGGAGTGACATGTTAACAGCAATTAGACTTTTGCACATGCACATTGGAGCCTGTTCAGCATATTCTTTATTAGAAGAGCCTAAAAAGCGTTATTATAATCATCTAACCTGGGGTCATGGACACATGCTCTATGATCTCCGCCTCTGTCAGCAGTCCCCTTGGTGAAAATTTTCCTATTGTCCATAGAGATTAAAAGGAAGTACTTACCCCAGATGCAATATTGGAAAATCAAAGGTCAGAGGAAAGCTTGTGGTAACCTCCATGTTTTTTAATACAATTTATAGGAGCAGTCAGATTAGCATGAACAGATATTGCACCTTCTAACAGATGGAGCAGGATTCTTATGCAAACGAGGGAGGACAGGCTACAGTGGTTTGGTGGCAACATTCTTAGGGCAGGAGTGGGGATGCTGTTATCTCGACTGTGGCTGGCCAGCACTTGGACAGTGAGGATGGCAAAACCTTCACTCCAGATGTGCTCAGAGGCATGTCAGTCCTGTATGTCATGGAAAACCACTTCCTTCTGTAATAAAATCAGCCTCTCCTGTTTGGAACGGTCCCCTTTGGAGCCAGTTCTCTTGGTCAGCTAAAGTCATCAGTGGGAGCTGTTTCCTTCTCTGCTTTGGGGGCCCAGCAGAATGTACTGAAAACGAGTAGTGTAACCTGATCTCACCAAGACTCTGCCAACCAAATGAGATCCAAATAAGTCTCAAATCTCGTTGGACCCCATTTACTTCTGGGTAGTCCCAGGAGAGAGTCTCTCCTGTGCCCACAAACAATTTCCTCCTGGTCTTCTCTTCTGATTTCTGCTTTGATGGCTACCATTTGAGAGTGGTTTTACGCCCAGTGTCCAGTGTGAATAAAGCTAACATCTTACAACAACCCCTAAGTAAATACTTTTATTATTTCCAATTTGAAGATGAAAAAAAGGAGAGCAGCAAGATTCCCCCAGTTGCCTAGTATCTCATTGCTAGAACACAGGATGCAAACTCAGGCAGTCTGGTTTCCAGTCTCCCATGGTTAGTCATTATTCGATGCTGCCTGTTGAGCAAAAGCTGATCTCTACCCAAGGGGACCACCTCCCCAGCTCCCAAAATATTCAATGTTCCAGTAAACATTTACTGACTGACTAACTGTTTTACGCAATGAATGAATTTGGATTGACTCCATGATGGCCAGATTCATGCAGAGCTATATATTTCAAATTCCCAGCCTTCCCAAGCAAACCCAGATTGCTTACACTGGCCAGCCTATTTAAAATTGCAAACAGCTCTCAACTCTGTAGTCCATAGTCGCTTTCCCTGCTTTAAGTGGTGATGCTTATCACCACTGACATATGGTATATTTTGTTTGCCTATCTCTCCCTCTAGAATATAAAGGCAAGAATTTTTCAGTGTTTTGTTCTTTCAGTGCTAGGACAGTGCCAGCAACAAACTGTGGTCTGGATAATTGTTGAATAAATGAAAGGGTTATGTATTTCAGGTATAAATAGGGTAGGGAATGTGTCCTATCTTTGGTTCAGAAATAGATCCACAGACCTATGTGCATCATTGATGAGAAACACAACACAAAAAGCAGGAAGGAATTTAGCGCTCTTGCCTCTTTGTCATTTTTAGAGAGTCATTTGCTTTTGATAACACCGAGCTGATGGTAGAACCAGAACTAAAAGTCCATGTCTGTGTACTTTCCCACCCCATATCCCACCACTTAGTGTGACCAGATCTAGAGATTTCCTTTTCCACTTAGCTCTATATTAAATGTCTTCTCTGAAAGCCCCCAACTGATCTGATGTTGCCCCCACTCCCACTTTGGGTTCCTTCCTGGTTGGCTGACTGCAGGGGCTATAGGGGGTCCCTGTTGTTTTGTTGGATGGGGGTTTGCTAGCTTTTGAAGCAGGCTTGCTCATTGCTGATTTCCCCCAGGCGCTTGTTTTTGAAGCCAACACTTCAAAGGCAAGCAACATTTGAAATTCCTCAGCTATTCATCCAGTTGGTAAAACTAGATGCACACCTTCAAGAAGCCATTTGTTACTTTCATTGGGGTCAGCAGATAAGCAGGAAGCCACCATTTGGAGGATGAGCTGACAGCCTACCATGAGGATCAGTAGGTCTGCAGAGGGTCTGCTTGGGGGTTAATATTTTGATGTAAAGTTTCCCAAAGAGAGGTTTTAGGAAAATCAAGTGTGGAAATTGTGTGTGTGTGTGTGTGTGTGTGGTGTGTATGTGTATTTGATGATGATGATGATTTTGGATGGTGGGTAGGCAAAAGGTTGAGAAGAAATCTTAGCATTTCCAACAAGAATGAATAGAACAGCAGTTTTCCAAACTATGATCCAGGCATCCTTGGGGGTTCCAGAAACCTTTCTGGGGGTTCTGTAAAGTCAAAACTGTTTTCATAGCAACACTAAGATATTATTTGCCCTTTTCACTGTCATTCTTTTTTTTTTTTACTATTTTTTTTATTATGTTATGTTAATTACCATACATTACATCATTAGTTTTTTTTTTTTTTAAAGATTTTATTTATTTATTTGAGACAGAGAGAATGAGAGACAGAGAGCATGAGAGGGAGGAGGGTCAGAGGGAGAGGCAGACTCCCTGCTGAGCAGGGAGCCCGATGCGGGACTCGATCCCAGGACTCCAGGATCATGACCTGAGCCGAAGGCAGTCGCTTAACCAACTGAGCCACCCAGGCGCCCACATCATTAGTTTTTGATGTAGTGTTCCATGATTCATTGTTTGCATATAACACCCAGTGCTCCATGCAGAACGTGCCCTCTTTAATACCCATCACCAGGCTAACCCATCCCCCCACCCCCCTCCCCTCTAAACCCTCAGTTTGTTTCTCAGAGTCCATAGTCTCTCATGGTTCATCTCCCCCTCTGATTCCCCCCCTTCATTCTTCCCCTCCTACTATCTTCTTCTTCTTCTTCTTTTAACATATAATGTATTATTTGTTTCAGAGGTACAGGTCTGTGATTCAACAGTCTTGCACAATTCACAGTGCTCACCATAGCACATACTCTCCCCAATGTCCATCACCCAGCCACCCCATCCCTCCCACCCCCCACCACTCCAGCAACCCTCAGTTTGTTTCCTGAGATTAAGAATTCCTCATATCAGTGAGGTCATATGATACATGTCTTTCTCTGATTGACTTATTTCGCTCAGCATAATACCCTCCAGTTCCATCCATGTTGTTGCAAATGGCAAGATTTCATTCTTTTTGATGGCTACATAATATTCCATTGTATATATATACCACATCTTCTTTATCCATTCATCTGTCGATGGACATCTTGGCTCTTTCCACAGTTTGGCTATTGTGGACATTGCTGCTATAAACATCGGGGTGCACGTACCCCTTTGGATCCCTACATTTGTATCTTTGGGGTAAATACCCAGTAGCTTTTCAATGTCATTCTTTCATCAGTGTACATAGGAGTTTCCAGAAGCTACCTGTCATGTGATATGGCAAAAGAATGAATGCAAATGCAGGAATGAGAAACTAGCTGTCCTCTATTAAGCCAGACATTAAAGAGATTTGCAAAAAACATAAAACAGTGTCCCTCTTCTCCCTTTTGTTAGAAAATGCAGCTACTCTCCATAAAGTTATATTTTTATGTTAACATATAATAGGCTTATTATTTTTAAATGATTTAATAAATTTAAATAATTTCTCAATCTTAATTTCTAACACAGTAAAGACTGATGTATATATATACACACATACATAATATGTGTATATATATATATACATACACATATACATATTGCACTATAAATAAAAGCACTTTCAGATCCTCAAAATTTTTAAAAGAGTGAAGAGGTCATGAGACCAAAGTTTGAGAACCACAGTAATAGAGCTGTCAAAACTTGGTCTGAATAAAGCCACAGAGAATCATACATTTTAGAATGAGAAGGATCCTTGAAGCATGATCTGGTCCTGTCGCCTAGCTTGCTCAGGCAGGCTAGGTATTATCCCTTTTTACATATGGGATTACAGAGACCCAGAGGGTTCACAGACTTCCCCAAAACTCCACAGCTTTTGAGTGCAGTTAGGGAGAGAAGTGAGGTTGTGGCAAGATTGGGACGACAGGTCTTGTTCTTTTTGATGCAGACAAAGCTCTACCCACTACCCCACTCTGCCAGGGACACAAATGGTCCTTCCTAAGAAAATGTAAACAACAAACATACAAACCTATCTTCTTCTTTCTTTTCTTTTCCTGTTAAATCTACCTTTGGTAATTTTTCTGGTGGTGGATCTGAATGTGCTAGAAAGAACTATTTATTTGCTTAGCTTATTGGGTTTAGAAATGGTGGGCTGAAGTTGGTGATGTTGGCAATGCTGGCTGCAGTCCTTGCAAGGCTCAGCTTGTGGGGGAATCCACTTCCATATTCACTGGTGAGGCTGTTGGCAAGCCTCAGGCTCTGGCTGGCTGTTGATTAGAGATTTTAGTCCCTTGCCACATGGACATCTCCACAGCTGCCCAGCTCACAACATGGCAGCTGGCTTCCCTCAGAGTGGGTGTGAGTGAGAGGGGCTACCCAAGATGGAACCCATAGTCTTCTTGTCACCTACTCTTGGTAGTGACACCCCAGCACTTTTGCCATATTCTAATTTTCAGATGTGAGTCACTAGGTCCAGCCCACATTCAAGGGGAGGGGATTACATATAGGTATGAATACCAAGAGGCACGGATCCTGGGGAGCCATCTTAAAGGCTGGCTACTACAACCTCTAACCTTACATTTGATCTTCTCCATCATCTGGTGACCTCATCACACAGTGCCTTTTAAGTGTAAATAACTTGTGTTCATTATCTATGGGCTGGTCTGATGCAGAGGTTAAAACCATGAACTCTTCTGGGATTTTATCTCCGCTCTACCGCTCTGATAGCTTTTGACCTCAGGCAAGTGACTCTGTGTCTCAGTTTCCCACCCATAAGATAGGGCTGATAAACATTGCTCCTTCTTGGGAGTTGTTGTGAAGATTGAGTTAATACATACTACAGAGCCATTAAAACTGTGGCTGGCATGGAGTAAGCACCATATGGGTACTTACAGTTACAGGTTTCCCCCCACCATCTGAAAGTAGAGTATTCCTATTAGGTTTTTCCGATATCTTAGGACACATCTTGCTAATGGATGCACAAAATAAATGGAGATAAAGCACAGATGCTCACAGAGTTCAAAGCTATGGCAGCTTTATGTTGAGTGAAATCGCCAGGGAAGGAGTTTGGGGGGGGCCACTCTCATGGCTTAGGGTGGACAATGCCTCGATAATGGCTCACCGTATGCTGAACACTATTGTACTTTTCACTTTTTCTCATAAAAGCAAAAGATCATTTTTGTATTTCTTTTGGTTGGCAAAAACAAATCCTAATGTAGGTCTTTTCATATAAATGAAGTGGCATAACATGAGCTTTTGAAAAGTAGGGGGTCCCTGTATTCCTACTATGCATCAGGCACACTGTACATTATTTATTGTGAACAATATCGCCATGCAGTAGGTATTTTCACATCATCTGACTAATGAAAAACTACTGCTTAGAGAGTTTAAGCATCTTGCCCAAGGTATCATCACTGGTAAATGATGGGACCAGGTTTGTATAGCCCCAGTTCTGGACTTCTACACTGTTACTTTGGGGAATGCATCATGGAAGGAAAATGGTCAGGGAGAGTGAAATAAGAATACCCCAAGGTACTGTGGATATAATTATGAGTTGAAAGGAAGACACGTTTTGATCATTCCTATGTACACAAATGAGGGTTTTTCTAGGACTAAATTTAACTTTGAAAATAAATGACTGGTAGCCAGGCAGACTCAAAAATAACCAAGTACTCAGGCTATAATTGTTTACCATGTGATTTTTCCCATCCTTTCTATGGTACTTACCTTGCAATTAAATGATCAATAGTTATCCTGTAAGTAGCAAGTATGCCCATGAAATTTGTGACCTGGAAAATCAGCCATTACAAGAGTGGAAGTGTTAAATGGTCTGGAAATGATCAGTGGGAAGGTGAGGCTGCCTCCTTCTTTTGACATATCTACTGGGGCACTAAATTCAGAGATACCCAAATAAATTCCCAGGCTGTGAATTGGCACCATCTGCAGGCCCTTCCACAGAGGAGCTGGGACTGCCTGTGGTGATGCCTCATCCAGGCTGGGAGTGTGTCCTTGGACACCTAGGCAGGGAGGTGCGGCTCTCTAGACCAATTCAATAAAGACTCCATCATCAATTTTCAGGGCAGCACATGACTAAGCATGGCCACTTGTGGTCTGGTGGCCCACTGAGTTGGTTGCTCTCAGCCACGCTGGGCATGTCCTGCGACTTCCTGGTAGAGAGAAACTTCAGGGAAGGCAAATGGGCCTTGGGAGATTGGGGGCACCCACTGCTTCTAACATCGGAGCAGGTAGACCACACTGGGGAGAAGGCAGCCACTGCTGGTCTCTATATCCTCTCCAAAAGGAGATAGTTCCATAATTACTCATTCAGGAGTAAGGAAGAAGGGCAAGGCCAGTTGTTCTCCCTGAAGAACCTGCATCTTTACTGGGGATTCATGATGGAGTCACATGAGCCAATGGGACCCTGTCAATAGTAACTGGGAATATCAGAGAGTCTGGAGCATTCAGAAGAGGTCTAGTGAGAAGGGTAGGGTTTGAGCCAAGCCTGGAAGGCTTTAACTAGGCAAAAAGGAAGAAAAAATCCAAGCTCTTTAGCTTTCTAGGATACGGCCATGATCTCCTTTTTCAAGCCTCAGATTCCAGGAAAGCAGCTTACTGTAGAGAAAGTGGGCAGCCTTTGGCATTGGGCAGACTTGGCTCAAAGTCCTGGATCTCTAATCACTTGCTGTTGGAACCTAAAGCAAGTCACTTAATTTCTTTGAAGTTCTGTTTTTCTACCTACAAAACAGGAATAATAAAGCCTACTGAGAGCAATGCTAAAGATTATATGAAAACATATGTACTTGCACATAGTAGGTGCTTAAGAAACATCAAAGTTCCCTTCTTTTTTACTGTCCCTTCAGAGACTCTACTGGACCCTATTAGGCCTGCATGCCCAGCCATGCCAACTCCTGTTTCTACATCATCTTATGCCAACTTTAGTCTCTTGAAACCCTCCATCAAAGCTGCCATCAAATGCCACCTCCTCTGTGACCTTCCTCAGCCCTCCAGCCATAAGGGACTTTTCTTCCTACCCTCCTAGTCACTCTGTCAGGCATTCATCCCAGTCTCACTGGATATTTGCTATTAGATTACTTGGGCATACTCCCATCTTTTTTGCTGGGAAACAAGATCCTTGGGAGCACTGACCGTGTCAGGTTTATCTTTCTAAATCCACAGCAAGAGCAAAGACACAGGAGCGGGCATGGCTGTGGTATGTTCAATATCAGCCTGGCTAGGAGGGATGGTTTGGGTCAGGGCAGTGCAAAACTTGGCAGCTTGGGAGCGTCAAGGTATTTGTCCCAATTCCTCTTCCCCGCTTGAGCATAGCACCCTTTTCATGGCTTTTGAGGTTGACTTGATATAAATCTGAGTCTAGTTCACTTTAATGTACTTAACACTCAAACTGGAAACTATCTTTCCCACAGAGCTAGTTACATCAGCTCTCTGGAAGAGAGGGGACTATATCTGGGTCACAGTTTTAATTGGGACAGTCAACTCTAACGGAAATGCTCTAAAAGACAGGTTGGGTGTGCCCATCTCTGCCAATTAGGAAGCCGGCTGGGGTTGCCCCCAGTTGTATGTGTAGTGTTTGTTAAACCTCCCATAGAGTTCACATCGTAGGCCATTCCATACTTGTTCACAGAATTAAAACTCAAGAGAGATGAAAGGAGCTGCCTGACCCTCTGCCAAAGAGTCTTTCCTCTCCAAAGCCAGAATGCTTTGAGGGAAAAATTCTAAAGTAGATCTGAGACCACTTAAATTAGAACTAGAAAAACCAACTCCAGGTGATAGGGTACAGAGAACGTGTTGGAGTTGAGCATCCTGTTAGCCAGACAGAAAGTGCCTGGCTATTTAAAGGTTTTCTTTGATTTTGCACAGGCTTGCTGCATTTTCAGAAAGGTCTATAGTGATTGTATTCATAATTGCGCAGGTCACACAACTAGTTGGCATCAGAGCTGAGCCTAGTGATGCTATCTTCTATTTACTTCGTGCTTTTTACATTTGTGAAGTCCTGTTACATACTTTTATTTCTCAAAACCAGTTATATAGGGCTTACTGTCCCCATTTTAAAGATGCAGCAGCTGAGGTTCAGAGTCAGAGTCAGCTAAATGGTAAAACTTCTCGCGAAGAGCTGCTTTCCCTGACCGTCCCCCCCTTCTCCCCTCCTGTCTCGCCAGAGAGATTGTAATGGGTGCTGGAGCCGGGGGTGGACGTCTGCAGGGAGGGTGCTCCTGGGCTGTGCGTGACAGAAAGAGAAGCCTCGGGGACGCGGCCACCTTGGGAGACTGTCGGGAGCATCATTTATCCACCCCTCAGCTCTGGAAAGCCCCAGGTTGTGCAGCCCGGGGACCGCTGTGCCCTCCCCGAGAGGTTCCGAAGGCGGCGCTCCTGGCATGCTATACAAACCTCAGACACACATTTTCAGACAGCCGTTAGCAGGCCACAGAAGTTCCCCAAGACACTTGGTAAACCTTGGTCAAATCTGTTCCGACTTTGTGTGGGCGGCTGGGTTTCATTAAGAGGGTGCTGAAAGCACCAACCCCAGGAGGGGCTGAATCTGGACCCAGCAGAGCCTCAGCTCCTGCCCTCCTTCCTCTACTGTTCTACCATCCCCCCTTCTGGAAGTGCAAACCCTGACACAACGCTCATGGGTGTCACATGCTTTTCTATGTGCAAGCTTGGCCGGAATGAGATAGTATAGTTTCTCTAAATTTGTTCTCAAATTCTGCAGAATTGTCTGTGAGGAAATCCACTGTAGGCTCTGTTGGTTCTTAAAACACACTTAAGAGACGCTATCCACTGGGCATTGCCCTTGGGTTCAGTCACTTTTCCTAATGACTTCTGCAGTTAGTCCTGAAAGGCCGGCAGATTGTAGTTTTAAAACCTTGATGGCGAAGTTTGGGGAAAAAAAAATCTTTGCTTGTCTTCAATTTTCATTTGTCATCGAGTCCCGGTTTTCCCCCAAAGTTACTAGACTTTGCTGGTTTCAACTGAAACAAAACAAAACAAAACAAAACCAACCACAAAAAGCTGCTTTTGTCCACAGCGTGAGCTGCTGGGAGCGAGGGTCAGGGCCGCCCGCACAGTGGCTTTCGGAGACTAGCCAGATGGCTTCATAAACAGATTCCCTGGGCGGCTGGGGCAGAGGTGAGGACAGACAATGAAGATGGGGGTGTAAGAGCGAAGCTGGATTATTTCGTAAAGACAGGAATGGGCAACAGGGAAAAAAAAAAACATCTGTCCTGGTGTTTAAGAAAGGCTAAGTAACGGGGCCGCTGGTGTCAGACTGTTAGTATCTGTAGAGGACCTCAAGAGACACGTGTCTAAAGTCCCATAAACCTCAGATAGATAAATCCTCTTGTCTTTCTTCCCAACTCTCAAAAACAGTGTGTATTACTCAAGAAAAACCACAAAACTTTGAGCTGGTACTGGTTAGCTCAATATAAGGTCAGATTTTGCATAGGTGATTCGGAGACAGGAAATAGACTGGCGTAAAAGCAGTCAAGAGGGCACTGAAATAATACCACCATTTCCACAGGCTTCACACCAAGACACTCTGTCGTCTGTGGGCATTTTTTTTTTTTTGATGGTTGGTTTGCAAAATGACTACAGCACATTAGCATTGCCAGTGAACTTCTGTTGTGAAATTCTATAGAATGAAAGGAGGGGGGATTTTGTCATGCAACCTAGAATCTATTCTCAGGAGGGAGGTGGGAGAAGATGCTGGTCTGACCCATGAGTTTGTATAACAACTTCTACACTTAAACAAAATAGAATATTGGGATCTTCTCTCATTAAGAGTGGAGGCAAAGTTGTCCAAAAGAGGGCTCCTGGGTGGCTCAGTTGGTTAAGCGTCTGCCTTTGGCTCTGGTCACTATCTCAGGGTCCTGGGATTGAGCTCTGTGTAGGGCTCCCTGCTCAGCAGGGAGTCACTTCTCCCTCTCCCTCTGCTCTCACCTCTCACCTCTCACCTCCCACCCCCTATTCCCCTCCTCCCACCCCCATGCCCGCTCCCCTGGCTCGTGCTCACTCTCTCTCTCTCTCTCTCTCTCCAATAAATAAAATCTTTAAAAAAAAGTTGTCCGAAGGAAAACATCAGGCTCCTTGCTCAGGAGCCTGCTTCTTCCTCTCCCTGCCGCTCCCCCTGCTTGTGCTCTCTCTCCTCTTTCTCTCTCTCTGACAAATAAATAAAATCTTTTTTTTTTTTGAAGATTTTATTTATTTGTTTGACAGAGAGAGACACAGTGAGAGAGGGAACACAGGCAAGGGGAGTGGGAGAGGGAGAAGCAGGCTTCCTGCCGAGCAGGGAGCCCGATGCGGGGCTCGATCCCAGGACCCTGGGATCATGACCTGAGCCGAAGGCAGACGCTTAATGACTGAGCCACCCAGGTGCCCCCAAATAAATAAAATCTTAAAAACAAAACAAAACAAAACTGTATGCCCTTTAAGCGTCATTCATCTCTGACAATTCTGCCAGGTTGGCCTGCTAAATTTTCAACTATTGAATTTTCATAATCCTTTTGTAAATGAATATGCTCCCAACTGGCTATTACTCCTGAGAAAACTAGGAAGTGATCTGAAAAAGATGATAATTTGTGATAATATGGAGCAAGACCAATTGTTCCTCTTGGATTAAACAGTTCAGAGTTGAATTGAAGTCCAGGGACTTGAATTTCTAATCAGTATTATCCAGTGTTAAAACTTTCTGGGCCAGTTTGGCCTTCGGTAAAACTTCCATTTAATAGATAATTGAGTCTGTTTCCTGAGAAGGGTTAATCTAAATACATTAGTTGACCATTTCACACAAGATTATTAATTAAAATTTGAAATTATAATACTTTATATTAACAGGTATGTTCTGATTTAGGTGGAAGAGCTAGATATTTCCATTTTAAGTCAACATGTCCACAAATTAGCTCTAATGCCATTGTCACAGGAATGGTAACGCCTAGGTGATGCTTATAAACAAGGCTTATTTAAGAATTTTGTGGACTGGGTGGCTGGGTGGCTCAGTTGGTGAAGCGTCTGCCTTTGGCTCAAGTCATGATCTCAGGGTCCTGGGATCGAGTCCCGCATCGGGCTCCCTGCTCCTTGGGAGCGGGCTTCTCCCTCGGCCCCTCTCTCTCTCTGTCTCTCATGAATAAATAAATAAAATCTTAGGAAAAAAAAAAAGAATTTTGTGGACTAAACTACTAATCCCAGAGATCCACACCCTACATCAAGTCATACACATTACAAGGCACCCACATTTCACCTTAAACACACATACACACACACAACTGTATGGATTTTTATAAACCAGATTTTAAAATTATACAGTTAATTGTAACTTATTTATTTGTAATTGGCTATAATGGCAAGCATAATCAGAAATTCTTTTGAAGTAAGAAAAATCTAACCTATAAATTCTTTGCAAATGTAATTATATTTTTATAAATATTGAATTTAACAATTAGTGACATTGCCATTTTTTTTATATTTATAGGTATTGAAGTATTTATTTAGATTTAGTGATTTCTTTCTTTTTTTTTGTATTTTGAAACCAAAACATTTTTTGCCCCCTGGTTTCTAACATTTCTACAGCTTCTTGAGAGGCCTTGTATTCATAGTGCTTGATATTTATAGTGGCCTTGTTTATAAAATCCTTTAAAGTCATAAAATATCTTAAAAATTCATAGGCCGTTGAGCAAGCATCATTGTATCATGGTTGCTTTTTGTCTCTTGTCCTCAATAGCTAGATTAAGTAGTCCCAGGAATCAAGAGGGGTAAGTTGGATTGATTCCTCATATTAACAATCCTAGTGATGATCTACTTGTGGAATTCAGATTTAAGTTCTGCTGGATTAGAAGTCCTGGTTTTGGTGACGGGGTAGAGAACTACGAGCACAGGACCAAGTGCAGTTTCTACTGAATCAGTTTAGGCTCCTTTTGCTGATGGGCCATATTTGCAGGAATGATTGGCCCTGATTATCATTAAGAACTACAATTGCTGCTCCGTAGTGGGGACAGGAAGGAGTATGCCTTGAATGAAGGGGATTCACTGGGATATCTCAAGGAGCCTCCAAAGCCCAGTGCTAACCGTAAATGAGGAAGTGCAGCAATTGCAGTCCAAGAACAGTAAAGCAACTGGGATGGGTGGGAGCTGGGGGAGAAGGAATAGAAGGTTCAGGAACATGGAAATGTTAAAGGAGATTGGCTATGTATATGTTACGTAGATTTGCGGAGAAGCCACCACTAGGCTGAGTTCTCCCCAAGGGCCTTACGGAGCACACCCTTCACAAGGACACAGTGGAAAGCACTGGTGAGGGAGGCACCAGCTTCATCATTTTCACAGACCTTGTAAAGCTCCAGGCCCTGGCACTCTTTCTGTAGTGTCTAGTGAATACATGGCCTTGTTTATAAAATTCTCTGAGGGTCTCTTTCAGGAAAGATCAATAGGGACCATCTCTTGTGATTCTTAGGCTGATACTCTTAGAGAAAGAGTTTTCAAAAATGTCATGGAATTTACAGAGTGAAGAAGATAAAATGTGTCCTCACCAGGATGGTAAATCCAGATTCATAGGACAGTGGTCTGATCTCAGTAAAATTCTTCTCCAGCCGTATAGTCAACTTTCAAAATCCACTCTCATCTGTTCCCTCAGTCCCTTCCATCACATATAGTCAAGTCTTGGAAAGCTTTGGTTGTATATGATGTTTCCTGCCATAGCAAAGGCTGTATTTTCTCACTTGGGTTGTGTTATAACCTGATTCCAGCTTTAGTCCGGAAGCAATGAGGGAAAAGCTGTCTTGAGGAAGACAAGCATCATCTTACAAGGCACTTACCTCAGGTGAGGCCCTATTGCTGTTTGCAAGCGAGGAGAGGCTGGTTTTGTCTAACAAAGGAGAGGGAGCCTCTTGGTAGACTGACGGTTAAGAAGATTCTGAGCATTCCAGTTTGCAGGTTCATTCCAAATATTCCCATCCTGGGTTTCTATATCCCACACTTTCTCTCTCAGGATTTGGACTTTGTCCCAGAGACTTGTTGAAGCTGGGCAGTCAGTCTCCTTTGCAGCTCTGCTGCTCTTATTAAATCCAGGGCATGATTTTCAGCACAGCCTTCCCTCTCACTGCAAGAGAGAAGCCATATCTCCAAGCTCAAACCCTGCAAAGGAGGCATTTTCTTCACAGGATGTCCCAAAGTTGATAGTTGACCAAATAGAACCTTTCTCTTTCTTCTTCTCAAAGTATCTAAAGCCATTGACAAGATCTGTATAACACCATAATTTGCAAAATTACCATTGCCCCTACCATTCAAAGGCCACCACTACCACATAAGCCAATGTTTCACCTTCTACCTCTATTTCATCCAGGTTGACCACCTGTGAAAGTCTTAGTAATTGTGATGCTATGGCACACCAGGGCTTACTTCATTACTATCAGCAATAGAGTCTTTCTGACCCATGAATTTGAATTCCAAATCCCATTATAAGGGTTTTCTAGGGTCACTTCTGGAATCCATTGTCTTAACTTGGATTTTCCCCAAAATTATGAACCTGAAGGGTTTACATCCAGATTATTTTAGGAAGTGACCCCCAGGTACTAAGAAGAGAGTGAGAGACATGGAGGAAAAGTTAGTTTGAGATAGCATTGTTAAGTTACTGTGTTGGTCATCCCTTTGGGAGACTGGGACTTGATTTCAGTGGGGCCCTTCTGAGGAGTCTGCCTAGGAGACACAAGAGGGGAGTATTTATTCAATGTATCTGCTATCTCCTTTTCTCCATTAGTCAAGGCTTAGCCTATGGGGTATTAACTCTGCCCACTTCCAGGCTTCTGCACCTGTTAGAAAGGCATGGTGTCCCACATGGCAGTGCAGAGAAGTTCTGGGTGTTGTCAGGTTATTCCTGCACATGCTGGTGACTCATCATTGGCTAGAGTGAAAAGATGAGCCAGGAGGACATGAGGCAGGGCACACATGATGTCCCCTCAGGACCCACCCAAGAACTTACCTGTTAAGCTGAGATCAGAATAGAATGTAGAAAACCCATCAATGATATTTATCTTATGGAGCATGTGCTACTCTATTTTTTTAATGTGTGTGTAGAAAAAGATCACATTTTGTTTTCTTTCCTTTTTTTTTTTTAAACATTTAAACCACGGAGATAATAGAATACCCATAGAAGAAAGTCACTTGTGTAGTTCAAAGGAAAAAAATGGTAAGGAAATGAAGAAAGGAAAACAAAGGAAAGGCCAATTGCTCAAAGGACTTAGAAGTAAAATATAACCTTGGATGACTTGTCTCTCAGATACTCTACCCCTCTGTTCTGTGGGAACTCTTCCTCATCCTCCAGGTCCCAGTTCACCTCTCTTCTGTGGTTTCTCCAGCTCCTTCCACTTTCCCTGACTCTGCAGGTCCTGACTCTCCCCTCAGGGTCACTGGCTCTCTCACCTGTGCTCCCAAAGGTTTGGACACAAACCTCTGTTCCAACATTTGCCACATTGTACGGCAACTTTGTTTGGCCTTCCAGTAGACTGGGGCCGGCCTTCTCTCATTTTTTCTCCCCCTCGATGCCTTTTCTAGCATCTCATATGAACTCAATTTCTTAATTTCAGCCATCGTATCATGCAGCAGATGACCTTTCAGGGTCTGCTATGTGTCGGGCATAGTGGGAGAGACACCATGTTGTAAGACCCAGGTCCTGCCCTCAAGAGGACACAGAAAAATCTAGTGGGCAGGTCAGGAGTTGGCTGATTAAAAGTCCAACCCCCATTATAAAACCTGAAATCCCAGTTTCAGCTGTTAGCCTAGTAGTCCTTAAGGAAATAAACTCTTGGCATGAGCCAGGGAGATAATGGTTCCATCAGAAGTGGCAAAGTAGCCAGGAGCTTGGTGACACTCCTGTAGGGGTCTGAATGCACATGTCCCACCTCATGTAGGAATGTGTGGGGAGGGTCCCAGAGCAGCAGTACCCCTGCCTGAGCCAAAGTGAGCCTGGGATGGGGAAGGGAGGGATCCAGGGTATGGGCCATATCAGATTGCTAAACCCCGTCCAGTTATACTCAGAAATGAGAAGCTTGTTGGTGCCCTCATTAGGACAATTGTTCCTTAGAAAGAGAAGCAATTTAAACAAAATCTGCGTTGCCTGGGCTCAACCTAAGTTCCCTCCCCACACCTCTAGTCTGTCTACACCTGCTGGCCTTCTACCCAGGTCAGACTTCTCTCCCAGAACCGAAGTCACCTGGTATCAATAGGACCCTTCTCTTTTTAAGTTGCGCTAACTAGGCCTTCCAGGCTGGGTGGGCCCACAAACCAGCCCTTAAGCGCTTTGGGAAGAAACACCCTGGAGGAAACAGTGATTCAAAGGTGCAGCTCACACTCTGAATATCAGGTCGGTTTCAGTTCTAGGTCAAGAGTTGAGACAGCCCAGACAAATGATCCTCTGCTCCTTCAAAGTCAGGCCCCTTTGTACCAGTCTGAGGTTTCTGGTTAGGCATTTGTGGAAGCTTGTCTAGACCTCACTTTTCATATGGTGGAGTGTCCTGTTAACTTGGAAATTTTCATGAATTATTTTGAAAGCATTGCAAAATAGGTCCAGCTTGTCTGTGGGGAAAGAAGTGGCTGTCTGATTTGTCACTTCTATTCTTTTTTGAAATTGAGGCAAATTTATATGACACAAAATTAGCCATTTTAAGGTATACTATTCAGTGACATTTGGCACTTCCACAATATTGTGCAACAACCACCTGTATCTAGGTTCAAAACATTTTTGTCACTCCAAAAGGAAATCCCATACCCATCAAGCAGCCCCTTCTCTTTCCTCCCTCCCACGGGCCCTGGCAACTACCACTCTGCTTTCTGTCTCTGTGGATTTATCTATTTGGGTATGCCATGTAAACGTGATCATACACATGTGACTGTGTGTCTGCTTTCTCTCATGTAGCACATTTTCAAGGCTCATCCATGTGGTGACATGTATCAGAACTATGTTCCTTTTTTTCTAAATTTCATATTCCTTTTTTTAAAGATTTTGTTTATTTGAGAGAGAGTGAGCATGAATGGGGGGCAGAGGCAGAGGGAGAGAGAGAAGCAGACGCCTCACTGAGCAGCGAGCCTGATGTGGGACTCGATCCCAGGACCCTGGGATCATGACCTGAGCCGAAGGCAGATGCTTAACCAACTGAACCACCTGGGCGCCCCTAGAACTTTGTTCCTTTTTATGGCTGAGCCCACTGTATGTTTATACCACATTTTGTTTATCTATTCATCCATCACTTCTATTTTTTGCCACTTCTTAAGATCCTGGACTTTGGCCCCAGTCACTCAGTTTCAGATTCCTCATTCTATGTTCTTCAAAAGGAGTAGCAACTTGTAAGGAAATGAAGGCAGCCCAAGGTGTGATTCTCTAAAGTTGACACCTTCAGATGAAACACACATTCAGCTTTCTTCTTCTGACTTTGTTGTTAAGGAACTGTTGGAGGGATCTTTGCTGTATTTTATTTTTCTTTTATTCAAGAGAAAGCACTGAGTTTGAATTCCCTAAGTGGGGCTGTCTGTCTTACCAATGAGATCATTTCTTAATGCTCTTAAAGTGGACTTTCAAGGCAAGATAAAAACCTAGTTCTTCAAATCTCTCGATATAAATACAGCAGGGCTCAGACAGTGAGATGGGACAGACACCTGCCTGGGGGTTGGTGTCTGGGTCCGGCTTGTCTCCCTCCCTTGCAGGGTCCAGCTTTCACCGCTAGCCCACCATTTGTGCCAACAGGGCCTAAGACCAACGAAGACCAAGAGAACTGCTCTTTCTGTGACACATTTCCTCACCCTGCCACAATTGCAACAGGGGAGATGAGATAAAGAAGAGGAACCTCAACAGAAAGACCAAGTTGGGGATGGATGTAAACAGCAGGTTTGCCACACAGGGACTAGAAAGCAGCTCTAGAAGGGCAAGCTGTTGCAGTTAGACCTGGCTGGGAGGACGGAAAGCCTTCCTTCCTTGTGGGGAGTGACCGTGGGAGCCCATTAGAGCTGATCAGCCAGGGGAGTGTGCCTTTGACTTTATCCCCAGAAGATGGACTCCTGGATATCAAGGCACAATTTTACTGGCAGATCATTCGAGAAGAATCTTCCCTAGGGTCCATTGACTTGAATGAAATACATACAGTAAAGCTGGAGTCTGAACCTGTTAATTAAGTGTGATTAGTAGGAAGAACAGCATTTGGGGCTACTCGTGTTACAGCGGAATTGGCATCACTTTCTCCATTTTAAATATCACTCTGGGTTTAATTTACTGCTGATACCACCCTTAACTTTGAGCTTGGGGTCTTATCCCTTTCCTGGGACAGATGTAAAGCCCTCCAGCATTGCTTTATCTGCACCTCACCTAACGTGGTGTGGAAGAAAGAGAAGCAAAAGGCAGGAGTGTGAGTTTGAGCTTAGTTCTTGCCAAGGGCAAGTCATTTACCACCTAAGTACCATGATCTCGAAAATTAAGGCAGCCAGAGTGGTTCCTAAGGCATATTTTGTATACCCCGACTTCTGTAAGTCATTGGTTGATGGATGATTAGAAGGAGACTTTGATTCCCCGCATTTCCAGCCTGCCCTCGGGAAGTCCTCAGGCAAATGCAGGCTCTGAAGTGGTAATAAGGCCTGGGGGCAAATGTGCTATACTGGCGGTGTCCATTTCCCTAGTGTTCTGCGTTTAGGATGTTGTCAATTTTTATATTGAAAATAATTGTCCAATTGAACAGAGGTTTAACTCACTATTATTGTGGCTGATCTTATTTGGTATTTAGTGTTATTTCCACATCCTGTGTTCTGAAGTTAAATTATCGGGCCAAAGAATACTTTAAAACTTGTAATGGTTAGGACACTCATTAAGTTGTTGAAAGTTAAGCCTAAAATACAGTGAGACTCCAAAAACAGAGTGACGTAACAAAGAAGGAAGTTTACTTCTCTTTCATACAAGAGACCAGAGGCAAGTGGTCCAGGGTCCAAGGGGGCAACTCTGCCACATCCCCAACTGCCACCTCTGGTCCTGCATGGGGCTCTGGCTCTCCTTGAGTCCCAGCCCACAAGGGAGGAAAATGTCAAGAGGGTGCACGCGCCTTCCTTAGTGGGGCATGGGCCAGAAGTGGCACACGCTTTTCTACTCACATCTCACGGGCAGGGCTTAGTCACATGGCTACATAATAAGCTGTAAGGCTGTAAAATGTAGTCTGTGGCTTGGCTAATTAAAATTCAGGGGTTTGTTTTAAAGATGGGGAGAATGATTATTGGTAGGCAACCATATTCTCTGCCAGAAGACTCATACCAAATTATTTTCCAAAACGATTTGTGCTGAAGTTCAGTTTCACCAAAATTGCATGTGCATACCAGTTTTTTTCTTTCTTTCTTTCTTTCTTTCTTTCTTTCTTTCTTTCTTTCTTTCTTTCTTCTTTCTTTCTTTCTTTCTTTTCTTTTCTTTCTTTCTTTCTTTCTCTCTTTTTAAGATTCTGTATATTTTATTTTAGAGAGAGAGCGAGTGAACCGTGGGGAGGAGCAGAGGGAGAGGGAGAGAATCTCAAGCCGACTCCATACTGAGCACGGAGCCCAGCACAGGGCTGGATCCCACAACCCTGAGATCATGACGTGAGCTGAAATCAAGAGTCAGACGCTCAACCGACTGAGCCATCCAGATGCCCCAGGCATGCCAGTTTAACAAGTGTTTATTAAGGATCTTTTTTTGTGTCTAAAACATCCAGACACCATGGGGATATTGTTGGAGATAATGCAGGAGACAGTTTTGTACACAGGAAACCTCTAGAGACAGGAATTAATTGCTGAAGCATGTGGTTCAGACCCTGCATGTCATGGAAAGGACTGGTGAAAGTTGGAGCATGCAAGAGTTGTTGGTGAAGGAGGAGGAGGTGAATTCAGGTGGAGTTTGCAGGTTGATGTTGCTCATCAGCTCTTGATTGTTTCTGCTCATAGGGCCAGGGATCACTAAAGTTAGTCCTCACTCAACCTCCAATGCCATCTAGCCATCTCTAACGTTTTATTAAATCTTTCCATGCCAATGAGTAGCAAAAGGGTAGGATTTTGAAATGTACACTCTTTTCCTGGTCATCAGTGGAATATTGAGTGGATTAAAGGAATCAAAGGGGAGGCAGGAAAAGAGAACTCAGGCCTACTGGAGGAGGTGAAGACTATTCATAGGTTCTGTGAATGCAGGTCTTCCAGCTGCTGAGGCTCTGTGCTTCCACCATGCCACATGGCATCCCCTGTGGACAGTGAGGTCTCTAAACATTGGCCCAAGGGCCCAGGTACTAAATATCTTTAACCAGAAATATCCCCTCTGGGTTTTTTTCCTTCATGCTCCATGAGTTGAAGAAGAGAAGGAACTAGTGTAGTAGTTGGATGAATGGCTGGAATGAAATAATATCAATTGATGGTATAGGCAGCTGAGGTTCTAAGTATAAACAAACTTTGAAAAATTGGGAAGAAGAAGATAATCATTTTTGCTCCACCTCTCCTAGGATTTCCATCTCTTTGCCATTTTCCATCGGTATTCCCATAGTGTTCCACTCCCTCTTCTCTAAAATGTGTCCTATTTGGTTGTATCTCATGTTCCCCATTTTTCTCTTCTCACTTTCTTACCCTACTGTGAATGATTTTTGTTCTACTTTCTTATTCTACATTTTCTGGAGTCTGAGCCTATCTTTTCATCACTCTTCCATTCCTCCATCTCTCCATCTATCCTGTCATCCATCCATCCATCCATCCATCCATCCAACCATTCAGGAAAGCTAATTTAAACTATAGTCTTAATGGCTTTAAGTCTTAACTTTAAGCCTTCTTCAGTTGAGTGAGTTTCTGGCATAACAAGCTAATGGGGTAGATATTTGGGGAGGTGAATTTAGCTATCTCATATTCTTTGCTTAAACATAGAACTAGTTACCTTAGATATGTTATGTCAGGGCAAGAGCAAATTTGAAGATGATTCTGCTCAGTTCATAGTCATCTCTGCCTAACTGCTGTCATTACAGAATGTGAAATAAACCTGCAGCTATGGTCACAAAGGCCTCATTGCTGGCAAGGCCCTGCAGGTTTGTAGTTGGTGAGGAGCCTTTGCAAGACACCTGCCCTGGGTTTTGCTGCTGCCCTCCTTGGAGTGTTTCAGGGGTGGGGTTTCTTCTGTGGTCAGGGCACTGGGATTGTGGGTATGATCTGTTCTGTCATCACTTTCACTCTGATTAGCTTCATTTGGAAGAACTTTTGACAGCCCTTCACAGACATAGGTCAATGTGGGAAAACCATTTCCATTCTATGGGACTGATTTAATCTCTTTGTGTAGAGGCTGATCTTGGGAAATAATACACTTCTTCTCACGTCAAACATGTAGGACATGAGAGCCCACAGCTGCTCTCGATGCATGTTGGGTTTTCTCACTGGGGGCCCATGGCATCTTGGGACAGCCAGCTAAGGTGTTTGTCTGGCTTAAGCCCTGACGTGTCAGTCACTGCTGGGCTTGGTGCCACTCAGCTTTGTGTGTAATTAAACAATCTGTGGCTTAGTGGGACATCCTGCTTGCTTTGGATGACTCAGAGCTCCCTGGCAGCTGGCTGAAGTTTTGTTTATAGCAGTGTTGCCCACTCACTCTACACCTCCAACTCCCTATAAACCACTCCACAGGTGGCCCAACTTTTGGTGCAAATAAAAGTTTGTCAACTGTCACTCTCTTTCTCGTGTGTGTGTGTGTGTGTGTGTTAAAACTTATCTAAACAAAATTCAGCTGTGGGGAGTCTATTAATAAAAGGTTTCTATTACAAAATTATTGGCACTCTGCAAGGCGCTTTGTAGGAGAGCAGGAAGATCGATATTACCTAGAATAAAATAGCCAGGCAGACATTACTCAGGGGAAATAGGCTCTTAAGTATGAGAGGGAATATAGATTTCTACCCAGGCAGTCAATGTTTGAATATGATGAAACAGCGTATTAGAATCGGTGGTCTGGCAATTATTTGAGAAGTGTTGGGAGACTCTAAATGTGCTTAAAAGAAAACAAAGGAAAAATGAACAAACAACTCAGCTAAATCTTCCCAGAAATAAAGAGCAAGTATTTAAACACAAGACTAGAAACCCAAAAAGGTAGCATTTGATTAATTTGTGGAGATATCTAAGGTCACAGAAGTGGTGTGATGACTGTGCTTGCTTTGGGGAGGGAGGGAGAGGACAGGGAGACCATGTAAGCTTCTACGCCAGGGAGGCCAATGAGTAGCCATTCCTCATCTCTAAGCTTGGTTCTTTCACTTGTCTCTTGGAAGCTTTGTGAAGGGGAGGGGGGGGGGCGGGGGCACAATGGATTGTTACCTAGATAAGATCAATTTAATGGGGCACAGTTTACTTTCCATCTCTGTCATATGAACCAATTAACCTGTGCACTGGTGAAATGCAACTGGCAGATAATTGGGCCATTGTTGGAGCAGTGCATGCCCTTGGTACCATTTGCAAATTGCTGAGATAGTGATCTCTGGATGACTCCAGGGATGAGGGGAAACTGGTTCAGTTGCAGCTATGGTGGGGTATCAGTTCTCAGGCCCAAGGAATGGCTGTGTATTGTCAAGGAAGGTGAGCAAGAGGAAGAGGGAAATAAAAGGGAACCTCCAGATTAACAAAGGGGAAGGTGAGGCAAGGAAGGGGCGAGGGGGGAAAGGGAATGAGAGAGGGAGAAAGAGAGAGGGAAAATGAGGAAAAGGAAGGAAGAAGGGAGAGAATATAATACTTTCAGGTGCTGCTTTTGACAGCAAATAGTAGAAGGGATCATGCACCCAGGACAGCTTTCCCTAAAATATATTCAGAGGAGGACTCATGTCTTGTATGGTGTTAATTGGTGTTTTATGGGGGATTTTTTTTTTAAAGATTTTATTTATTTATTTGACAGAGAGAGAGACAGAGAGAGAAGGAATACAAGAAGGAGGAGTGGGAAAGGGAGAAGCAGGCTTCCTGCCGAACAGGGAGTCCGATGTAGGGCTCAATCCCAGGACCCTGAGGCCATGACCTTAGCCGGAGGCAGTCGCTTAACCAACTGAGCCGCCCAGGCGCGCCCCCCCCCCTTTTTTTTTAATGAAGAGAGATGTCCTATGGTTTCATCCACTTGGGAAATGTTTGGTTTGGCAGGTTTCTTTAGTGCTTTCCTTAGAGCTTTCAATAGACTAAAGTGCATTATGGGTCTCTAATATGGGGCCATGGTATATGGCCTCTTCTCAGATGAGTTGATTGGGAAATTATTTATTTGAGGACCATATCCTGGAACAAGCATTCTGATAAATGGAAGTTTTGAAATAATGATCTAGGCCTTTGCCCTGCATCAAGGTAACAGCCATTTCCATGCTGGTTCTACCTTTAAGCTGGACAAGGTCCTGTCCTCATCCTTTGGTGGCAGCACAAAGGCTACCTGCCAAGGTATGTTCCAGAGTCAGTTCTCAGGACACCAACCCTCCGTTCATTCATTCATTGGTGTACTCATTCATTCAAACTCCGTCCTCTGTTGCTCTTATGCTTTGGGTTCTGGCTCTAAGCACTTACTCTTTCCAGACTTAGATGCCCATGCCTGTCCTATCCCAGCAGAGCTGGAAACATACTGATTTCTCTTCTGGTGTTTTGACATTCAGCGCTGCCATATAGTCTTGGATATCTGCTTTGGCTCTGCCTTCTCCTCTGAACTCAGTGTCTCCAGTTGTCTACAAGGGCAAGACCATTGGCCAGTGCAGCCCCTGGCCTTGTATAACCCACCTCTTGCTCAGTTTTCTCAGCCAGGATAAGCTGAAACCCTCATCTCCTCCTCCTGCTCTTGAGGGTGTGGATTTTAATACCACCCATCCTCGGATCCCGTTCTAGCATCTCAGCTGCTCCCAGAGTCAGGAAGTTTTTCTTGTAGTGACTTAAATGTTTCTTCCAGCCGATGAATAAGTTAATTCCTCTTGTTGTTCCACAAGAGCAATGGACAGTGAAGGGGCATCAGGCATTGGCCTGTTAGGGCTGAGGTGGGCAGCTCACGGTTGCAACTTGCTAAATCTGTGTTCTTACTCCTGGAAGGGAACAGCTCCTACCCAGGTGAAGTCCATCAGATGCCTTCTGAGGACCTCCACTAAGGGTGGAAGGGAGCCAACAAAATCCTCTCTGGTCCTATTCTAACCTCCTCCCATGGTGTTATTTAAATGGTGGCAACTCCTTCTAGAGACATGGCATCATGAGAATGTATCCCGTGGAGATGATCCCATTGTGCAGGTCTATGAGATGTTGGCCAAAAATGTCATAATTCTGGGCTGATTCACTGCTTCCTCTAGAGGCCCACAGGCTCCACTTCTCCCTAGTGAAGGTATTCATTCCACCTGTTTTATGGGAGACCTGTGAACTCATGGCAGGAAAATCACTCCTCTCTTGAAGCTCAGGGTAAACAGATAAATGAACTGAAGCACTTACGATTCCCTTACACCCCATCCATGAAGTCTGGGAGGGATTAGACAGAGTAATTAACCACTATTAGCAGCTTCTTCGATCCCTTTTCTTTCACTTTCTGCAAATGGCCTTCCTTACCCGCCACCCAGTGGGACCAATCAGGAGCATATAAGGTAGGGGAACACATGAATCTCCCAACCCCCAAATTTATAGGAAAAATAGGCAGTGGGGAAAGAAGGACATGAAGAAATGATGATTTTAGAAGGTTAATTTATTTCACCCAAAATGCAGTTGCTATCTGCTCATTATAGACATTTTGGAAAATAGAAAATGTAGAAAGATAGAAAATTTGTCTATGAAGATAAATGGGGACATTTAGACTTGGTGTCAGCAACTGCAATGGTTGTATTTTTCTTGACCTTGTTTTTTTACCCACAAACATAAGATATCTGGTATCTAATCATATCTCCAACTTTGTACTGGTTTCTAGAAAACTGCAGTGTTCATTCATGGGGTATCTAATTACTAATTCAACAATGCTTATTGAATGCCTACCATATGTCAGGAACTCTGCTAGGCCTTAAGGAGATATCAGTGAGCAAAACAGTTGTGGGGTTGCATATGCATACACACCATTCCTAAGTGGTGTGAGCTGATGGATGTTGACATGTATTAATACAACTGTGTGTAGCTAGCACTGTGTTAGCACTTTGCACATGTGTCAGGAAAATTTAATTCTTTCAATACATGTGTATTTTCTCAGAATTTTTCCTTCTCCCCATTCCAAGGAGGCCATCCCATACGGATAGGCTCTTGCTTGTGGGTGAAGTCTGTGTTGCTCCTCTCTTCAACTTTTGTGAAAGCCTTTGGCATAATCTCTTGCAAAAGACTGTGGCTGGGGTCCCAGAAGAGGAGGGGAGGGAGCAGTGTGGTTGGAGAAGAGAGAGGTGTTGGCTAAGAAAGTCAATAGCTTCTGCATCACTGAAAAGGGGATAGTCAGGGCTACTGAGAGTGATGAGGCTCTGTGTCCTTCTCCTGGGGGTTGTCAGAGGGGAAAGACTGGTGGCACACCAGGTACCTGTGCTCCCAGCAATAGCCAGTATCATCACACCCCCCCTGTGCCAGAGAGCGACTGAGGTGCTTGACTCAAGGGACCACGAAGACGTTGACAGCGGACATCTGCTTGTTGACCAGTGTGGAGTGCTGGTTGTGGTTGTCTCAATGTTTCATGATTCATGAGGTCTTCAGGGCCTCTGTAGAATTGATCTCAGCTACTTTGATAACACACCAGCCTCAAATTCTCTTTACAACCTAATAGTAGCCAGCCCAAACTCTAACAGACTAGGACAAAATCAAATTCAGGCCAAATGTTGCCACACGGCAATCACTGAACAAGCAATTATAGCAAGCTGACTACATATTCTTCCTACCACTTGCTCTTATATGCTCAGTGAAGCCCTGGTTCTGTGTACTTCTAGGTACTTTGAACACCACTTTACATGCATGATTCACTTAATACAGAGTACAGCAGAGATAGATTCTAGTCCTTTTATAGTTGACATGAGGCATCCAGAATTTTCCGAATAGTTCAACACAGGATTGTTTGTAGATCAAGGCTAGCACCATCCCTATATTTTCAGGCTGAAAGCCTTGCTGGGTTCTTAATATTCTGTTCACAAGTTTATGCTTGACCAATGAGCGCCTCTTTCTATCATCTTTATGCAGACTAACAAGCCACTAGTATTATCAGTTGTATTTATTTCCTGTGGCTGCTGTAAGAAAGTACCACAAACACAGTGACCTAAAACAACAGAAATGTATTCTAAGTCTGGAGGCTAGGAGTCTGAACTCAAGGTGCCGGCACGACGGCACTTCCTCTGGAGGCTCTAGGGGACAATCTGTTCCTTGCTTCTCCTACCTGCTGGTAGCTGTTGGCATTCCTTGGCTTGTGACTACGTTACTCCAATTTCTGCCTCTATCTTGACAGTGACTCCTTTGCTTCTGTCTGTATCATCTCCCTCTGCCTCTCTCTTAGAAGGTCGATCGGTATTGGCTTTAGGGTCCATCTGGATAATCTAGGATAATCTCTCATGTCAAGATCTTTAACTTAATTTTATCTGCAAAGGCCATTTTTTTTTTCCCCCAAATAGTCACTTTCACAGGTTCTGGGGATGTGGACATGAGGGTATGGGGTCATCTTTCAACCCACTATGTCAACAAACCCGCTTTCTGATACTTAGGATGCTATAAAGCAAATCTGCTATTGATCACAATGTAGTTAACAGGTGAACAAGCAGTAGCTACCTCTGGAATGTGGCCTTTCTGACAAATACTAGCTGACCACCCCTAGAGTGTGACTTCATGATAGAGCCAGTGGCGGCCCCTAGAGGGCAGCTTTCAGTAAGGAACACATTTATAGGACACCAGCTAAAGAAGGGGTGTTTTCAAGGAAGTTATGACATCAAACAGGATGGAACCCTAATAACGCCTGTGACTGAATTTACCTCTAATCTTTAGGATGTGGACTCAGAGTTAGACTTACTTTTAGGAAATAAAATACATATTTCTTGTATCCAAGTTTGCGCTGTAAAATTCCTGCCATATACACATTAGCATAGTTAATTCTTTACAGCAAAACCAAGGTAAAAATGATTATATACATTTTATAGGTAAGGAAACTGAATTTTATCACACTGATAGAGAGGATATGGCTAAGACTTGGCTACATTTCTGCCTGACTCTAAAGTCAGATCACTTTCCTACATAACTAGACTGTTTTCTCTAAGAAGGTCCAACTTGCCTGGAAATATCTGCCCCTGCCCAGTTTCTGGTGGTGCTTGCAATTCCACCTGCTTTAGGTAAGTACCCCATGGACAGGTAACATTAATGACCAGGAAGACAGAGGGAGAGGAGTGTAGAGATCAGAAAGGGGAAAGGAGAGAGGTAGGGGTTCAGGGGGACCCTTCCTGAGAAGGGAGTTGAGGGAATAAAGTGATGTCTCAGTCAGTTTGGGTGGCAGTAACAAAGTACCACAGAGTGGGCAGGCAGTTTATAAACAACAGAAACTTATTTCTCACAGTTCAGGAGGCTGAGATCAGAGCGCCAGCATGGCTGGGTTCTGGCCAGAGCCTTCTCTGGTGTTGCAGACCACTCATTGTATCCTCACATGGCAGAGAGTAGAGGGAGGAAGCAAACTTTCTCATGACTCTTCTAAGGGTACTAATCCCATTCCTGAGGGTTCTACCCCATAACCTCATCTAATCCCAATTTACCTCTCAAAGGCTCCACTTCCTAATACCAACACATTGGGAGGTAGGGTTTCAACACCTGAATTTGGAGGGGGGAGCATAAAGATTCAGTACATGACAAGTGACCAAGAGTTTTCCCAGATCCCCCACCAGTCAGTGGGATGGCAGACATAGTAGGTCACCGGGCATCAGAAGAATCAGGACAGGCAGCACTGGGGGTCCAAGTGGTCCCCCACTGTGTGTGTCCTGGCTGCCTCTGAGTCTGGAGTGACTTTGCCCTGTTGGTCCCATAATTCTTCCCTGGCTCTCTACCACTTCGTGGTCCTACTTGAGTTGTTGAAAACTCTTAATGCCTCTGCCAGTTGACCTATTATCTATGAGTAGATTACATGATTAGCTTCAGTTCTTCCTTCTTCCTTGTTTCTCTAGGCATTGCCATGTGACCTTGCAGTGCCTTTTCCTAAAAGCAGAATATTTCCTCAACCCATTGATAGTGAGCTTGGCCATGTAACTTGCTTTAGCCAATAGGATGCTGTCAGATGTGATGTGAGCAAAGGCTTGAAATGTGCTCATACAGTTGAGTCTGTGTTCTTACACGTTAGCCATTGCCATGAGACGAACATAATCTAGCTAGTCCATTGCTCCAAGATGGATTAGAGAGACATGGAGATGATAAGGATCCAACCTTCTAGCAGTTTGAAACCTAACCGAGCTGAGCTCAACCCAGGTCAGCTTGTCCCTCGCTAATCCAGAGATATATAAAGAAGAACAACTGCTCATTGTTTTAAACTACTTTACGTTGGGATGGCTTGCCATACAGCATTATTGTGGGAAGGGCTGCCTGATAACATTCTGTCTCTGTCCTTGTCATTTCTACCACTTTCCACCACTGTCTACACCATCACTGCTACATTACTGTTTTGGGGTGCCAGCAGCACTGGTGGGAGTTAGGGCCCCAGATGCTAAGGCAGCTTCTTAACATAGAGCTGGATTCCTGAAGGGCACCATGCAGAACCAAGCCCTCCATGGCACGTCCAGACCCTGGAAGGGAAGAGATGGGTTCTCTTTCTATCTTGCACAATGCTGTAACCACTCCCTCCTATCATATCTCCAGGGGGGTCCCAGCCTCTGCCTGAAGCTAGGTTTCCGAAGGTGCACCTGCAGTTCTAGAAAGCTCTCCCACCCCATCTGTAGATTCAGCATCTGCCTGGCCAGTTCTAGCCACAGATTTTTGCAGCTTGACTTGAACTAGCCAGTGTAAGTTGACCTCCTCCTTTCTACCTCTCTAACTGCCCACATCCAAGTCTTTGCTTCAAGCATTCTTGAGGGGAATAGCATCATGGCAGAGGAGCTTTCTGGAGACAGAAAAGAGGATTGTCAATCTAAATGCCTGCCACTTCAATAACAAGCAGCCAATCAGGCGGGATACCAGTTGTTTTCTCTGGATAATGGGATTAGGGATTTTATTTTTAAAACAATTTTTCATTCTCCTATGTGTTTTCTAAGTCCTCCATTGTTTTTTACCTGAAAAACAATAAATGCTAAAAAAACAATGAAACAGCCCCTACAGCTGTGAGCAAAGCCCTGCAGGGTGGGGGTGGGGTGGCGAGGGGGGGGGGAGTGGCTATAACAGTAGCTGTAACAGTAGCCAGGGGTCAGTGCCCAGAGCTTTTAGCAGCAGCAGCCTGTGACTGTGGAGTCCAGCCCAGTCTGTCACTTGGCGCTGGCTTCCACTGAAGGTCAGTGCTCCTAACCTTAGCTGGGCAACTGGCAAAGGACTCCCTTTAAGAAGTTGTGGGGGACCCAGAAGACCTGGTGAGGGAGTGTGGCTGGATCAGCATAAATCCATCCGCACTATAGGGGATCTTTGCTTTGTGTAGTAAATGGGTTTCCGAAAAATGGTGAGAATCACAACTCTAAATCAAAAAACCATTTTACAAGTGCCAGGGGAGTTTCCTGAATAAAAGGCTCCTATTGTGAAGGCCTGGGTAAAGCAAACAATCCCTCTCCATTTTATCTTTGGCATAAATCTGGATTTTCATTTAGGGTGTTTTGGGTTTCCAGGGAAATACAGATGACAGGTGTTCTGGAAAAGCATCTCTTGAGATGTCTGCCAAGAGGTAATGGCCAGCAGCATCACCTCCAATTGGAAGGACAGCCCAGCTCTGGTGTAAGTCCCAGTCCTGGTGCTGGCACTTTATGTCCTTTGCAGGTTCTGCTCCTCCTGCCTGGAATACTCTCCCCCGAGAGATGCATATGGCTCCTTCTCTCCCATCCTTTTGAGCTTGTGCCCATATGTCACTCATCTTTTCACGGAGGCCTTTCTCATCATTCCACTTAAAATTGTGACTCTTCACTACTCCTTCTCCCCTTTCCTGTTTGATTTGTCTCCATAGTACTCATCACCATTTGTCATACTGTATATTTCCCTGATTTTGTTTACTGTCTGTGTCCCTCCCTGCAATGTCAACCCCATGGGGCCAGGATTGCATATTGTTTTGTTCACTGCTGTATCCTTCGTGCCTGGAATAGTGCCTAGCACAGAGACTGTGCGCTTTGATAACTATTTGCTGAGTGAATTGAATGCATGATCTTAAGCATGTTATTTAAATTTTCTGTGTCTAGAACATAAATGAGGAAGTGGCAACTGCCCCTCAGCCTGAGAGTTGGAGAGCCAGGAGGGGTTGTTGGCGCTGGGTCAGCCTTCCAGAGCAGCTCTCCTTTGTCTGGGGGGCAGCCATTCTGCAACTTCAGCCAACTCTTGTCTCAGGGAAGCTGGCCCAGGATTGTCATATTTAAAAGTAACTTCTTTTTAAGAAAAGCCAGAAAGTAATTTTTTTTTTTAAAAAGTGAAATCACCTGATTTTTAAATGTTGGTGACCAAGTCCTACCCTTACAAAAACCTTGTGCAGTTCAGACAACACACAAATGCATCAGCTCTGCGAGGTGGGCACCAGGATGGGATCTCTGGACTAGATACTCTCCCTTTAAAATTCTCTTCTCTCCTATTAAAATTCTGTACTTCCATTAAATTGTTTCCATCTTTCCCACTGTGGTGGGAAACATATAGACTAATCAAACTCAAACCAAATTATTTGAGTTAAATGGTAAAGACTGGCCATGATATTTGTCTTCCCAATCTTGTGGAAAAGTTTGCTCCCTAGAAAACCCCTGGCTACCTCTTCAATGACATAGAGAAAATCAACACAAAATGTGGAAAGATTGGTTGAGGTACAAGGCAATGGGACTCCCATTATGTTATTTCTCAGGTTTATATGATGTGGAAGATTTCCTCCATGCAAGACAGTAACTCCACCAGGCCCTAGCTATGGTCTTATTGGGTCACTTGGAGGGGGGAAAAGAAAGCATTCCTTTTCCACTCTGTCACTCCAAAATTTCATTTTATGCAATACATTTTATTCTCACATAATGATTTCTGCTCCTTGGCTGCTATTAACAACCCTTAATGCATGTATTTGATAACTTGTGAAATGTCCCAGTGAGCCTCCTGGGATCTGTAAAGGACTGTGATGAAGGAATGGCTGAAACAAACAGGAGAATGTCCAACAAATGGAATTGCTCTGATGACCTCCAATCCCAGGGCCACTGTGATAAATGACTCTCTACTGCCAATTATATGAGTTGTAATTGGACCCTTTCCTGCTGCAGAACAAGTTATTTCATGACTGTGATATGGTGTGTGATATGGAAATATGGGCTTTGGGACCAATATTTGGGAGCTGTAAGTTGCTGGACAGGGTCAGAGACTAAGAGGTGAGAGAGAGAGGAGCCAGGAAATGTTGGTACGTGCTAATGCAGAGGTAGAAAGGGTGTTAGGGGAAAGGGAGGGAAGAAGGGGTAGGAAGCAAGAAAAAGTAGTCCTCATGGGGGGCAAGAATTGCTATGGAGGGGCACAAAAAGCCTGGTTTTAAGACCCACAAAGACCTGGGCTTGAGTATCAGCTCCATTTCTTATCAGCTCTATGTGCCAAATTACTCAACCTCTTTGAGACTCAGTTTTGTCACCCATAAAATGGGCCTAGTAAAGTCTTCTTCCCAGAGCTGATATGAAAACCAAATGATAATGTATGTGTGGTGCCAGGTTCAACATAGGGACCCAACACCACCCATGTAACCCAAGATTCTGGGTCTCAGAATTTTCAATTATAAAATGGTAGCTGGTATTGAACTAGATTAAGGGTAGAAACTCAAATGCTTATAGGGCAGAGGCAGATAATGCAAACGAGTGAAGATAGCTAGATATAACAACTACTCTAGACAAAAATGGGTCCAGGGCTACTGGAGCCTATGAGCTCTGTTGTGTGTTCTTAGATCTTCAGCATTTTCAAGAGAAAGTCCCAACTCTGGTCTTAAGGTGAAGCTTAAGTATTTATACTTAATTTATTTAAGGATTTATAAATGTGGGCACCTCTCCCCACTTTTAAAAATATATTGTCTGGACCATTGATGTGTATACAGGTCAAACAAAACTCAAGTCATTTCCAGTCTGTGGGCTACCATTTTGTAGCCTCTAAACAAAAATATTTAGAAGGATTGTAGAAGGATTGTTCATCATAGCCTAAGTAAGTAATTCTGGATTTAGATGACCACAGAGAATGTAATTTTGACTTGGAACCCAAGCTGTTCCTGGAACTCAACAGAAAAGTCAGAAAACCTGGATGCCCCAAGGTCTGGGATTCAGAGAGTGTACATTCTCAGTAGATTGTAGCATATCTGAAAAAGCTGGACATACACCAGATAAATGATTTTCCATTCTCAAACAATTGCATTGGAATCTTTTGGGTTGAAGCTTCTCTGCAAGATTTGATGATGTAACTAGATGGAGAACCACTGAAACAAAACTTTCCAAAGGTAATATGTGATTAAATAAAATAGTAATTCTAAGTCACCTAGAAATACAAAATTTATAGAAAAACCAGCAAATTTGTTTTCTAAGAACTTTTTAAAAATTAATTTATTTTTGAGAGAGAGAGAGAGCATGCATACACGTGCACACACTTAGCAGGGGATAGGGAGAGGGAGAGAGAGTCTCAAGCAGACTCCGCACTGAATGTGGAGCCTGATTCAGGGCTCAATCTTGTGACCATGAGATCATAACATAAGCTGAAACGAAGAGTCAAATTCTCAACTGACTGTACCACCCAGACACCCCTCTAAGAACTTCTTAATTTTGTTTGGTAGTCTCATCCCACAAATTGGAAAATAATAAAAATATCTGCCCTCCCTTCCCACTAATTTTTTGGTCAACATCTTCATCTGCATAATTGCATTAACATATATGTAGCTGTGTGACCAATATGTACAACTAAAAAAAATTTTGTTGTGGAAAATCGCATTTACGTTTCTAACAATTGTTAACTATGTGGACTGCAAGTACCTTGGGTGGTAGAGTAGACTTGGCCACAAATTAATTGAAGCTCCTCTCAGCAAGAGGTGGAGCCTATTTCCACATTTCCTGAAGCTGGGCTGGGCTGTGACTTACTTTGACCAACAAAATGCCATAAAACTGATTGTGATTTCTGAGTGCAGGCCTCAAGGGGCTTTGCAGCTTCCATGCCAGGCTTTTAGGACTGAGCTGCTATGTGTGGAAGCTTAACTATCCTGCTAAAAGGGCCATGGAAGAGAAATGAGTTATTCTCACTAACAGGCTAACTGTCAGATGTATGAGTGAGGCTATTCAGGACCAGCCAGCCTCCAGCTGCCCTCCCAACTGAGATCTGCCAATGAACTACAAAAGCAAAGGGAGCCCAACTGATACCATGTGGAGCAGAGGTGAGCTGTCCCAGCTGAGCCCAGTCCAAATTACTGACCTACAGGACTGTGAGCAAATAAATAATTGTATTTTAAGCTATTAAGTTTTGTGGTGGTTTGTTACACAGCAAAAGATAACTGATACACCTTGGCAATCTTTTGAACATTTCTTTAATCACAGGGAAGCTTTCAGAGAGTTGGGCAAATACATAGTCATTATTTTCTGGAAGGCCTAGAAGCTGGTAAAGTATCTCAAAAGTAATTCTTAAGGCTGTGATGTTATTTATGCTTTGAGTAATAGAAAGGCTTCTGAAGGAGGGGAGGGAGGCTTTGAGGTCTGGGGAGGATATAGGGCTCTCAGTAGAATTAGGTGGGATGTTTTCAGCTGTAAATTGTAGAATATGCAAACGAAAGTTTTTTGAAAAAATTTCGACACCTAGTATCTAACTTAAGAAATCAGGAAGTACATGAATACAGGGTTTAATGCAGTCGTTCAAGTTCCCAGGCTCTATCTCTTTTCCTTTGCTGCCATCCATAGTGAGTCAACAATGTTTCTCCTCATGGTCTCAAGATGGCTGCTGTAGCTGCAGATCATCTTACAATGACCTCCTTAAAAGGAAGGGAAGGTGGTGGGGAAGAAAGCTCTTCTCCTGTGTGGCTACCTTCATTAAATGAAGGAAGGGGGCGCCTGGGTGGTCCAGTCAGTTAAACATCTGTCTTTGCCTCAGATCATGATCCTGGGGTCCTGGGATTGAGCCCCACATCGGGCTCCCTGCTCAGCAGGGAGTCTGCTTCTCCCTCTGTCCCAGCCCCTGCTCATGCTCTCTCTTTCGGTTTCTCGCTCTCTCTCTCTCAAATAAATAAAATCTTTAAAAAAAATAAAAAATAACATAAAGGAAGCAAATCTTTTTCCCAGGAGTTTCTCAGCAGAATTTTTCTTATGCTTCATTGCCCAAAATGGGATCACTTGGCCACCCTAATGTAAGGGAGGCTGGAAAAGCAGGTATCTGATGTTTCCAGTCTCTGTTGTGGGAGGCAGGCTCTGCCTGAAGGGAAGACAGGTAAGGATGAGAGTTGGGAGGCAACAAACAGAGGGAGAGCTAGCCTTTGCCCTCCCAAGCACAGAGAGGAATGAGTGCTCAAGCCTGAGCTTGTGCTCTCAAGTCAGGGACCATTTGGGCTACAGAACAAACATGATATACAGAACACGTAAATGTGTCCCCCAATTATCCAAGATCTTTGAATATGTGATTCATATGAAAAGTGATCTAAAAAAATATTTCAGTGTTTCCTTCAAGACTTTAAGACATAGATATTTTATAGCTATTTGCCTTTTGTATGAAGCACTTACTTTGAAATTATTCTAACCATAACAAAGAAGCACTGTTGTGGTAAATAGGTATTAAGAGTCTGAAGAACTGGCTGACCACATTAGCAGAATGTGGGTTGGTGTCACAGTCTGAAGTGAAGACTTCCTCATAATCCTTTGTGTCTTCATGACAGAGGCAGTCAGAGACAATGGGAGCCTTCTCTGTGGGATGTTTTGGGAGGTTGGGTCAAACTCAAGATGGTTGCCAAAGTGATTGCTCTACTCTGACCTAGGTTAGAGAGGAAGTTAATTCTCCACATCTTTCAAAGCAATATCCTGCTTCAGGTTGCCTGGTAATGGAGTTGAGAATGGGTTTGGAGCTGGAGGAATACAGATAATTATTATATTTCTGTTAGACTTGCTTTAGGCTACTAGAGTGACAGTGGTTCTTCCAGACTGGCTTTAGACTTGACCTTTTCAAGGCATTGTACCTGCATCAGGCTACTTCCCTTATTTATTTTTTTTTTTAAAGATTTTATTTATTTATTTGAGAGAGAGAGAATGAGAGACAGAGAGCATGAGAGGGAGGAGGGTCAGAGGGAGAAGTAGACTCCCCGCCGAGCAGGGAGCCCGATGCGGGACTCGATCCTGGGACTCCAGGATCATGACCTGAGCCGAAGGCAGTCGCTTAACCAACTGAGCCACCCAGGCGCCCTACTTCCCTTATTTTTAAAAACAAGTTGGTAAAGCTTCACAAGTCGCCTGTTAAATTTGACCAGTTACATTTTACATCAATGGCGATCTATTTACCTTTTTCTTCCCTCCGACTTTTTTTTTTAAGATTTTATTTATTTATTTGACCGAGAGAGACAGCGAGAGAGGGAACACAAGCAGGGGGAGTAGGAGAGGGAGAAGCAGGCTCCCTGCCAAGCGGGGAGCCTGATGCAGGGCTCCATCCCAGGACCCTGGAATCATGACCTGAGCCGAAGGCAGACGCTTAATGACTGAGCCACCCAGGCACCCCTTTCCTCCTACTTTTTAATCCTTTGAATTTATTTCTCTCTTTGGGCTCTTTCTTAACAGTTTTGTACATGACAATACCCGGAATCATCCAAATAGCCTCCCAGATAGCATGCAGCTAAGGATCTGAAAGTCCAGTCCTATGGGATATTATTAGTAGCCAACTAAGATCTGACTGGGAACAGCAAACCTAACAGCTTGACTATTCTGTGGCCAACCCAATAGTTTGCTTAAAAAAAAAAAAATTCTCTCTTCTTAAAATTTAAGGGATATGGACTAATAAGAAAATAAAAATAATTAAACGGGTGCCTGGGTGGCTCAGTCGGTTAAGCATCTGCCTTCGGATCAGGTCATGATCCTGGGGTCCTGGGATTAAGCCCCATGTTGGGCTGCCTGCTCAGTGGGGAGTCTGCATGACCCTCTCCCTCTGCCACTCCCCCATGCTCATGCTCTCAATCTCTCTCTCAAAAAAATAAAATCTTTAAAAAAATAATTTATAATTATAGTTCTCAGAAATAACTGCCCCTTCTATTCTGGTGAATATCCTTCTAATCTTTTTTGGGAAAATATTTCATATATATATATACACACAAAAAAATGGAATCACACTAGACATACTGTTCTATGAGTTTTTCCATTTAACAATATCTCATGAAGGTATTCCATGAACGTTTTTCTCATGAACATTTATTTTTAATGGGGTTTTTACAATGGTTATGCCATAATGTATTCAATTAATCTTTTGGGACATTTACATTGTTTCCATTTTTTTTTTTCTATTGTAAGCAATGCTATGATTAATAGCCTTAGGGCTTAAATATTTGGGTACATTGGTGATTATATTTTTATTAATTTTTAATTTTTAAATTTTTTTGTGATTGTACTTTTAGACTGAATTCCCTGAAGGGGACTAAATGGTTTGCCAGTACACTGGTACCTGGTACTGGCATAGAAATGCAGTGAAGCGGCATGTGAAACTTGCCCAAGTGCTTATCATTTAGGGTCACTGGTGATGGGGCATACATAGGGTATGGTAGGCACGAGAAGGCTGTCTGGAATCTCCCAGTGAGTGAGGTGTGTTTGAGACCGTCGACACTCAACAAATAGTGGTTATGTATGTATTTAAAGTACATTCTGTGAAATTAATTTCCGTTTAGTGACAAATATCTGCCTGGTCTTGACTTTGGACTGCAGTGGCCAGCAAAACAACAGTCAGATTACCGAGTAATACAGATTTTCCCCCCGATAGTCTCATATGTATGGCTGGAAGGAGGAAGCAAGAGAAGCCTTCTGTTATACGAGCCAGAGCTGGAAGATTCAATGTTCGGAAGGATGACTTGGTCACATTTTTGGTCACAAGTGTAGCCTCTGATTTCTGATTTCAGGATCATAACCTAGGACCCACAAATTTAGGAAGTCAGTAATAGAACAGGAACTCAGCCGAAGTGGAGTGAATTCTGGCCTTAATTATTCCTTTGTTGGGATGTTTTTCTTTGGCATTTTCCCAGCTTGAACCACTGTTTGCTTTTTTTTATGCCTTTTTTACTCTGCTATGTGTTGTATTGTAATACATAAATTAGTAAGAGAGTTGCTGGTTATACCCTTGAGATACTTAATAGAAATGGATAATTAAATTAATAATTGCCTCTGGGAGGTTTTAAACCTACAGAGGGATGAGTGTGGGCGTTAGTAGTAACCTTTAAATTTCTCTTCATATTTTTCAAAGAACATATATGTTTTGAAAGCGCACTTTCTCTTCTTCTTCCTTTCACCTTTTGGAGCTCTCCGGAGAATTTCAGGGGAAATGAAATAACGTCAGGTATTGTGAAGCAGGCCCGGCTGTGAGTCTCGCTTTGCTGTCTCCTGGGTGTGGGGGCCTTGAGTCGGTCATTTAATTCCTCTGAGCTTCTTAGTCTGTAAAATGAATATTGCATTAATTTTTTTGTTGTGATAAATGAAACCAACTTTGATTAGCTTACACCAAAAAAAAAAAAGGTTTACAGGAAGGTTACTGGGTAGCTCATGAAATGGAAGAGAGCGCTAAAGCATCAAGCCACGGGAACAGCTCGCTCAGGGCTGCAGGGAGAGCAGGCCATACCCGCCCTGCCCACTCAGGTCCAAGTCCCAGGAGGAGGAACCTGATTGGCTGGGATAGAGTCACATGCCCTCTTCGGGCCTCGTCCTCTTCCCAGAGGGGTGGTCCTGGGCAGTTTGATTGGCAGTTCCACTAGAGTCACGTGAAATGGGGAAAGTGCGGTTCCTCAACACAAAGTGGGAGGGGGAGAACTCTTTCCAGAGGGAGGAGTACGGGGTGCACGTACACAAACTCGGAATACCATCTCATCGCTCTTAGGAAGAGTCTAGATACTTGTACCTAAGATCCTGGTATACGGTACGTGTTCACTGAACAGTAGCTTTCATAGTTATTGTTGTTGTCAGAAGGCCAAGATTACGTGTTTTAGTATGAGAGCAAGGTTAAGAAGTTAATTCTTTTTCTTTTGAGTCCAGTGGATTCTCTTTACAGCACATGTGACTAAAATGCAGATTTCCTGAGCCCCTTATTGGACTGGGTGGATTAGAATCTCTGTGGAGGTGGGTTCTGGCCTCTTCCTCTTTAACAAGTAACGTATGGGCTCCTCTTGCATGCTGTGTTTTGAGACCCAGAGTTCCTAGTGATTAGGTGTGAGGATTTGACTCTGCTCAGGAAGCATTTTATTTTATTTATTTTTAAAGATTTATTTATTTGAGAGAGAGAGAATGCGAGCTGGGCGGCGGGAGGGGCAGAGGGAGAGAGAGAATGCCCCAAGCAGGCTCCCTGCGGAGCGCCTCCAGCGCCAGCCCCCTCTCTCCCCACCCCCCCAAGTACCCGGCTGGACCCCAGGACCCTGAGACCATCACCTGAGCCAAAATCAAGAGTCTGCTGCTTAACCGACTGAGCCACCAGGCGCCCCTGGAGGAGTTTTAGGAGGTTTTTTTCCCTACCATCACAGCTGTGGAAGATGTATGTTTTGCTGGAGGAGTAAAATGACCTAATCAATCGGATTGGCTATAAACCGTGTTTCTCACCCCTGGCTGCACACTGGAGTCATTTGGGGAGCGTTGACCACATACTGATGCCTGGGACCCATCTTGGAGAGCCTACCAGCCACCGGATATTTTCAGTGTGCCCCCAGGCTGGGAACTCCGGAGACGTCCTCCCCCCGCCCCCCAAGCCCAGCGGGCACACCCTTCTGTTGACGGCTCAGCTTATGCAGAATTGTACAGTTTCGGAGCATAGTCTCCTCAGTTTCCCCCAGCTGATCATGGCAGTTACCCAGTCCTAAGGCAGGTGGGGGTAGGTAGTAATCTGCTCCTGATTTTAGAGATGAAGGAACTGGCCACTCAGAAAGATTCATTCATTGGCTAGGGATTCCACCAAAGTCGCACAGCCTAGAAAAGGCAGGGCCAGAACTCAGGCTTGTTCTTCTGGCTCCCGGCTCCCCGCTCTGTACACGGCCCTCTCAGAGATTGGAACATTCAGATTTTCCAAGCTTTCTTTCAGTTATGGTTTCAAGGAAAACCTAAGGGTGAGCCCTAAGCCCTTTGCAAGAGAGCTTATGTGAAAAACATCCTTTGGGGCTTTCAGCCACTTTCTGGGAGGTCTTTAAATCATTTCTGTCCCAGGGGCTTTGATTTAGCTACCAGTTCTGAGTGCGATGCTTCGGGGGTTAGAGGGGTAAGGGCTGCAATTACAAACCACAGCACCCCTGCCAGCTTCCTGCGGGTGGGCTCGTCCTCTGAAGGAACATTCCCAGATGAGCTGTCAGCTCTGCTCCAAGAGCCCGCCTTAGACCGCCCCCCCCACCCCCATCAGACAGCACCAAGCAAGAACTACACCCAGCAAACGCTTGATGATTAGACAGTAACACAGGGTAGATTTTTCTCACCCTTCTGACTTCCCCAGCATCTGCCACCTCTTGACCATCTTCTTAAGCTTATTTTTTCATAAAAAAAAAACCCGAACTGATATATAATCACCAAAGGACGTAAAGGAGTACCAAAAAGGAGAAGGAAAGAACCACTTGTAATAGTGATAGGTGTTTATTATAAACACTCTGAGTCTCATAAATTTTGTGTGATTTAATCCACACAATACTCAGTCTACGCATGAGGACATCCAGAACCTGAACTCTTGCCCACCATCCACCTTCCCGTACACCACCGCCAGGAAAACACACAGCGGCCTTAACGCTTGGGGCACTTCTGCCTTCTCTCCTGTGTATCCAGTTCTTGCTGCTTGCTCCCTGAAGGCCACAGGTATTTGATATCTCTGGGTCTTTGCTCTGCTGGGCTGGACATCAAGAATGGTTCTCCGTTCTGCCCATCTGGCCAGTTTCGGCTACTGCTAACATAGCCCAAAGACAACCTCTCTGTTACAGGCTGGATGGTGTCTCCCCAAAATTCATATGTTGAAATGCCAGCCTCTGGTATCTCAGAATGTAATTGCAGTTGGAGATAAGATCTTTATATATTTTAAAAATTTTTTAAAGATTTCATTTATTTGAGACACAGAGAGAGAACGAACATGAGAAGGGGGAGAAGAGCAGAGGCAGAGGAAGAGCGAGAAGCAGACTCGCCACCACAGGACCCTGGGATCATGACCTGAGCCAAAGGCAGACGCTTAACCGACTGAGTCACCCAGGCGCCCCTGGAGATAAGATCTTTAAAGAGGTGACTGAGCTAACATGAGACCGTTAGGGTGGTCCCTAATCCAATCTGACTGGTATCCTTGTAAGAAGATACTTGGTTGTAGATACAGACCCTGGGGAGTGTGTGCACATGGGATAGGTCCCGTGAGAGGACACAGTAAGAAGACAGCCATCCACAGGCCAAGGAGAGAGCCCTCAGGAGAAACCAACCCTTGCTGACACCTTGATCTTCAACTTCCAGCCTTCAGAAAGCTAAGGAAATAAATTTCTGTTGCTTAAGCCACCCAGTCTGTGATATGTTGATACGGTAACCCTAGCAAACTAACACACTCTCTAAAATCTTTCCTGATGCCCAGTCCCATCCCCAGGAAGAACTAACAACATTCCTTGCTCTCACCAGGTCCCCTTTATTGAAATGTTTTCCTGTTTGTCACCCCCTCTGGGCCACCCGTTCTTTGAGGGCCACGTCTGGCTCATTTCTGTCTTTCTGGCATCTCACCCAATGCTGAGCACACCCTGGGCTTGGGGAAAGGTATGAGTGAATGAATGAATGAACAACCTGAGGCTTTGAGCTGTTGCCTGGTGTCCTGGCCTCTGAATAGGGGTCCAACCACTGCCCGTAGTAGATTGATTTGGATCATGTACACTGTGGACATTCGCAGAAGGGTGAAGGGACTCCAGAGATGGAGAGGGGTCAGGCAGATAGGCAGGACCCAGGGGCGGTGGTCGTCCAATCACACCCCCCACCCCATCCTCCCAGCTGCACTTCCTCCTGCTGACTCACATGCCTTGGAACAGTCCTGTGCTCTGCAGCCTCCTGGCCCAGGTCCCTGGCGCTCAGCCCTCCCTTCAGGCTGTCGGCCACTTGATCACAGGCAGAAGATGTGAATTCCCTGCGGCCCCATTGTGTGGTCCTCTTCTCAAAGTCTGTTTCCCCACCCCGACTTCTGGAAGTCCCTTTGGAGGGTCTGACAGACGGTCTCTCTTTCCCACCCCTCCAGCTGGACAGGCTCAGGGAACAGAAGGAGCTTTCTGGGAACAGGCCGGGGAGGAGGAGCAGGAAGAGTGACAAAGGCCCAAGTTCAGGCTTTCTTTGCTCTGGACTTGTTGCCGGGCAGGGATCTGAGCTGCCTCCAAAGTGGTCCTCTGGTAACAGGGGAAGCAAAAGAGATTCGCTAACAGGGTAGCATTTATGCGTAAGCCAGCCCACCCCAGGTTTCAGCCCCGGTGGTGGAGAGCCTCTTTGCATAAGTAAACCCTCTGGAGGGAACGGTTTTAAGTGAGAAAGAGGCCAGGCAGACAGGCCTGGCCTGGGATCAAAGCAGTAGGTCTCAGAGGGTGGGCTGAGTGGAGGACAGGCTGGGTCTCACTTCTGGGTCAGCGCCATGAACAGGGCAGTGGGGAGCAGGGCCGGCTTGGAGGATGCTGGGGGTGGGCAACATCTCCCTTGTCTGCTCTTACCTGGGACTCCTGCAGCGTTAAGAAGTCTCAGAAACGGGTAGTGGCCTCGTGTGGTGGCTCCGCAGAGGCAGAGTTAGATGTGCTCTGGGGAGGGTGGAGGCTGCCCGGGAGGCAGGGCCAACTTCTCCCGTAGGCTTGGTGCCTGGGGCCCATGGCACTTGGAGGGGCCCCAGTGATGTCTTGTTTTCTTTTAAAATCAGAAGAAAAGAAATGAACTTTTAAGATACAAAAAGTCACATGTCCTGTGATTCCATTTATAGGATATGTCCAGAAGAGGCAAATTCCATAGGCATCCATTAGTGGGTGCCTGGGGCTGGGAAGAAGGGGCAGTGGGGAGTGACTGCTCCTGGGTTTTGCCGGGGGGGGGGGGGGGGGCTGTGTGTCTCTTTTTGGCATAATAAAAATGTTCTGGAATTAGGTTGTGGTGAAGGTAGCACAACCTTGTGAATATACTAAAAATGAATGAATTGTACACTGTAAAAGGGTCTTTTTTTCCTGGCATGGGGATTACATCTCAATAAAGCTGTTATTTTATGTTTTAAAAGCAAGGGGGGAGGTCAGGGACAGAGGAATAAAAGAAGAAAATCTAGAACCATAGCATGATATATAATCTTTAACCAAATGAACAAGAAATGGGTTCGGACAGAACAAAATGGGATGAGGTTAGGCAAAACTAACCTAACAGGTTTCATCTGGTGTACCAACTCCGTTGGTGGCTTTGTGGAATGCTGAGCTAATGAGAATGTTGAGGCTGCATTTAGACTTGAAAAGAGCAGACAGGGTGATCAGTTGGGCACAGGGGGTAGAGGCGGGGGTGAGGTAATATTTGCCAGCCCCGCGTGCATGACCTCTGTGGTCCTCTCGTTTTCACACTCCCTGCCCTGAGACACTCCCATGAAACAGGAAGGGGAAACGTGGGCCCTAGAAGTGGGTTAGAAAGTGGAGATAGGCCTCGTTAGGGCCAGCACAGACCCCGCTCCTCCAAGTGAGGTGGGGCTCGCCGGCATTTCTTCCCATACCAGTTTCATTCTCGAAATGGCCCCCTCACCTGCTGCCCCCTAGTAAGTAACAGTCCCGGAGCAGAGCTCTTGACCAGCTCTGTGCAGGTCCATAGTCATGGTATATCTTTTCTAATTGCCCCCAGCTTTTCTACATCAGAGAACTCTCCTTGGAGAAAGGGCAGTTGAGTAAAGGATTTACTCAAACCTTTCTTGGTGCAGATCCTATCATTAAAATATATGCATCTTTGGCCCTCTTCTCTCTTTCCAGTGGGGCTTAGCAAGTAACATCCCCCCTCACTTTTCAGAGTGTGTCAAGAGACTAGCTTTGGGCAGCCGAGAAAAAGACATTTATCATTGGAACGACAGCCATGGCGGGCAAAGCCATTTTTATCCAGTGGTGGCCTTATCCCTTCTGGGAAAAATAATGAATATTAGAGGTTCTGTTTACAAATATGCACCCTTTGCTGATTTCTCTTGCCGCCCAGCAATTTTTCAACAGGACAGCTTTTCTTGGAAAGACGGCAGACTGCCAGAAGATGATAAAATGTGGTATCCAGAGAGACGCCTGGGGCTGTTTGTTTAACTGGGTAATTGGGCTAATTGGGCATAGACTTTGAAAGGTCATCTTCCTGCAGCCAAGTCGCCCCAGGTGCTGGTCTGCACAGAGGCTCTCTGGTTGAATAATCAGGTCTAAAATCTCCTTCCCCTCTTTACCTGCTTCTCCAAGGGCCACCCTCCAGGACAGGTTTATAACCACCGCCCCCCTACCATGGACCTTTATGGAAGACAAATTTTGAACTCTCTGAGCTGCATAAACCTTTCTAGAAAGAACCAAATGTGTGAGGCTCATTTCCCCCATCTCTTCGCTATTTGAAGCGAACCTCGCTTTCCCTCCCAGACTCAACTAACAGGCTTAAGCCCTAGAACAGCTAATGAGATCAGAAAGTGATTAGCTGTGAGTCTACAAGAGAAATTGATCAGTGATGGTTTCAGGGGGAGGAAAGAAAATGCCCCCAACAACAGTCCACAGGTTTTACTGATCCTATTTGTGCTCCTCTTTATCATGTGTGACTTTTTTTTAGAGTCTCTTGTTTCTACAAGATCATCTGCAGGGTCTCACAGCAGGTGCTGTCCACATGTCTACTTTAGAAAAGCCCGGAGTGATTGTTCTCAGAAACCGAGTGCAGGGTAAAGGCACAACATTCAGAGTTAGCTATGGCCAAGATGCTTTTGTTTAAAAACCAAACACTCCCTTTGCAGGAGGCAACATGGTGTGGTGGGAAAAGTCAGACACACGCATTTGGGTGTGATTCCTTGCCTGTTACATCATGCTGCATGATGTCAGCAAACTACTTGCCTTCTCTAAGGGCCTCAGTTCCCACATCTGTGAAACGGGGAGGCCTCCTTGGCAGGGCAAACATCTAGCAGTGCCCAGACAAAGAAGGAAGTCTGAATAAAAATATTAGTAGTATCACTAATTTCATTTCTAAAAGTGACTGCAGACCAGTGTTAAAATAAGGAATTCAACAACTCCTATTTGTATGGTCTCCCTTGCAGGGCCATTTGGGACCCCATAGCCCAGCTAAGCCCTCTGGAATGGTTTCTGCAGATCCCTAGTTGGTACCCTTGTGTGTTCCCAAACCAGGCTCATGGGCCACCATTTCCCCTCAGTCATCTGAGGTACTCTTCTGAGCCTGTGATGCTGGTGGGTCTGCCTCCAGGGAAAGCTCCCAGTGGGACAGTCAGCCCACACCCCCAGCGGGGCCACAGAAGGTTTTTGTGGGCCTCTTTTTCCATGCAAAAATAGATACTAAAAATTGTATTTTAAGGCTTTGTTGATAAATGATAAATATAATCCAGGCTGGGTAAAAGTTAAAACATCTCTTTAAAAGTTCTTTTAAAAAAAAATGGAGGTGAATTCACACAATATAAAACCAGCCATCTTAAAGTGTATACTTTAGTGGCGTTTGCTACATCCACAATGTTGTGCAACCGTTCTCTCTCTCTAGTTCCAAAACATTGTCATCACTCCCAAAGGAGACATTGTACCATGAAATATCAGTCCCCATTCCTTCTTTCACTTAGCATAATGTCTTCGACATTCATCCATGTGGTAGCATGTTTCAGTACTTCTTTCCTTTTTAGGGCTGAGTAGTCTCCCATTGTGTGGACGTACCACATTTGTTTATCTCGTTTGTCAGTTGTTTCCACTCTGGGCCATTATGAATAATGCTGCTATGAGCATTTGTGTACAGGTTTGTGTTGGATATTTGTTTTCATTTCTCTTGTGTATATGCCCAGGAGTGGAATTGCTGAGTCATGGTGACTCTAAGCTTAACTTTTTGAGCAACTACCACTGTTTTCCAAAGCATCTGTACTGTTGTACAGACCCACCAGCAGCATGGGAGGGTTCTAATTTAACCACATCCTGTCTTTATCTGTCTTTTTATTGTGGCCCTTATAGCAGGTGTGAAGTGGCATCCATCCATCTCATTTTAAGGACGAGTGGAAGACCAGAGAAGAGATGTGACCTGTACAACCTCATATGTTGCAGAGTTAGGCTCTGGACAGCGAATCTCTCTACCTTCCAATCTGATGTTTGTTCCCCCATCAGATGAAATGTCCTTTTTCTTCAACATTTTTTTGTTTTTAATTTAATTTTATTATGTTATGTTTCTTCAACATTTTTTAAAAAAGATTTTATTTTGTTTTATCTTACTCTATTATATTGTATTTATTTGAGAGAGAGAGAGAGAGCACTCGAGCGAGGATGAGTGGGAAGGGCAGAGGGAGAGGGAGAGAGAATCCCAAGCAGACTCTGCACTGAGCATGGAGCCTGCTTTGGGGCCTGATCCCCCCAACTCTGAGACCATGACCTGAGCAGAAACCAAGAGTGGGATGCTCAACCGATTGAGCCACCCATGTGCCCCATCTTTTTCTCCACCATTAAGAGAAAAGCAAAGTCAGCTAGTAAAGTGATACGTGGAGCCAGGCTTCCTCACTAGCTATGATAATATAACTCTAGGAGCTTACCACAAATGTAGAATAGCAGCAGTGAGCTTCAGGAGAGGGAGTCTTCCCACCCAGCCAGCAGTCTGGTTGGGATTGGCCCAGGCCCTTGCAGAGCTGACTTTACTTTCTGAACTTTTCTTAAATGGGGCAGAGTGTTAGCAATGACCTAAGTCTGCTTCACCTGCACCATAGATTCTGTTGAGAACCTATTAGATGCTAGTTATAGTTTTGCACATTGGAGGTACAAAAATAAGTAAGGTGTGGCTTGAGTCCAACCTATTATCTCTGTATTATTCTATTGTATAAACAGTACAGGTAGATGCAGGGCATGAAGGGAGTCAGATAAGGGACATCAACCCAATCTGGAAGGGGGGAATGAGAGCTGAGTCTGGAAGGGCTCAGAGTGAGTGTGGGAAGCTTGCCAGGCCTACTCTGTATGTGGAAGTAGGAGAAGTGTGTATGCAGTGCCTCTGGATGGGTGAGAACAGCTTGAAAGTCAAGTGAAACATTCAACAGCTCATGGTTGAAGCCATTGGAACATTTTAACTGAGCTATACATAGCTGAGAAACTATTTTCAGAGGTATGCTCATCAGCTTTGTGGGCAACCCAGCACATATAACCCAAGCCAAGTCAGAGGTGGAGTGAGAAAGGCAGCCATCAACTAGCTGAGCAAATAATGTTCCCCACTGGTCAAGTTCTGCATTTGAGTGTATATAGTACAGAAAGTACTAGGGCATCAGACTGGCTTTGCTGGTCACATCTCCCACACACACAGTGTGGCTGTTGTTTTCAGTTACAAAGGAAATATTTGGTCCCCAAACAACCATACAAATAAAGAAAAACATGTATTGATTCATCTTTTCCATCTTGGTTTGTGTAAAGTACCTCTTTTTTACATTAGCCTTCAGCTATGTGGTTTCTGCCCAGGCAGGCCTCAGCAAAATTGTGCAACAGGTGAGGTTTCTTCCTTAGACCCATCGGAAGCTACTGTAAATCCCCCTCCTAATGATCTAGGTTGAACAGTGATGCATTAGGTGCAATATGCCTCAGGTGCTGTTTACTTGTAAAGTTGAACACGTTCTTGATTTTAAATCTTGGTTTGCAAATCCTTTACTCTTCAAAGTTGTGTTTCCAGTGCTTTGGCCTGGTAGAAATATCTGTCATGTTAGTTTTGAGGTTTTTTTTTTTTTTTTAATGGAAAACCGAGAGATTGGGTGACCAGTGGTAATGGCACGTGTAGTTTGAAGCAAATGCCAGCTGATGTTCATAATTAGTCATTTCTGTGGTAGGAATCCTGGCAGGCTCTGGAATACATAGAGGCAGTGTAACAGCGGTCTTACTGAGCAGTAAGAGGGGGAGAGAGTAGGAACCCTGTTTGAAGCTTTTTAACAAAATTACTTAGATTGTATAATACTGATCAACGAGGAGATGACCTTTTTCTTAAGATTTATTTGGTCACATTTTAAATAAAATTGATGAAATGGCAATTGGCCATATCACAGGATGTTACCATTTTTAAAAATTGGAATTGCTAGGTGGCAGCTGGAAGCTTCTAAACCATCCCTATCATCACCATTGTGGAAGAAGGAAGTGCTCTCTTTCCTTTGGAGAATGAATGTGACAGTTTCTCCTGTGGAATAAGGTCTAATCTCTAGTGCATTAGAAGATAGACACACTGGATGGACCTAGTCTCCCTATTTATCTTCCAGAGGAGAAGGAACAGTTTTTTTTTGTTTGTTTGTTTTTGAGAGAGAGACCAAGAGTATGCCAGCTGGGGGTGGGGGTGGGGGTCAGAGGGAGAGAGAGAATCTTAAGCAGGCTTTACACCCAGGGAGGAACGCTCGATCTCAGGACCCTGAGATCATGATGTGAGCCACAATCAGGAGTCAGATGCTTAACTGACTGAGCCACCCAGGTGCTCCAAGGGACAGTTTGTAGAAAGGTTCTAAGGCGGGCACTTGCATCTTTGTTTCTGTCTCTCAACAGTGCTGGGACATGGATAGCAGTAGGTGGAAGGCTAGAGGGAGGGCTGAGAGGAGATGCAGGAATGCAGTCCATTAGGGAGGAGGATGGGCTGGGCCGTGTTTCAAGGGCTCTTGAAGGGGGAGGGAGGGTGAGAGGGAGCTCCTGGGGTGAGCACCAGATCGAGAATGAGTAGTGGTACTAGAGGTCCTGGTACACTAGAGACAGGTACAGATGTGTGAGAGTTGAGTGGGCCAGGGATTCTGTACATCAGAGCCTGCAGGAGGTCAAGCTGGGCTTGTCTTGAAGAGCAATATTTGGCCTGGGGTAAGGGTATGCAGAGCACAAATCTTACCTGTTGATTTTGGGCAATGGGGGATGATTTATGGGTGCTTGTCTTCACAAGAGCCCTGCATTTGCTCATACCTCTCTCTCTTTTCTTGGAAGGTAGTTTGCTCCCCAAATACCTGTTAGTTTTTCCAAATTCAGCTGGAACATCACTGTGAAAATTTCCTGACATTAGACCTAGATCACAGCACTTCTGCATTTATGTCCCTGCCTCCTGTGTTTAGATGGTGAGGTCCTCAAGTGTGAGACCACGCCCTAGTCATCTAGTGTTCCCACCATCCAGCACAGAGAGGATGCTCAGCAATTGATCTCAAGTGAATGAGTAAATACGTTGGATTTGGTCTTGGATTTTGTCTTAAGCACTAATTGTTAAAGTCATTTTCTCCCCGGCCTGCAGCCTCCGTGTGTCACCCCCTCATCCTCCTGCCAGCCATCTAATTTAGCCAGGGGCACCCAGGGAGAGGGCCTGAAATTCTCTGGTTATACCAGGATGTGGCCTATGATTTTCTTTTGGTACTGTTACCACAAACTTAGGATGGGCACCCCCAGCTGGAACCAACTGTCAGAAACTATGAAGTCACTGGAGAATTTTTGCTACCATGCACTGACCTACGATGATGGATATTTAAGAAAAGACAGAAAAAGAAAGAAAATTAAAATGGAAATGGAGGTCAGAAAAAAGAGTTACCACAAACTTCATGACCTAAACAAACACAAATTAATTTTAATTAATTAACTAGTTAATTATATTGATTTTAGAGAGAGCACATGGCGGGGCGGAGGGTGGCAGAGGGAGAGAGAGAATCTCAAGCAGACTCAGCACTGAGCATGATGCAGGGCTCGATCTCAGGGCCCTGAGATCATGACCTGAGCTGAAACCAAGAGTCGATCGCCTAACTGCCTGTGCCACCTAGGTGTCCCAGCAACACAAATTTATTACTGACAGTCTGGAGATCAGAAGTCTCATGTGGTCAGCTGTATTTTTTGGTTCCCTAGTTATTGTAACATGTGGTTAGGGTTAAGAACTGCTGCCTTCGGGAAAGTTCTGTCTGCTCTCCAGCACCCAGCTTTGCATCATTGTGTGCTCTTAACCTCTGCCCAGAACTGACCCCCTCAGGTTCTGTGGCCAAAGAAGAAGAGGTGAGCAGGTGGGGTTTTTCTGATTCTCTTGGGCCCCCTTTTGCTTGTTGGCAAGCCTCTTGTTTAAGGCCCCCATGTATGGGAGCCTCTGTAAGTGCCTTTCGCCCTGTCCTGACTTAGCAGCAGATGGAGGCCTTTGCCTGGGCATCTGTATTCCCTGTGGGCAGGGAAGCAGAGAAACAGCCCCACTGAGTGCAGGGTGATGTCTAAACTTCATAGGAATAACGGTACTTCATTTTCCCGCCCTGACTCCCCTTTCCCTCATTGATTTTTTTTAATTAATTATTTACTTATTTATTTAATTGACACAGCAAGAGAGGGAACACAAGGAGGGTGAGTGGGGGAGGGAGAAGCAGGCTTCCTGCCGAGCAGAGAGCCCGATGCGGGCTCCATCCCAGGACCCTGGGATCATGACCTGAGCCGAAGGCAGACACTTAACGACTGAGCCACCCAGGCGCCCCTCCCTCATTGATTTTATGGTGGACTACGTTCTTGGTAGTAGCAGAAAACATTCATTTGCAAAGACTGTGATTTACATTTCTCCCCTGACTTCTTGTTGGTTTAGTAAGTCCACGTAACACTTGAGAGTGGAGATACCTTGAATGCTTACAGAGAATAGCAGACCTGTACTGTTTCCAGGGAGAGCAGGCAATTGGGCTCGAGTGTGGCCCCACTCCTGGCACAGGGTTGCTGACCCAGGTCAGGAAGATGATTGGCGCTCCGTGCCTTCACCGCAAAAGTGCAGACCCTAGGAGGGTGGTAGGTAGTCGGATGCACTTGGGGATTTCTCAACTTTCTAGTCCAGACAGTGTTTTAATATGTAAAAAAAAATTTTCTTATTCATGAAACACTTCAAACAAGCAGAGGATGAGAGGAAATGATATAATAGAGCCTTATATATCTATTACGGAGTTTAAACAATGGTTATTGTTTGGCTATATTTGCTTTAGGAGTTCTTAAAAAAAGAGAAAGATAAGTTAATTCCTGTGAGCTATTGCTCTACCACATCTTTTTCTCCCTCCTTCGGCAAAGGTAACCACGCACTTGAACTTGATGTACGTTATTCTCATGAATGATTACATTTTAACTGCCTACTTCCAAATCATTACTGAGGGTTGGGGAGGGGGAGCTTGGG
>NW_023270377.1:91214753-91277030 GCF_011800145.1 Mirounga leonina | reverse complement strand
GAGTGGGGTAAGGACACAGAGAGAGAGAGGGAGAGAGAGAATCTTCAGCAGATTCTCTGCTGAGCATGGAGCCTGACAAAGGGCTTGACCCTGAGATCATGACCTGAGCCCAAATCAAGAGTTGGATGTTTAACCCACTGAGCCACCCAGGCGCCCCTATTTTGGGTTTCTGTTATGCTCAGTCATAATCCATATCCCAAATAATAAAATGGTATATCTCTTCATTTACTTACCTTCTTTAAATATATTCTTAAAATTTTAAAACATAATTTTGTTCATGAAAATTTTCACATCATCTGTTAAGTGTATTTCTTTGTTCTTTATAGTGTTTGTTGGATTGTAACATGCATGTTTTTCAAAATCCCTTTTTTGTATGTTTGTTGCTAGTGTGTAAGAACATAATGGACTTTAGTATTGTTTGTGTGCCAGCAACTTTATTGAATGTTGTTATTAATTCTATCAGTTTGTCTATAGATGTTTTTTACTTTTCTGTGTTGATCAACATTATCTGTGGGTTATGACTTTTTTCTTTCTTTCCAATTACTACATCTTAAAATATATTTTTCTAGTGTTACTGTGTTAACATTGACAATACAAGTTTGCATAGAAGCAATAATAATAATAGCTGACATTCTTATGTTTTTCCTTATTTTAAGTGAGAAATTCCAATTTTTCACTATTTTCATCTTTGCTCTTTGTTTTTGATATTCTTTATGTAGTTAAAGAAATCCCTTTTATTTCTACTAAGAATTTTACCTCAAAATGAGAATTTATTTTATCATATGTCTTTTTTGCTTCTATAACTTTTCTTATTTGGTTTATTATTAGGTAGATTATGTACATAGATTTCATAACATTAAACCTTTCTAAGATGAAACCTACAGTCAAGATTCTTTTGGTGCAGGGACGCCTGGGTGGCTCAGTCGATTAAGCATCTGCCTTCAGCTCAGGTCATGATCCCGGGGTCCTGGGATTGAGTCCCACATCAGGCTCCCTGCTCAGCGAGGGGTCTGCTTCTCCCTCTGCCTGCCACTCCCCCTGCTTGTTCTCTCGCTCTCTCTGACAAATAAATAAAATCTTAAAAAAAAAAGAGATTTTTTTGGTACATTGCTAAACTTAATTTGTTAATCTGTTTATAAAAATTCTCTTTGTGCCTATATTTGTGAGATCACCCAATGGTTTTTGATTCTTAACACTGTCCTGTCTGGGTTATCTAAGGATCTGTCACTCTCGTAAAATGAGTGGGGAGCATTTCCTCTTTTTCTGTTTCTGAAACAATTTGAATAAGATTGAAAATATCTTGTTCCTGTGATGTTTAGTAGAACTTACCCATGGAATCACTTGAGGTTGGGTTTTTTTGTGGCTATATTTGTGTGTGTGTGTGCCTGTGTGCATTTGTACTTACGTGTGAATGAATTTTAAAACTATTCATTTTATTTACTGATTATAGAACCATTCAAATTTTATACACTTCTTGAACAGTTTGGTAAATTTTATTTTTCTAAAATATTATAACTTTAATCTGAATATTCGAATGTTGTTCATGGTATTGTTGTTCATAGTATTATGATTTCTGAAAATCTCCACTGCAATGTGATTAGCTTCCTTTCTACATTTCTTTTATGGTGGTTTATAGGCATGTGTGTAATTTTTAAATCAATCACTATTTTCTTAGCCAATCTTGTCAGAGGTTTGTTTCTTTTACTTAGTCATTTTTATTTTATTTATTTATTTATTTTAAACATATAATGTATTATATGTTTCAGAGGTAAGGTCTGTGATTCAACAGTCTTGCACAATTCACAGCACTCACCATAGCACATACCCTCCCCAGTGTCCATCACCCAGCCACCCCATCCTTCCCACCCCCCACCACTCCAGCAACCCTCAGTTTGTTTCCTGAGATTAAGAATTCCTCATATCAGTGAGGTCATATGATACATGTCTTTCTCTGATTGACTTATTTCGCTCAGTATACTTAGTCATTTTTAAAGTAGTAACTATTGGGGCACCTGGGTGGCTCAGTTGGTTAAGCATCTGCCTTCAGCTCAGGTCATGATCCCAGAGTCCTGGGATTGAGCCCGGCATTGGTCTCCCTCCTCAGCGGGGAGTTTGCTGCTCCCCCTCCTTCCTGCTCATTCTCTCTCTCACTATTTCTGTCTCTCTCAAATAAATAAATATTTTTTTAAAAAGTAGTAACTATTGGTTTTATTGATTTTTCCATTCTTTTTTATTCTATTATTTTTTCTATTAATCTTTAGAATTTGCTTTATTACCCAGTTTTTGATGGGAGTTTACTCTGTTGTTCCTTTCACAACTTTGAGTCAGATGCTTAGCTCTCTTAAGTTCTAACATATGTATTATATAAAATTACTTGTAAGTACTGCTTGAATTGCACCCCCCACATTTTGATATGTGGTATTTTCATTTAATTGCAATGCAAAGTATTTTCTACTATTCATTAAAATATTTTAATTAACCCATGCATTATTTCCAAACATATGAGAGTTTCAAGGGTTATCTTTTTTGTTATAGATTTTTTTATTTAAAGATTTTTATTTATTTATTTGAGAGAGAAAATGAGAGAGAGAGAGCATGAGAGGGGGGAGGGTCAGAGGGAGAAGCAGACACCCTGCTGAGCAGGGAGCCCGACGCGAGACTCGATCCTGGGACTCCAGGATCATGACCTGAGCCGAAGGTAGTCGCTTAACCAACTGAGCCACCCAGGTGCCCTGTTACAGACTTTTTAAAAGTAATATCTACTCCCAACGTGGGGCTCAAACTCACAAGCCCGAGATTAAGAGTCACGTGCTCTACCAACTGAGCCAGCCAGGCACCAAAGATTTTATTTACATATTTATTTGAGAGGGAGAGAGAGAGAGAGAGAGAGAGAGAGAGAGAGAATGCAGGCACATACACAGGGGGAGGGACAGGGACAAGCAAGATCCACACTCAGTTGGGTGCCCAACACAGGGCTCGATCCCTGACCCTGAGATCATCACCTGAACCAAAATCAGGAGTCGGAAGCTCAAGTGACTGAACCACCCAGGCACCCGTTTTATTATAGATTTTTATTTTTATTGTATTAATGAGAGAGCATGGTTGTATGATATTTGTTGTTTGGCATTTCTTAAGATGACTGTGAGTCCTAAGACTGTGTATTCTTTAATTCTTAGGTACAGGGATTTATAGATGTCAATTAGATCAAGCTTGTCCATCGCTTCTCGGCCTTTTGGCTAAGATCAAGTGTAGATCAAGCTTGTCCATCACACTGTTTAAAACTTCTACAGGCTGACTCTTAAAATTTTCTAAAGTTTTCCTTTTTTATTAGATATTTAATTATTTTAAATACTACCATGTTTTATTAAAATTTTTTTCAGATTATAATTCTATTACCTCAGGTTCTTAAAAGTATAATCTTGTATTTATGGTATTTTCTGTCTTCTGTTTGTGGTAGATTTCTCCTTGTGGATTTTGACTTTTTTTTTTTTTTTAAGATTTTATTTATCCATTTGAGAGAGAGAATGAGATAGTGAGAGCATGAGAGGGGGGAGGGGCAGAGGGAGAAGCAGACTCCCCGCCGAGCAGGGAGCCTGATGCGGGACTCGATCCCAGGACTCCGGGATCATGACCTGAGCCGAAGGCAGTCGCTCAACCAACTGAGCCACCCAGGCACCCAAGATTTTGACATTTTTAATAGAGAGCTTATCTTAGGTTAACCTTTTCCCTTCCATGAGTTTCTTGTGGCATTAATGGTTATTCTTTTAGCAAGAGCCTCAGAGTTATCACTGGTCCAGGCACTGGGGAGTTCCTAGAAGATGTGGATAAATTTGAACCCCAGGTCTGTCTGGGATTTCTTTATTATTATTATTATTATCATTATTATCATTATTTTATGTTAGTCACCATGCAGTATATCATTCGTTTTTGATGTAGTGTTCCATGATTCATTGTTTGCATATAACACCCAATGCTCCATGCAATACGTGCCCTCCTTAATACCCATCACTGGGCTCACCCATCTCCCCACCCCCGCTCCCCTCTAAAGCCCTCAGTTTGTTTCTTGGAGTCCAGAGTCTCTTATGGTTTGGCTCCCCCTCTGATTCCCCCCCGCTTCATTTTCCCCTTCCTTCTCCTAATGTCCTCCATGCTATTCCTTATGTTCCACAAATAAGTGAAACCATATGATAATTGACTTTTTCTGCTTGATTCATTTCACTTAGCATAATCTCCTCCAGTCCCATCCATGTTGATGCAAAAGTTAGGTATTCATCTTTTCTGATGGCTGAGTAATATTCCATTGTATATATGGACCACATCTTCTTTATCCATTTGTCTGTTGAAGGGCATCTCAGTTTGGCTATTGTGGACATTGCTGCTATGAACAGTTTGGCTATTGTGGACATTGCTGCTATGAACAGTTTGGCTGTTGTGGACATTGCTGCTATGAACATTGGGGTGCATGTGGCCCTTCTTTTCACTACATCTGTATCTTTGGAGTAAATAACCCAGTAGAGCAATTGCTGGATCATAGGGTAGCTCTATTTTTAATTTTTTGAGGAACCTCCACACTGTTTTCCAAAGTGGCTGTACCAACTGGCATTCCCACCAACAGTGTAAGAGGGTTCCCCTTTCTCCACAACCTCTCCAACATTTGTTGTTTCTTGCCTTGTCAATTTTTGCCATTCTAACTGATGTAAGGTGGTATCTCAATGTTGTCTTGATTTGAATTTCCCTGATGGCTAATGATGATGAACATTTTTTCATGTGTCTGATAGCTATTTGTATGTCTTCTTTGGAGAAGTGTCTGTTTATGTCTTCTGCCCATCTTTTGACTTGATTATTTGTTTTTGGGGTGTTGAGTTTGAGAAGTTCTTTATAGATCTTGGATACCAGCCCTTTGTCTGTAATGTCATTTGCAAATATCTTCTCCCATTCTGTGTGTTGCCTCTTTGTTCTGTTGACTGTTTCCTTTGCTGTGCAGAAGCTTTTTTATCTTGATGAAGTCCCAAAAGTTCATTTTCGCTTTTGTTTCCCTTGCCTTTGGAGATGTGTCTTGAAAGAAGTTGCTGTGGCCGATGTCGAAGAGGTTACTGCCTATGTTCTCCTCTAGGATTTTGATGGATTCTTATCTCACATTGAGATCTTTCATCCTAGCAACAGCAATCAGACAACAAAAAGAAATAAAAGGTATTCAAATTGGCAAAGAAGAAGTTAAACTCTGTCTTCACAGATGACATGATACTTTATGTGGAAAACCCAAAGACTCTGCCCCCAAATTACTAAAACTCATACAGCAATTCAGTAATGTGGCAGGATACAAAATCAATGCACAGAAATCAGTTGCTTTCTTATACACTAACAATGTAACTGTAGAAAGAGAGATTAGAGAATCGATTCCATTTACAATAGTACCAAAAACCATAAGATACCTTGAAATAAACCTAACCAAAAAGGTAAAGGATATATACTCTAGGAACTACAGAACACTTGTGAAATAAATTGAAGAAGACACAAAAAGATGGAAAAACATCCCATGCTCATGGATCAGAAGAATAAACATTGTTAAAATGTCTATGCTGCCCAGAGCAATCTGTACCTTCAGTGCCATCCTGATCAAAATACCAACAGTATTTTTCAAAGTGCTGGAACAAACAATCCTAAAATTTGTATGGAATCAGAAAAGACCCTGAATTGCCAAGGAAATGTTGAAAAAGAAATACAAAGCTGGGGGCATCACGTTGCCTGATTTCAATCTATGTTACAAAGCTGTGATCACCAAGACAGCATGGTACTGGCACAAAAACAGATACATAGACCAATGGAACAGAATAGAGAGCCCAGATATGGACCCTCAACTCTATGGTCAAATAATCTTCGACAAAGCAGGAAAAAATATGCAATGGAAAAAAGTCTCTTCAATAAATGGTGCTGGGAAACCTGGACAGCGATATATGTAAGAATGAAACTTGACCATTCTCTTACACCATACACAAAGTTAAACTCAAAATGGATGTCTGCGATTTCTAATTCCCAAAGGAGATGTTTTTGCTCATCTAGAATTCAGAGACAGACAAGACTTCTTGTTTATCTGTTCTGATAGATTTTGTTGTAGCCTGTCTTTTCAGAAGGGATATCACTTTTTGAGAGTTCCAATTTGAAAGTTCTTACTTCCAACTCTTTACCTTGCATTGGGTCCAACATCCTGTCTCTTGTTTTAAAACACAAGCCGTTATGTTTTTTCACCCTATGGTAACCACAGCATTATCAGCTTCTAAGCTATCATTCTGTTTCATGCTCCTTTTTGGCACCTAGAAATTTCCACCTTTTTGTGTGTGAGCCTAATCAAATATTTAAAACATTTTAAAATTATATTTTATCAGCAATTAGTGGTTTTTGAAGCAAGACATTTTGTTGTTGCTATTGGTTGTTAGTCTTATATTTCTAGAGCTAGAATACATGCTTAGTCTTTAATTGTGAAAGATGGAGAAGTTTCAGAACACCACGAGACAAATGCTTCATAAAATGTTTCAACTGTTGTTTTCTGTTGAATTCAGCATCATAACAATATTTAGATGGGTCCTTCATTGCTGTTACTCTGAAGGAGCCAACCTCATGGTTGGGTTGGTGTTTGTGGGAGACCTTGGTGGGGGCCAGCAGCTATTGTGGGGCTGCTGGAGGGAACCTTCAGGCCGTGGTTTTTATACATGGAGGAGATGTTTTATGTCTTTCATAAAACACCTTTCCTAGAAGAAAATAGCGGGTCCATGGTGAAATTTACTTGAACAGCTTTCCTGGTGAAGTTTCCTTTGACTTCAGTCCATGGGGAGACTGCTATGATATTTTTCTTTACTTATTCCAGAAACAAAGAGTTCTCCCAGATCAGAAAAGAAAGCAAGCAGATTCCTAAATGAAGGGCCTTCAGAAGAGGATTTTTCCTCTTCTGTTTTTGATTCTCTCTCTGTTCAAATATATAGATAACATAATAGAGAAATGTACAGAGGCCTTACTAGGGCATTCGTTGCTTAGAAAAAGTGGTCACATTGATTAAAACCTTCTATTCCTGTAAAAAGGAGTAGTTATTATATACAGATCCAGGAAGCTCAGGGATTCTCCCATAATAGCCAGAAGTAATAATGTAGCCCTGAGAATTACAATTTCAGTGTCTCCTAAGTGATAATCATTGTCATGGTGCTAGGAATCCAGAGATAGAACAATTTAGTCTTTGCCCTCAAAGAATTTACAGGTCAGTGGAGATGAATAGATCACTGGAAAATTAAAAGAATGATACAATTAATTTAAAAAATTGGTGGGTTAGTCTTCATCAAAATTAAAACTTTTGCTCTTCAAAAGACAATGTTAAGAGAATAAAAAGAGAAACCACAGATGGGGAGAAAATATTTGTAGATTTTATATCTGATAAAGGACTTGTGTCAACAAAAACTGATGATGTACTGTCTGGTGACTAACATAACAGAATAAAAAATAAAAAATAAAATAAAGTTTATCCTAATAAATGCAAACTAATCTATAGTGATAGAAAACAGATGAGCTGTTGCTGATTTAAAAATATATAAAGAATACTCAAAACTTAAGAAGAAGAAACAACTCAATTTTAAAAACAGGCATAAGATTTGAAGGGATATTTCATCAGAGAAGATACATGAATAGCACAAAAACACATGAAAAGATGCTTAACATCATTAGTCATTAGGGAAAATGCAAATTAAAACCATAATAAAGTATCACTAAAGACCTATTAGAATGGTTAAAATAAAAAAAGACTGACCATATCAAGTGTTGGCCAGGATATGGAGAAACTGGAGCTCTTGTACACTGCTAGTGGGAATGTAAAATGGTACAACTACTTTGAAAAATATTTTAGAAGTTTCTTAAAAATTATATATACTTCTACCATATATCTGGCCACTTAACTCCTGGAATTAAGAGAAAAGGAAATATGTGTCTGTAAAGAGATTTGTACATGAATATTCATAGATTTATTTGTAGTAGTCCCAAACTAAAAACAACCCAGATGCCCATCAACAGGTGAATGGATAAACCAACTGTGGTACTTCTGCACGATGGAATGCTACTCCATTGTGTAGGATAAGAAGGATTGAATCACTGATGCACACAGGAAGGATGAGTCTTGAAATAATTATGCTGAGTATAAGAGAAGACAGACAAAAATGAGTATATGCTATATAATTCCAACAAATAAAACTTTAGAAAATGCAAACTAATCTATAGTGATAGAAAACAGATCAATCGTTGCCTGGGGATAGAGTTGAGGGAGGTGAGGGGGAAAACTACAAAGGATCATTCAGAAACTTTTAGGGGTGATGAATTTGTTTATAGTCTTGATTGTGGTGTTACTTTCTTGGGTATATAACTATGCCAAAACTTATCAAATTGTTCACTTTAAATATGTGCAGTTTACTAGAGGTGCCTTGGAAGAGGTAAGTTCAAGGTGATATCAGTGGATGGTACATGGGAAGGTCCTTTAACTGATACCACCTGGAATTCAGGGAAGAGGAGAGAGACGCTTAGCCTGAGATTTGGAATTTGAGTCTGTGTTATTGAGGGAAAGGGGGTGAGGAAGGGCAGGGGAGTAGAGAACTCTTCACATTGAGGCTACACCAAATGCAAAGATTCCAAAGCATGTAAGTATGTGATATGTTTAGAGATCTACGAGTAGCGTGGCATTACTGAAACATAAGAAGCTCATGGAGAGGAGAGGAGAGGCAGATAATGGCTCAGATTCCTTTCTAGTTCATGGGTTTATATAATTCTCATCATGAGATACCACTTGTGTAACCAGCTTGTCCAAGGATCCCCATCCTTGAATACAATGTGGGGTCTCCATTTATGTGTAAATTGCAATGGTATGACTTCCTGACCCCCTACTTGCCCAAAGTATCCCCCAGTTACTTGGGAGAATCTCCAAATGGGCTTTCATATATATATATATGCTCATAAAACAGTCTGTCATGTTCTTCCTTTCCTTCCCAAGACACACTTTTTGACTTCTCTTCCCCAACAGGCTGACCCAAGAAGCTGCATTTACATTCCTGTACCTGTTTTGGAGTTCTGTCACTGGGAGGACTCCAGAGTTCACACCAACACACCTAACAAAATGCTAGTTGTACCCAAAGCTACCAGTCTCAGGTGCCAGAGTAGAGAGAAAAGCTTGTGCATCTGCATTGTGTCAGCTTAGCTAAGCAAGAATTTCCTTTCACAGAATTCCCTTCTCTTTATAAGTACAGATTAGTATTGCTCACAAGAGATACTTCCTGTGAGATCTGGAAGGCAGGAGTGAAGCAGTGGCCATATTTTTTTACTCTGATGGTCTGTACAGCAGAGTGGCAGCTTGCCCCCATTTATCCCTGATTTGCTATCAGACTTGGGCCAGTCCCACCAGATCTGCTGCTTCTGTGAGTTCTTGGCCAGGTCCTTGTGCAGCTTTGTGGTGAAGGGGGCCAGTGTCTCCTGTGCATCACCCAGTGCATTGAGGTCGGTGGTGGTGGGAGACCGATGTAGGTCCCAGTTTGTCTGTGTGGGTTCCAGGTTGTTCTTGCTATTGACCACGTCCAGTTTTCTTTTTTTTGACTGCTACTCTCGCTGGTCTATGGAAGCGTCAAGTTTAGCACCAAGCATAGAGCGCTGCGTAGAACGCTCTACTGCCTTCCACAGCTGGGTGAGATCTAACTCCTGTAATAAATGTTTTATTTCCTATCACTCACAGGGGTCCTGCTTCTCTAGTTGAACCCCAAGACAAGTCTCCCACCCTTATGCTACCTGGATCCAAGAGCAGCGTTGTTTTGCCAAAACCTTTATAAAGATCTCTCTTGAAAGCATAGTATCCAGTGTCTGACCATCCCCTCTACAATCAGAGACTCAGACCACAGGGCTGAATGGCGGAGAGGTGCCAACACAAACCTTCCATTTTCCTCTCTTCTCCCAACCCCACCCCAACCAAATGCCTTCCTCCTCCCCCAGTTAATAGAAATAAAAGCATGGGTGTGAACAGATGTTCCTTGTGGGTGTGAGTGCTAGTGGAGGGCTGCTTGGCTCTCCATCCCAGCTGCCTCAGGGACCCTCTCAGACAGTTTCAGTGTCCTCAGAGACAAGATGAACTCCTCCCTGAGTCTTTGATTCTTGCGTTCAAAGAGGCCCAGAAACTTGACCCTCATGTCTTTGTTTTCATTCATTTCCTTTCCATGGTGCTTTGCCAGAATTCTGGGATGGATTACAAGGCCTTCCCGAAGACCTCCTTGACTGAAGGAGCAGAGCAACAGGGAAGAGCAATTTCATGGCTTTTTTATGCCATGCAGTACTGTATCTGGTAAACTCACGTCTACAAAGCCCTCAGAAAGTGAGGACATTCCAAGATAGAAGAGGATGAACTGGAAGTGGGTAATGAGAGGCCCTGACCCCCTACTTGCCCGAATCTTGAATCCTCCTGTGTGAGACTCTTGGGCTCTGGGCAAGTCTCTTTCTGCTCTTCCTCTGTAGACTTACCATATTTCCTTCCCACTGGTCCCACAGGACACCATGAGTATGATGAGAAGAATAAACTCTGAAGCCTGGAAAGCTGTTACCTAGTGCAGCCTTTCCTGAACCTGATCTTTGGAACTCCCTCAGTTGGGTTACTGTTCCCACATCCATGCTGGAAACCAGCACAAATTTCCAGCTCTCTCCGGCCTCCCCAAGATTTTAACTTAGTAGTTTGGCCTGTGTCATGGAATCTATACTTTAAAAATGAAACAAAAACCAAACAAAACTCTGCAGTTACCCTGATGGTAAGCCAAGTTCAGATACAACTGTGAGCAACTAGATCTAGTGAACAACTGATCTAGTGAACTGATCTAGTGAAGGAAAGAACCTTATATAGTTGAGTTCTGTCGCCAAGGCCAAGGAAAATAGAAATATCCAGATAATTCCAGTACAAAAACACAGTTTCATTAGAATTATGTAAAGCATGAGTAACTGTATCTGAGACATTTGGGTGGAAAGCATACCCATGAAGCAAAGTCATTTTTCCCAAATAGGTTTAAATTCAGACCAAGCCTCTGGAAAAGGTGACAGTGGTGGGAGGTTGAACAGAGAAGGAAGAATTGCATTTTCTGAACAGTTTTACTCTCACTGTGGCCACCAAACATTCTGGATGTGCTGGGAGTCTCTTTCATTTTACACATGCTTATTGCAAAGTAGCCTTATAACTCACAAACCATGAATCCCTATTTTTGACATGGAAAAATAATGCCTGTAACTTAATATACTGTACTTTTCGCAAATCATGAGAGAATAGATTTTGGGACAGTGTTCCTTTTGTTTAGGATGTGAAATTTCTAATGCATCTGTATATATAAATATATTTTTTAAAGTATAGTTGATGTATAATATATTATTTTCAGATACAGTACATCGTGATTCAGCATTTCTATAAATTACAAAATGATCATGAGGATAAATGTAGTTACCATCTATCATCATTACCATCTATCATTATTACAGTATTATTGACTGTATTCCCTGTGCTGTACTTTGCATTCTTGTGACTTATTTATTTTATGACTGGAAGTTTGTACCTCTTAATCTCCTTCACCTAGTTCATCCAGCTCCCCTTCCCTTCCCTCCCCTCTGGCTTTATTCTCTGTATTTATGAGTCTGTTTCTGTTTTGTTTGTTTTGATATTTTAGGTTATATAAGTGAAATCGTATGGTATTTGTCTTTCTCTATCTGACTTATTTCACTTGGCATAATGGCCTCTAGGACTATCCATGCTGTTGCAAATGGCAAGATTTCACTTTTTTGTTAATGGCTAATATTCCTGTGCGTGTGTGCGTGCGTACGTGTGTGTGTGTGTGTTACATTGTCTTTATCCATTCATCTACCAGTACACAGGTTGCTTCCATATCTTGGCTGTTATAAATAATGCTGCAGTGAATATGGGGGTGCATCTATCCTGTTGAATTAGCGTTTTTGTTTTCTTTGGATAAATACCCAGAAGTGGAATTGCTGGATTGTATGGTATTTCTATTTTTTAATCTTTTGAGGAACCTCCATACTGTTTTCTACAATGCCTGCACCAACTTACATTCCCACCATCGGTACACGAGGGTTCCCTTTTCTCCACATCCTCGCCAACACTTATTTCTTGTCTTTTTGATTCTAGCCATTCTGACAGGTGTAGAGTGATATCACATTGTGGTTTTGATTTGCATTTCCCTGATGATTAATGATGTTGAGCATCTTTTCATGTGTCTATTGACCATCTGTCTTCTTTGGAAAAATGTCTATTCAGGTCCTCTGCCCATGTTTTAATTGGAATTTTTTGTGTTGTATGAATTTTTGAATATATTTTGGATATTAACCCTTCATTGGATATATGATTCGCAAATATCTTCTCCCATTTAGTAGGTTGCCTTTTCATTTTGTTGATGGTTTCCTTCACTGTGCAAAAGCTTTTGAGTTTGATGTAGTCCCAATTGTTTATTTTTGCTTTTGTTGCCCTTGCGTCAGGAGACAGATCCAAAAAAAAAAAACAAAAAAAAAAACTGCTAAGACTGATGTCTAAGAGTTTACTGCCCATGTTTTTTTTTAGGAACTTTATGGTTTTGGATCTCACAATTAGGTCTTTTAATCCATTTTGAGTTGATTTTTTATTTCAGGTCAGCATCAGTTGCCTTGTACCTAAGATGGCTACATGTCCCAGACATTATTGGGGAGGGGAGGGGTACAGATCTGTCATTCTGCCCATTATCGCCCATTGGTATGGTATGATCATGGTACATGGTATGACCATGGTATGACCGATGAACAGCTCTCTGTTTCCTGATTTGAGTGTGGGAAATTGAGGCTCCGTTTTGAGAGATCGAATGGAATGCTTGCAACTCTGTTTCAGGTCTGTGTTCCACGGTCTGCATTTGCTGGACATATTTCTTAAATGCCACCTTTCCTGGGAGGGAAAGCTGTAGCCTATTTTTGTTCCATCGAATGTATTAGTCCATTGCTTATTGCCTTGCTCTGGACGATCACCCCCAGAGGAAAGGCAGGGGCTCTGTAGGCCCAGCATTACATTTCAGGCGAACACCAACTAAGTGCTGCCATCTCGTGGCTGGGTAAACTCTAAAGGCTGCCAGCCACTTTGGAGCTACTTTGCAACAAGGAACCAGACATTCAGAATGCGTGGTCTTTGCCTGCCCAGAAGAAAACTTGACCACCGATTTCTAATAATGGTGCCATCCCCGCTTTTCTATTTCTGGAATGAAGAAAGTACCTCTTGTATCATTAAGGTAGATCCCTGCCTGTTTCTTTAAAGAGAAAGGAATTCATTCTTGTTTTGGATTTAGTTATTTTTGGATCAGCCATTAGGCAGTATTGCGAGTAAAGGTTTAAGAAGTTTGGAGAAAAGGAAAAGAAGTATACTATTCAAGGCCAGAAAGGGAGGCTGAAAGTGGAGACAGGTAAGTCTTATCTCTGGGACAGAAGTTCTCCAAGTGTGGTCCCAGTACCAGCTGCATCAGAACAGCGGGGCACTTGTTAACATGCACGTTCTTGGCCCCCAGCCTAGACCTGTGGACTCAGGAACTCTGGGGTGCAGCCCAGAGATCTGTGTTTTTAGCTGATTCTGAAGCAGGCTCAGTCTACAACACTCTGTCGAGGACTAGAAGCCATCCCTGGACAGAAGTGAAGCAGATGACATTCGGCAGCCATTTGGTTCTTCATTATACTCATCCCTCTGCATTCCCTCTCTGCGTGTTATTTACCCAGTAAACAGCGAATCTGTGCTCAGCAACTATTACGGGTAAGCCCTGTTTCAGGTGGTGATACTTAGGTTGGTCTGAACAAGAGCCCAAGGATTTGCATTTCTAACAATTTCCCAGGTGATGCTGATCCTGCTGGTCTGGGGGGCAGGATTTTAGGAGCCCTGGGTTTAGAGGTGAGAGCAGCAGGCCCCAAAGCCTTTGTGGTTTTCAGATGGAGCATGCATCTCGGGCTTTTCAGGATCTGTGTGGCCGTGAGACCCGCTTCTCAGCCCTTCCTGCCTCTTACCATTAGAAAGGGATTAAAATAACATGCTGTGATTTCACCACCCAAAGTTGGGGCAGTTGAAAAGCCAGAGCAGACATACAATTATTAAAAGGCTTTAGTGAAAATTGTCAATAGCCTCGGAAATTTTGGCCGTATATTGAAAGGCCTGCTTGGTGCTCTGCGTCGACTCAGGCTGATCAATATTGCTTGCATGCAGCACATCTACCGCTTGTTTAATTTGCCATTTATAAGTTTGGCCAGTCCAGCAAATCTAAACAGTTCTAATGCAAAGGACAAATAATTAGAACCACAAATCAAACTGGATTTGTGGGCACAATGAAACAGTAAGAAATGTCAGAGCTGGGCGCAGCAGTCTCACAGCAGGTAAGAATACAAATGTCTGCTTGTATGTCCTATGCGGTCTCTACCATCTGCTGACTGCACACCACTCCTCTGATGGAGCTTCTAGCCAGCACTGTCTGGGAAGGTAAGACTAGACTTGGCTTTGTAAAATCTTTTTATTTATTTATTTATTTATTTATTTATTTATTTATTTATTTTTAAAGGTTTTATTTATATATTTGATACACAGAGAGAGAGAGAACACAAGCAGGGGGAGATGCAGGCAGAGAGAGAGGGAGAAGCAGACTCCCCGCTGAGCTGAGCAGGGAGCCCGACATGGGGCTCGATCCCAGGACCCTGAGATCATGACCTGAGCTGAAGGCAGATGCTTAACGGGGCACCTGACTGGTTCAGTTGGTTAAGCATCCACTTTGTAAAATCTTAAGTCTTACAGAGAGAGTGGGCGAGGCAGCTTAGTGTGGTGGTAAATACGCAAAGCTTTGGGGTCAGGCAAGGCTGGCCCCCCAAATCTTTCATAGCTTGTGGGAAGTTACTTGCTCTTTCTGGATCTCATCTTCTTCACTGGTTGATTTGGGGCAGTGCAGCCCACTTCATGCAGTGGTTCTAGGGATTAAATGAAACAAAGGTAGGTAAAGCACATAGTGGGTGCTCAATGTATAGAGTAAATGCCCCATTTCCGAGGGCTGGGGCTGGAAGAGGCTGTGAACATCCACAACTGCAGTCTTCGTGCTCTGGGCCTTTTTCTCCCTCTTAAGGTTGCTTTGTGTTAAAATGTGAGTATACGAGCCCCCAGTGGAGGGCACCCCCAGGGCTATAAAAGCTCTGTGACCCCCAGGGCAGCCGAAATGCCAGCCTAAACAGTATCAGATGACCATCCCAGAGAAGCAAACACAAGTCTTTCCTACAGAAATGACTGAACTGGGCCTTGTTGATAGGGCTGAAAGAGGATGTGCTTGAATTTTAAAGGGATGCCCCATCTATCCGGTAGGTGCATGCTAGCTAAGTCCCTGGGTTTGCCTAACGCCTTCCTCCTGGAAAAGTTCGGTGGTGAAGCAATTGGGAGGAAGGAGGGGAGGCCTGAGTGGAGGCTGCTGTGGAGGTATGGAGGGTCCAGGCTTGGATGTGGATGGGAGCATCAGAAAGAAGGGGTGTCTGGAGAAGTAGGAGGTTGTGCGTGGGATACTGGAGATTCGGTTTTTAACTTTTCTGAGGAAAGACTGCTCTGGGTGAGTCCTACTCTGAAATCCTTTTCGTGAACCATGGGTCACTTCTCCCACAGTGTGGCCCCATTGCTGAGGGAGTTTATAATGGAGTGAGAGTCTGGGAGAGGGAAAAATCCATCTCATTATCACTGTGATGAATATATAGAGGAACGAGTTCAGGCCATGGGGTCAGATGTGGTCCTGAGTGAGAATCCAGATCTTCTCCGTTAAGCTGAGTGACTTTGGGCTGGTTATGTAACTAAACTGTGCCTCAGGTCTGACTGGAAAGCGGGATTAATAATATACCTATCTCGCCGGACTGTTGTGAGGGTTAACAGGGATAATGCAGGGAAGCATTTAGCAGAATTCCTGGTTTACGGGAAGCACTGGATTTTAACTAGGGTTATGAGAAAGACTGTTTCTTTTTAGATTCCCGTGCATGGATTTTTAGCTGTGCGACCTTCAGGGGGTCACCTGTGCTTTCTGAGACTGAGTTGCTTCAGCTTTTAAAAAAACAGAAGTAGCCTGAGGGCCCTGCAGGTGGGGGTATGGGTCAGAGGACTCTACTCCATGGCTTTGGATGTGTGCAGACAAAGCCATTCATTATGAGAGAGTGGGAGGCAGGATGCCTGGGCCTGGTGCATTTGGGGAGGCTGGGAGGGGGTCTAAAGTTCATCAGGAGAAGTGGTGTTTAGAAAGGAGTGTGTCTTCCGTTCTGACTGAGAGGAAATGGGGAGGGATGTGGTGTACACTAAAGGCGGGGCTGGCTGGTGAAACTTGTGGTTGTATTTCTCAAACGGTGGGCCAGGTCCAGATTTGCTGCCTGGGCTCCCTCTGCACCTGTCATGTATGCCCTCACTTGACTTTGGGATAAGCCGCTGAGGCACCCTCAGCAACTGGGACCTGGAAAGTGGCCCTGCTGTTACGTGGATCCACTTTCCAAATGTTGCCAATTTTCATTTATTAATTCATTGTACATGTATTGAACATTTACTATAATCTAGGTGTGGGGGATTCATTCAGCAGTGAACGAAACACAGAGAAGTCTTGCTCTCCAAGACCTTGCAGTCTTGTAGGGGATAATAGCTTATATACATATATGATTAAGATTTTTGCCATGAAGTGCAAGTTAAGACTGCCATGAGACTGAACAACAGGATAAACCTAGTTTAGATTGAGGGGGGTGTGTGGGGGCTGTTGGCAGCCAGAATAAATGAATTGGGCATGAGTTTGGAGAGAGGAAAAGACACTGGCTAAAGTAGAGATGGGCTTTGATTTATTTATTTTAGACACAAACCTCTCTTTCACAAAGGCATTGACCATGGGAACAGCAGTTTCCCTGTTTCCTGAAACTATTGTCCTCTGAATGCACACTTTGTGCTTCCCCGGCCTGGTCGTGTTGGCCTCCCTCCTTCAGTTACCCTGGCCCGTGTAAGTTTCAGCTCTGGGCTCAGCGCTAGTCCCACGTGGGTAAAGCTTCTTAGCTCTTCCACTCTCTAAGTGCTCTCCTTCTCTAGACCTTCCTCAGCATGCGTCTGAACTGCTCTTCCCACCTTGACTCCACGTGGCAATATGACAATGTGTTGTCCCTCCCGTGTGACACGTGTATGCTAGTTTGTATGTCCTACATCTCTGCAAAAGTAGGTGTAGTGTCTCCCCAGTGAGAGTACTGATAGAGGTAGTAGAGTGTTAGAGTTAAAGGAGCCCTTATAGATATTATCCTCCCAAATCCTCATCCTTAATAGAGTAAAAGTGGAACCCAGAGAAGTGAAAGGGCCCCACTAGTCACTGGATGGGAATCTAGGACAGTGGCCATGTCTTGTTATTTTATGGTTTGTGTTTATCAGGATGCTTGTTCCAGAGTCAGAATCCAGCACATATTTTCTCATTGATTGTGTTGGACCATTCCATTACTTACTCCCAGCAGTGGATGTAGCACATGGTGTCACTTAGCCCCTCTGGGTGACTTGATTACCTTATTTGTCAAATGGGTATAATAATCCAAATGAACAGACAGTTACTAAATACCGTATGTCAAGAACTTTGCAAAGCTTTGGGGATATAAAGCTGATAAGATAGATCTGGTCCCCGCCTTAGGGGAGCACACAATCGTAGAACTTGGTAAAGGAGAAGTTGTAAGAGATTAAAAATACCTATAATAAAGGGCTATGCAACATATGGGAACATGGAGCAGACCAACAGATTTTGCTTGGGAGAATTGCAAAAGTTCATTAATACCTTCTCTACTCACCTCAACTTTGTATTATGAGTTGCCAGTGAATAATGCAGTGAAAATGTGGAGAAAATTAGAAAGGACTATATATAGATACACTACGTGGATGTATTGTGATTTGGGAGGCTTTGGCAAGGTGTAAGAGAGGAGAATGACGGCTGGGAAGAGAAGGGGGACAGACTTTCTGATGAACCAGCACATTTTACACAGAGAAAAATTCAGGTCCGTGGCTATAGGCCATCTAAGCTATAGCCACCCAGCTTGTAAACTGATCTTTTGGTCACCTAATGGCCAAACCTATTCATTGCGTTAATGCCGTTGAAAGCTCTCTGTGTCCTAGGGTGTCCTAGGCTCACCATTATCTTCCCATTGGAATAAGATGGCTGGGAAGGCCAATGATAGAAGAACAGATAAGATATTGGTGGGGATGAGACCTTTGGAATGGGTTCCCCATTCCAAACCCATATGGGAAACCCATTGTGATAATGGGCTATGTCTTGTCAGAGTGATGAGCCTTGATGGGCTGGTGAGAGACTCCCTTTTCTCCCCCTGTGCCCTGTGTCCTGGAATCATGGATATCTGAGTAGTGTGTTGTTTTGAAATGAATACTTTGCAGACGGGAACAGCTGTCAGAATGAAAACACAACGTTCAGAGAAATATTACTTGGTTAGGATTTGCAACAGCATGGGTCAAAGGACATTGTCCAAAGCAAAATAATTATGTATGGTGAAAGTCTGACATCATCCTGGGAGGCACTCCTGAAAACAACAACAGCAACAAAAACCCTTAGTCTTAATTTGCGTGATGCCCTTAACATTTGGTTCTGCCCAAACTCAGGAGGAACATCTGATCTAGAGCTGAGTCACCCACTCAGCTCAGGGAAAAGTGACCACGGGGCACCCTCTGGTGGTGAGGCAGGCCCACTACAGTTCATGCCCTGAGTCTTGCCCTCGTGGGAAGGAAACCCGGACATCTCAGGTTTTTAGCGTCCAAGATGTGGAGGGACATCTTCCGTCTGCTAAGAGAATGTTCTGAGGGTCTTCTTGCTGGGCTGGGTAGCAATAAAACAGGCAGGCACGGTGGAGTCTTGCATAAATAGCTCATTATTAGTGTGACAATGGTGCAAGAAGAGACCCTCTGTAAATCACTGTGACACACGGCTAATTCAACCAGAGCTAGAGCCCCACGTCCTATACAACCGTCTGTCCTTCCTTCTTTGCCTCTTCCACTTGACCAATTAACCAGCAAGGGGTACTCTTTCTTTGAAGTTGAATCTGTGTTTTACTGTTGTGGAAACTGCAGTAATTGCGGTACCCCCAACCCATTAGTGGACTCTCTTCTTTGCGGCACCGTGAGCCTTCAGGAAGTACAGATGGAAAGAGAAAGGCTGGAAAGGAGATAATTCAAATGACTGGTTGTCATCTCATCCCAGGAGGGATGTCTTTGACACCGATTAATGCACAGATGTCGCATTGTTGTTGGCATAACCTTGGGTGACAAAGGGCCTGTGGTCTCAGGGATAGTGACCGGAGCTGTCCTCAGCTCAATTTCACAGTGGTGCCACATGATACTTTAACTGCAGCACCTTAAAAAAGAGGGGAGGTCATTTAAGTGGTGGCACCTCAATGCTGCCTGGTTTTGTCTCTGACTAAAGCTGACTGAGACACCCCAGGCCAGCTTGCAACATTGGCAATTCAGCAGGCCTGACATTCCCAGCCTGTGCCCGGATGTCCTTTTAGTCATTTGTGTGTCATGACACTGCGGCAAAGCCAGGTCAGAAAATAGAGTATCCGGCACCCCCACTTTGCAAACAACTGGGGCAGACTTGTGTTTGCTGGAGCAGGAATCTGAGACAAGTACTGGGTCACCCGCAGCTTGAATCTGTGTGTGTGTGTGTGTGTGTTGGGGGGGGGTGCATGCCTGTGTTTTAGCCACTAGCTTCATTGTTGCCTCAAGAGTCCATTCTTTTGTGATGGCAAAGTGGATTTGCCCTCGCACAGGCTTTGCTGTTACCATTCCTAGATCCTCTGAGTAGCCGTGGGGGAGGTGGGGAGATGGGGGGGGACACAGCTGTTCCTGATGGTGGCATCTCCTGCAGCAGAAACAAGTCCGGGCAATCTGTGGGTCCCAGAGGAGTTGTATCTGGCTCCAGCTCGCTTGAAGCAGAGTGTTAGGTGTATGTCTCCTTATAGGCAGCCTGGAAGGATCTACTCCTAGCCCATTTTGCTCAAGGCCAGTGACTGTTTTTGGGCAGTGAAGCAGTAGTGGGCCTCATGGGCAGATGGTAACCTCCAGTTAGGAGATACCCCGCAGGGAATTAAATCAGCATTTTTTCCTACTTTTTTTTTTTTTTTTAGCAACCAATCCAAATATTTGGAACGTTTCATTAATTTGTGAAGTATACACTTTTAACTAAAACATGTAAACCCAATGTCAAAACCATTTTTATAATCGATTAGATTTTAAATGTTTTCTCTTTTCATATTCAAGGAGCTCCTGCCCAGTATATACTGGAAATCACCACATCCAAACACTTGTTTATAACTTAAAGGCCTTTAGGGATCATCAAAGGGAAACATAAGGAGGTAACCTGTCAGGCGTGTACTGGTCTTCAAAGGGATTTTCCCACTGTGCTTTTGAAGAAGATTCTATTACCATTGACAAAGTTCTTTTCCTGGGAATCCTCAGGGAAATCACTTACTGAGAAAATTCCTTGATCCATGCCCACAGATGGGTAGGGGGCTTATGCAGAGTATGTTGAGTGAGCTGGTCTTCCCTGTAATCTACTATAGACATTTGATTATCTGTACGCATTAGACAGTCTGGTAAAGTTGCTAGATAGCACCAGATGACAACCGTTTTTTTTTTTTTTTTTTTTTGACTCCCCGATAGAGATCCCCCTGTGGGTCAATTACTCATGTTGACAGCTCTGAATGCTGCCACTCAGCTGGGCACCTGGTCTACACCCAGAGCAAAAAAAGTGGACTTACTCTATGGGATACCATTACAGTGTGGGACATGATCAGTAAGAAAAGTTCATTTAAAAAGAGAGAGAGAGAGGGAGAGAGAGAAGCTCTTTTGATGTTGAAATTTCAAATTGACAGAGCATTCAATATTACTCTTCTAGATTTGTAATAAGTGAGGTCCAGACTGAGAGTTCAGGGGTGCCCGTGTAGGTCCTCCCATGCCATCTCATCTGAGAAAGCCCAAGGGGAAAGCACAGCTCTGTAACATACTTAGCCGGTGCTCACCAATTGCTCTTACTTGGGACATTTCATTGATTCATTCAACAGATAATTACTGAATACCTACTAAGTGCCAGGGATACAAGAGAGAACAACCATTTAAATTTATCTTCTCAGATACTTTGTTTTAAATGTTTGACAAAGTAATAAATAGTAAAGAAGAGCTTAGTAATGGCAAGAAGCAGTCTTTTGCCTGGTCATTACCCCACCCCAACCCCTGCTTTGATCTATTTAGGATTTAATTTTTGTGGTGATTATCTCCTTACAATATGCTGTATCTCTATTTCTTGATTTATGAGCGTTAGATAATATTTTTTAATTTCCACTATGAAAAATGAGGAGTTGGCTCATTATACTACGGTCACCTTTTCTCACCTCTCTTCTTCCTACTTCCTCTCAACATTTAATAATTCTTACCAAATTATTATTATTATAATTGTTGTTATTATTATTTGCTTCCTTCTCATCTCAAACCGAGGGAGAAGGGTCTTTAAGATCATCACTCAGAAAAAGCAGGGGTCTCTGCCAGAAAGAGAGACTGGCAAATTTTTTGTCCTTTAAGTACCAAATTTCTCTGAGTGACCATCTTATGAATGTTGCTTGTGGTTGCTCTCTGAGTCCTGGATCCCAGATCTGTGGCTCCCATTTCACCTTTCTTGGGTAAGCTGATGACCGATTTAGACTCCTTACCTGAGAGTTTACACATTGACCTAAATTTGTGCCTGTAATATGGAACCACAGCTTCCCCTGACATGCATCACATCTTCTGAAAACCTTTTCTTTCTCAGTTTAGATAGGTTCTGCCAGGTCTCTGGGGGTTGGGGTGAGGGGCATGGATTTCTCCTCAACTCCAAGAACTCAAACTCTCAAACTCTTTCCCAAACAAAATAGCTTCCCCTGTCTCTTTTACTCCCTCACCCTTAATAAGCCATGCTCTCTAGTTCCCCAATGGTTGGCTCTTCTCCCAGTCCAAGATGGCCAAGAGATTTATCTCTGGCACGTTTGATCCGTGGGCACTATGATGCTGTGAAGAATGAGATCTCCTTAGGGAACAACACAATGGTTGATTCCCTAACATCCATTCTAATTAAGATGGATGAGTCTAAAGCAGCAGGATCATCTCCTTCCCTGGGCCAGTGACTAATTTAGGAAAGGGCAAGCAGTCTACCTTTGAACACTGATGTGAGGAGAAGCCTGCTGAGGGTTTCTGGGAAAGGTCACTTTTCTCTTACAAGTGGGGAAAGATGATCTCTCTGTATCCTCTGGACCTTGTCATCCTGTATGTGATTTCTACTGCAGCCATCCTGCAACCAGAATGCATCTTTTTTTTTTTTTTAAAGATTTTATTTATTTGACAGAGAAAGACACAGTGAGAGAGGCAACACAAGCAGGGGGAGTGGGAGAGTGAGAAGCAGGCTTCCCGTGGAGCAGGGAGCCCGATGCAGGGCTAGATCCCAGGACCTGAGTCGAAGGCAGACGCTTAACGACTGAACCACCCAGGCGCCCCTACCAGAATGAATCTTAAGCCAACTTTGAGGATGGCAAAAGAGACAGATTGAGAGAAACAGGGTCCTTGACAACTTCATTGAGCTACTGAATCAACCAGCCCTCAATTCACCCCCAGTCTGGCCCTCTAGACTTTCTGTTATGTGAGAGAATACATTTCTATATTGTTTAAATCTGTTTGAGTCAAGGTTTCTGAACTGATAGGATTTCTGAAGTCATTTTTGGAAGCAGACCTGTGATTGATTAGCTATGTCTGTCACCGATGGAGGTGTAGACATCTGTGAACCTTAGCTCCTCCTCCCATTTTGCTTTTGTTACTACCCAGAATAGTATTTTTTAATTGAGGTATAATTGACATATAACATCCTGTTAGTTTCAGGTGTACAATATAATGACTTGATATTTATATATACTGAGAAATAACACCATAATAAGTGTAGTTAACATCCATTACCACACATAGTTATAATTTCTTTTGTACTAAAAACTTTTAAGCTTTATTCTCTTAGCAACTTTCAAATATACCGTATAATACTATTGACTATCGTTGCCTTGCTCTACATTATATGCCCAGGATTTATTTATTTTCTAACTGGAAGTTTATACGTTTTGCCCACCTTCACCCATTTTGCTCACCCCTAACCCCTGCCTCTGGCAACCACCAATGTGTTCTCTGTGCCTTTGAGTACAGTTTTTATTTTAGATTCCCCATATAAGTGAGATCATACAGTATTTGTCTTTCTCTGTCTAGCTTATTTTACTTAGCATAATACCCTCAGAGTCCATCCATGTTGTGGCAAATGACAAGATTTCCTTCTTTTTTATGACTAAATAATATTCCATTTGTCTTTATCCATCCATTAATGGACACTTAGATTGCTTCCATGTCTTGGCTATTGTAAATAATGCTGCAGTGTGCATGGGAAGGGCAGTGCATATTATCTCTTTGAATTAGTATTTTCATTTCCTTCAGATAAATACCCAGAAGTGGAATTGTTGGATAATATAGTTCTGTTTTTAATTTTTTGAGAAAACTCCATATTATTTTCCATAGTGGCTGCACCAATTTACATTCCCACAACAGTGCATGAGGGTTCCCTTTTCTCCACGTCCTCACCAACACTTGTTATTTTTTGTCTTTTTGATAACAGCCATTCTCACAGGTGTGAGGTAATATCTCATTGTGGATTTGATTTGTGTTTCCCTGATAATTAGTGATATTGAGCATCTTTTCATGGACCTCTTGGCCATCTATATGTGTTTTTTGGAAAAATGTCTACTCAGATCCTTCACCCATTTTTAAAAAAAGATTTTATTTATTTGAGATAGATCGAGCAAAAGAGCAGGAGCAGGGGAGCAGAGGGAGAGGGGGAAGCAGGCTCCCCACTGAGCAGGGAGCCCAACACGGGTCTTGATCCTAAGACTCTGAGATCATGACATGAGCAGAAGGCAGGCACTTAACCAACTGAGCCACCCAGGTACCCCTCTTTACCCATTTTAAAATTGGACTTTTTTTTTGGTGTTGAGTTGTATAAGTTCTTCATGTATTTTAGATTTTAATCCTTTATCAGATATATGATTTACAAGTATTTTCTCCCATTCAGTAGGTTGCCTTTTCATTTTGTTGATCATTTCCTTTGCTGTGCAGAAGCTTTTTATTATAATGTAGTTCTAATTTATTTTCACTTTTCTTGCTTTTGCTTTTGGTGTCAAATCTAAAAATCATCGCCAAGACTAATGTCAAGGAGCTTACCGCCCATGTTTTTATCTAGAAGTTTTATGGTTTCAGGTCTTACGTTTAAGTCTTTAATCCATTTTGAGTTGGTTTTTGTCTATGGTGTAAGATAGTGGTCTAGTTTCATTCTTTTGCACGTGGCTGTCCAGTTTTCCCAACACCATTGATTGAAGAGACTGTCCTTTTCCCAGTTGTATATTCTTGGCTTTTTTGGTCATGAATTAGTCGACCATACAGGTGGGGATTTATTTCTGGGCTCTCTATTCTATTCTATTGATTTATGCGTCTGTTTTTATGCCAATACCATATTGTTTTGATTACTATAGCTTTGTAATGTGGTTTGAAATCTGGGGGCATGATATCTCTGGCTTTGTTCTTCTTTCTCAAGATTGCTTTGTCTATTCAGGCTTTTTGTAGTTCCAATACAAATTTTAGATTTATTTGCCCTAATTCTGTAAAAAATGCCATTGAGATTTTGATAGAGATTGCATTGATTCTGTAGATTCCTTTGGGTATTATAGACATTTAGACAATATTAATACTTCCAATCCATGAACACAGAATATATTTCCATTTATTTTTGTCATCTTCAATTCATTTCATCAGCGTCTTATAGTTTCAGGGTATAGGTCTTTCCCCTCCATGGTTAAATTTATTCCTAGGTATATTATTCTTTTTGATGTAACTGCAAATGGGATTACTTCTTAATTTTTCTTTCTGATAGTTCATTATTAGTGTATAGAAATACAACAGATTTTTGTATGTTGATTTTGTATCCTGCAATTTTACTCAATTCATTGATTAGCTCCAACAGTTTTTGGTGGAGTCTTTAGGGTTTTCTGTATATAATATGTTATCTACAAACAGTGGCAGTTCTATTTCTTCCTTTCTGATTTGGATGCCTTTTATTACGTTTTTTTTTTTTTTTTTCCATACTTGTTCTGGCTAGGGCTTTCAGTACGAGGTTGAATAAAAGTGGTGAGAGAGGGCATCCTTGTCTTATTTCTGACCTTAGAGGAAAAGCTTCCAGATTTTCATTGTTGAGAATGGTGTTAGCTGTGGGCTTTCATATATGGCCTTTATTATGTTGTGAGTTTTATCATAATTAAATGTTGAATTTTGTCAAATTCTTTTTCTGTGCTTATTGAGATGATCATATGATTTTTACCCTTCATTTTGTTAACGTGGCATACCATGTTGATTCATGGTTGTTGAACCATCCCTCTATCCCTGAAATAAATCCCACTTAATCCTGACGTATGATCCTTTTAATGTACTGTTTTTTTTTTAAGTTTTTAATGTATTGTTGAATTCTGTTTGCTAATATTTTGTTGCAGATCTTTGCATCTATGTTCCTCAGAGATATTGACCTGTAATTTTATTTTCTTGTGGCATCCTTGTCTGATTTTGATAGCAGGGCAATGCTGGCCTTGTAAAATGAGTTTGGAAGGGTTCCCATTTCTTCCATATTTTAAGGTGCATACAGTAATTATTGCATAAAATGAGTTTCCTGCTTTTATGTCTCATTCTACGCTTCAGCTTCCTGAACTGCCCAACCCATTTGACACCTCATTTTTTCTATTCCTTTTGGCTCCCATGGGTACTGACCTTTTGCTTATTCCATTCTTATGACCTTCCTCTTCTCCAATGTAAGGATTTAAAAATCCTCCTGGGAGGATGGACAGGACACAGACAGGAACACAGCATAATGCAGCCCTATTGGAATCACCAGCTGTGTGGTGTTGACAAGATCACATGTGAAGCAGATCTGATTGCTGTAAGTGTGGCTCCATCAGTCACTGGGGCTGAGCTGGCTGACCCGAGGGGCTGAGTGTCTCTCCAGTCTGGACTTAGTGATCTGTGGGTTGCCCTCCAGAAGCCGTATGCATGGTCAAAGAGGATGCTCTTTCTGGAGAGGAAGAGCTTTCCTTTTGTCAAGGATACACAGTATACTGATGACCAGAAAAAAAAACCAAACAGCTTTTGAGCTCATCTACCAATATTGTACTAGGAGCCTTTCTTAATTTCAGAAGTCCTCAATATATTTCCTTGGTCTGTAAACAAGAATGGTAAGAGGTTGTGTGGAAACGATGGGGCTGTCATTTCTCAGCTTCCATTTTTCATTTAACTTGGAAACAAGCTGTAGGGACTCAACCTGTGTTGCTTGTAAATTCAAGAATAAAATGGATAATACACATAGGTGTAGCTTATGGAGGAATTCATGTGTCCTCAGCAACAGACTTAACACTATTTTTTCCTACTTGCTAATTGATTAAAAAATATGTATGGATTGCAAAGTTCATTTATTGATTGAGAGGAGAGTGAAAAGGATAGCTTCTCTAATTAAAACTGATTGGAGCTGTGAAAGTTTAATTAATTGGATGCATGTCACTTCATTTCCATGTTATGTTGTGCACAGCACTCTGTTTTCATAATTAACGTGTTGTGTCAGGGTGGTGGGTGTCTCTCTAATCAACAGTCTGAGGGAAAAGTGATGTATGGGCCTGCTGAATAGGCAGAGTGGGTGGAAAGAGATGTCCCAGCCAGAATCTGCAGTTTCTGTTCCCTGTGGTGGGTTTCTTGCCATTTTATCACCCTTTGTTCAGTAAATGAGGTTTTGGTGGATCTTCCCAGAGACTGCTCTTTGTTTGTTTCCTAGGTGTTTCTCCATCAGAGGACAGGGAGGTCGTTTGACACTTGCAGAGACTGCAGGGTGAAGACTGTCACCAGGTCGGGGAGAGTCACTCTGACCATTCTCTCCTCCGAGCTCCTTTACTGTTCACTGCATTCGCTCCTTGCTGGGCGACCCCCTTAGCCAGGACAAACATTCGCTGAGTGTGCTCTCTCTGCAAAGATGGGTGAGTGGCTTTGCGCCCAGACTCCAGCTTCTTACTAGACATGTGACCTTGGGGAATTACCTCAATTCTCGGTGCCTCAGTTTCCTCATTTATAAAGTGGGAATACTAAGACCTTAGTGGTGGTGTTGTGGGGCTTGCGAGAAATAACATAGTGGCATCTTTAGCACATACTACTTTCAGCCTGTAGTTATTGAGCATTTTTGTCTCTTTCCTCTACAGTTTTTTCCCTCTTTTTAAATCTTTATTTGGATCATCCTTTTGTAGATTCTAACTCCTAATTGACCTCAGTCCTGTGTCTTCCTCCTCAAATCCATACCCTACTTTGGGCACAGAATTCTTTTTTCCAAAATGAAAAGTTGGTTATATGGATGCTTTGCTGTGACCTAGAGGTACCCTCTTGCCCGGACGATGTTTTGACTCGGCGGTGTAGGAATTCTCAGCCCTGTATAAGCTAGCCGCACTGTCTACTTGGCCAACCTCACCTACAGCTCCTCCTTTCCGCAACCTTCCAGCCAATGCCTCGTCTCCCTCACAGCTGGGCACAGCGTGCCCTTTTCCTCTTCTGCCCACAAGTCTCCACTTCTCAGAAAAGCAAATATCCTACCAGTTTTTTTCAAATTCAGCTCAAATGTCTCCTTTTTGGTGAAGTCCTCTCTCCTTTCCCAGCATTATTTTTGTTTGGAGTCTCTCTTCCTGCCTCAACAGGAAGTTCCTCTGGGCTGGGGCTATGTCTTGGTCATCTTTGTGTCCCAGTGCTGAGCAAGAGTGTAGCACGAAGTGGGCTTTTAATGATTGTTGAATGATGGATACAAAGAGCAAAATTTTCTTCATGCAGAATTACTATTTAATATCTGTCTTGCCACAAGACTGTTGGCTCCATTCAGGCACAGGACATTTCTGTTTTGTTCAACATTGTTCCCTGTTGCCTGGCACATGATAGGTGCTCAATAAATAAAATTGGCACATCACCTGGTCTGTATACCTCATAGGTATATTGGGAGAGGACAAATTGATGGTGAACATAAAAGTTTAAAAATGATTGAAAATACAGTAAGATTATTTATAATAGAATAATCATTGCTACTGATGTTCTTGCCATGATACATGTTCTTATTGCTGGAAGGCGTGCCCTTCTCTTTTTGGAGTAGATTTCCTGAGTAGCATGGCCTCTGGATCCTTCTATATGCTGTCATCTCAACTGGGGGTGCCCTCTTAATTGTCAGAGAGGGATCCTGAAGCCTTTGCTCAGCCAATACCACAACTGAGCTGCTTGTGAGTCTCATCCTATCCCTTTTAAAAAATCCTATAATCCTATAACCCTCTGTTTTTCCTATAATATGCTATTGTCCTCCCTCAGTGACATGGATAATAAATAATGCATTCTCGTAATTTTAGAAAATCATTTTATTTCCAGGCACTTATATGAAGTCTAATCAATATTTATACTTATTTAAGGAATTTTCGTTCGTTCTTTTTTTTTCATTAAAAGGGATTTTCTCTTTTATTTTTATAAATGTTTGACCTTGTATCAATTAACAAGTCTTTCCTCTAGTGTAAAACCCAGTAAACAAAACCCAGCCATGAAGATCGTCTCCATGCCCCTTCTGACTAATCTGGGAAGGCCTTCAGGAAATGGGGCCCAATCCCACGTTCCGGTTTTGCTATCTCTTCGCATGTGAATGTAGTTCAGGAAATTAGATTACACTCCAGGCCTGCCACCTCCAGCCCAATACCAGTGCCATTCTATCGGCAATATTTACAGCCCCGGAAGCTGGACATTATAAAGACCCAAGGTAATTAAAAATAGCTTCACATTGAAAGGACTTTTTTCAGAGGCCCTATCCTTCCACATCAAAATTTAATATTAATCAAAAAAAATTCAAGCCCTGAATTCTTTCCCCAGGTGTATCTTGAATCGCCTAGAAAAGTAAGGAATGCTGGCAATGGGGAGTTTAGCTGGGGTGAAGGCCTTGGGGGTCTTAAGGTCCGGTTCTAGGCAGGCACCTGCTGGTTGGCTATGTGTTAAGGGGAGGTCACTCACATTTTCTGGGCTTCGGTTTCCAGGTCAGTTGAATGAAGAGGCTGATTCAGTGATTCTGGCGAGCTTGCAGGTAGCCGGTCCACAAGGATACTTATTGCATTCCTACCTTGTACCAGTGCTGTGCTAGGTGCTGCAGACCCAGCCATGCAGAAGACTCACCAGCCTAGATGCTGATGCAAGACCCCAGTGTGCACAGTGCTCAGGCCCAAAGCACAGCCTGTGGGCCTGTGTGACTGGCTTGGGCCAACTTCATCTTTTCCTTCCAACTTGTAGGCTTGTGCATGAGTTGAGCCCTGCTCACCAGTTCAGCCTCCCACTCTGCACAGCATCGGTTTCTCTTTGCCTGTTTCCCCTTCTTGCTGATTGACTTCCTTCCAAGGCAGAATACAGGGGAACTTGTAAAAACATCGACTCTGAAGAAGAGGAAGTGGACACAGCTTAGCTCCCTCTCCTCCCTGAGGCTCCTTGATTCTGTTCTTCTGCCAGGGATGGTTTTGGGTTCCTAGGGCCTACATGGGGAGAAGTTGAAGCCAGTTCCACAAAAGACCCTTCAGGGCAATGGATGCCGCCTTCCTTAAGTTATAGATGAAGAGGAGCCTCTGGTATTCAAGGGAGAGCCAAAGACAATCTACTCGAATGATTGGGTGCTGTGCCCACTCAGAACATGGAGGCAGCATTTCTTATTTAAAAAGTTCTGCTTTCCCTTACCAGGCAAAAAGAATAGCAGTTAGGAAGGTCTCAAGACACAATGGAGGAGCAGAAAGAAGACCAGGGCAGGTGGTAGGGCAGGATGGTGCAGACCTGGGGGTCAATGTGGTTCAGACGCTGTTACCCTAAGACAGTGGGTCTCAAACTCTAGCAACGCCAGAATCACCCAAAGGGCTTGTTCAAACTCAGATTCATTGTTCTTTTTTTTTTTTTTTTTTAAAGACTTTACCTATTTATTCATGAGAGACAGAGAGAGAGAGAGGCAGAGGGAGAAGCAGGCTCCCAGGGAGCAGGGAGCCCGATGTGGGACTCGATCCCAGGACCCTGAGATCATGACCTGAGCCGAAGGCAGACGCTTAACCATCTGAGCCACCCAGGCGCCCCAGATTCATTGTTCTTGATTCAGTAGGTCTGGGTGGAGCCCGAGAATCTGCTTTTCTAATTCTAACACGTTTACAGGTGATGTTGATTCTGCTTTTCACAGGGCTGTGCTAAGAGGAATAGCTTCAAGGGAATACAATTTTAATCAGTGTAATACTGGCTTAACCAGCCTCTTCCCTGGAATATTAATAAGCTGAGACAAACGCCCTGGATGCATTGGCTGCAACAGAAGGCTCTATAGCAGTGAGACTTTAGAGGGGTGTTTCTCAAGTGTGGTTGGCAGACCATTTCCATCAGAACCATGTAGGACCCCAGTATTCAAAGTGGTTTCCAGACCAGCAGCATGAGTATCACCTGTGTGTTGGTTAGAAAGGCAGAACCTCAGGCCTCACCCTGAAGGAACCAGAACCTATTTTTAAGTAAGATTCCCCTGTGATTTGTAGGCCCATTATAGGTCAAGCAACATTGTTCCAGGGGTTTTTCAGATGTGCCTCTAGGGTGAGTGGTGTTGGGGGTGGGGCAGGGAGTAATGGGAAATGCTGTCACCATAACCCAGAATTGTTGCATCCTGGCTCAGCCTGAGTATTGAGGTGGGCGTGACCATGGGTGGGAACTATGCCAGGGACAGTGGCTCAAGCCTTCACAGAGCATATGTTCCTGGAAACCAAGCCTACAGGAAGGTAGGGTGCCTTTAGTGTGGGGGCTGTCAATAGTAACAGTATATTTTTGAAGATCGATATGGTAGTTTCCCTTTATTCCTGGGGAATATGTTCCAAGACTCCCAGTGGATGCCTGAAACTGTGGATAGTACCAAATCTTATATATTTTCCTGTACATACGTACCTATGACAAAGTTTAATTTATGAACTAGGCACAGTAAGAGATTAACAGCAATAATAATAAAATAGAATAATTATAGCAATATAGGAAAATTTATGTGAATGTGGTCTCTCTCTCTCAAAATATCTTATAGGAACGCCTGGGTGGCTCAGTCGGTTAAGCGGCTGCCTTTGGCCCGGGTCATGATCCCAGGGTCCTGGGATCGAGTCCCACATCGGGGTCCTGCTCAGCAGGGCTCTCCCTCTGCTTGTGCTCTCTCTATCAAATAAATAAAATCTTAAAAAAAAAAGCTTATTGTACCATCCTTACCCTTCTTGTGATGATGTGGGGTGATAAAATGCCTACGTGATGAGATGAACTGGGGAACGACACAGGCGCTGGGACGGACGTAGCCTCACGCTCCTGCTGACCTTACGACAATATGTCAGAAGGAGGATCCTCTGCTTCTGGACTGCAGTTGACCGCACGTAACTGAAATCACAAAAAACAAAGCTGTGGATGAGGGGGGGTGGCTGTTGTATTTCTTTAGCTTCTCTATAGCAGAGAATGTATGGAAGGTTTTGGAATAGGTCACGGCTAAAGGGGTGGAGCAAGGAGGGGAAGGAACAGTCTCAGATCAGGCTCCTAGAATTATAGCCCAAGCAGAATCACTCCCTCCCATATTTCGTAGGTGTAAGGGGTGGGTGAAGTGAGAAAATGTGACAGGATCTTATTTCCTGCCAGTCATCGCTAAGAGCATCTCTTCCAAAAGGCCTAGAAAAGGTGGTTTTTTTTTTTAATGGCCTTATTGAGATACAATCAACATACCATTTACGCATTAAGTGCACAACTGTATTCTATATTCACAGAGTTGTGCAGTGTTCACCATGATCTAAGTTTCGAACATTGTCATCGCCCCCAGAAGGAACACCATACCCGCTAGCAGTGATTCTCTATTATGCTCCTCCTCCCATTGCCTTAGGCAACCACTCATCTTTCAGTCTCTGTAGATTTGCCTAATCTGGACATTTCATGTGAATGAAATCACACCTCACAAGGCTCTGCCTAACTCAAGGTCACAAAGATTTACTCCTCTCTTTTCTTCTAAGGGTTTTTATAGTGTAGCTCTTACACTTAGGTCTGTGATCCATTTTGAGCTAATTTTTGTTTTTTGTGTAAGAAAGGGGTTCAACTTAATTCTTTTGCATGTGGCTATCCAGCTGTGTCAGCACCATGTGTTGAAAAGACGATTCTCTTCTTACTGAATTGGTTTGGCACCTAGGACAGTTGATTTTTTTTTTAAGCCTAGCTTTATATTAGACTTGCTTGGAATGTTAGAAATATACCCGTGCCTCTGCCCCTCCTCAGTCCAATTAAATCAGAATCTTTGAGCTTGAAGATCCCCTGGTGATTCTAATGCCCAGTCAGGGCTGCGGGCCAGGGGCTTAGGGTGTGGTTCTCAAAATGTGGTCTCCATACTAGCAGCACTGGGAAAAGCTGGGAACTTGTTAGAAATGCACATTCTCAGGTCCCTGCCCAGACTTGCTGGAATTAGAAGCATCAAGAGTGAGGCCCAGCAATCTGTGTTTCAACAAATCTTGCAGGTGGTTCTGGGGCACGATGAAATTTGAGAACCCCTGGCTCTGACTAGAGGTTCGCCCTTGCTTTAGGAGGTTCGCCCTTGCTTTAAATGGTAACAAGCTGGCTTCTAGCAACAGACTTACCTGTGAGTTATCTGCTCCTGTACCCACAGAGGGCCCAGAATGGGGCAGAGCCGACAGTCTCTGCCTTAGGGTCCAGAGGGGTCAAGTGTCACTGCTGCCATTGCTGGGCATATGAACCTTCTCCTCATAGGCTAAAAGTGCCATCTGCAGAAACAGCCCGTGCCTGGCTCTTACCAACTTCACTCATGGGGCTGGTGACTGTGATGGACAACGAGGCACAGTCCTTGCTCAGGGGACTTCTATGACCAGTGTTCCTGCACTGGTTGATCTGCCCAGCGTGCCCCCACTTTTTCATATATGGGGTATTTAATTCCTACTATAGGAGCCTTCGTCATCCCCTAGATACTGGACTTCACAGAGTATGACATGATGCAGAACCTCAGCATCAGTAGCATCTGGCTCAAATTACTGTCACCAACATAGCTCGTAGGGCCCTGTTCGCCGGGCTCAGAAACCTCAGGCTCTTGTATGGTTCTCCTTGCCCAAATCCTAACCTTATGCTGCACAGTCAACACCTCTCCACTGCTTTGCTCTTGGACTTGACTCCTGCCTGTCTGCTCAGATTTCAGGTCTCGAACCCCTAGCTCTGTGGCTGGGTTTCTGACAAATGCTAGCAGGTCTTCCTCCCTCCTTTGCTCAGTGTGCCCCTCCCGTCTGTGATGAGCTAGGCCTGGGTCCACCTCTAGGATACCAGGTCCCTCCAGGAGTGCCTGCCTGGCTCCTATCCCATTTGCCCTGTCTCTGGAGCTCGCCCTGGCTCTGACCTTACCCAGCTGTGCTGCTTCCTGAACCAGATCCCTTTCCTTCAGAGATTATCAACATCTACTGGATACCTTGTGCTAGCTGAGGGTTTTTTTTTTTTTTTGATTCTCACAACTGTAAACATGGCCCCATCTGGCGAAAGCAAAGTGGGAATTCTCGTGTGCCTGGAAAGCCCAGGTTCTGGTTTGGACTAGCCTAGGTCAAGAAACTTATGGGGACTTTCTCAATCACATTGCTTGGCTCTTCTCTCTTCATGATGATTCATTCTGAGGTTCTTCCTTACAGTAGCAAGAGGTAGCTGTAGTAGTCCCAGATCTTGTATCTTTTTGGCTTTATCCTCCATGGGGAAGCATCAGAATCTCTTATTCTGCAGTATCATTGCAAGTCTGATTGGGACATAGGTTCATCCCTGGACCCATCTCTGCAGTTAGAGTGGAGAGTGGATGCACTGATTGGATTGGGCCTGGATCTTATGCTCAACCTTTGGGTTTGGGAGTGGGCAGGGCTCCACATTACCATGAACACAGAAAATGGGGAAGTAGTGTGGTACAATAAAAAAATAAACACCTGGTTTTTGTCCTCAGTTCCTGGCATAGAATGCTTAAGACTCTTGGAATTTACTGTCTTTTGTATGCTGATGAGATGACACAAGACTGAGTTCCTAGACAGCTTCAGGATGGGGGCCTGGTACCAGAGAGACCAAGCCATGATTATAGGGTTAGAACTTTCAGCCCCACCTCTGAACTCTAGGAAGGGGAGGAGAGCTGAAGATTGAGTTCAGGCACCAATGCCTAATGATTTCTTTCTTTCTTTCTTTCTTTCTTTCTTTCTTTCTTTCTTTCTTTCTTTCTTTCTCTCTCTCTCTCTCTCTCTCTCTCTCTCTCTTTCTTTCTTTCTTTCTTTTCTTTCTTTCTTTTCTTTCTTCTTTTCTTTCTTTTCTTTTCTTTCTTTCTCTTCCTTCCTTCCTTTCTTTCTTTCTTTCTTTCTTTCTTTCTTTCTTTCTTTCTTTCTTTCTTTCTTTCTTTTTTTTTAAAGATTTTATTTATTTATTTGAGAGAAAGAGAGAGAGAGCATAGAGGGAGAAGCAGACTCCCTGCTGATCAAAGAGCCCAACTTGGGGCTCTATCCCAGGATCCTGGGATCATGACCTGAGCCAAAGGCAGACACTTAACTGACTGAGCCACCCAGGCGCCCCATCCAATGCCCAATAATTTCATCAACCATGCTTACGTAATGAAGTCTCTATTAAAAACCCCTAAATGATGGGGTTCAAAGAGCTTCCCGGTTGGTGAACACATCCAGGTGCTAGAAGTGTGGCATACCCAGAGAGGACATGGAAGCTCCATGCAGGCTCCCTATACCTGATCCCACATATCCCTTCCATTTGGCTGTTCCTGAATTTTATCTTTTATAATAAACCAGTAATAGTAAGTACAGTGGTTTCCTGAATTCTGTGAGTTGTTCTATACTGTCCCTGACAGGGAGATTGTGGGAACCCCTGGATTTATAGCCAGTCAGTTAGAAGCATGGGTGGCAGCCTGGGACTTGTGACTGGTATATGAAAGATGGGGGGCAATCTCGTGGGACTCATCCTTAACCTGTGGGGTCTGCATTTCTGGGTAGTTAATGTCAGAATGAAATTGGTTTAATACCCACTTGGTATTAGAGAATCAGAGAATTGGTGTTGGAAAAGCCACCACATATGTTCAGAAAGCTGGTGTTCAGAAAGCACATGCCCACTGTATTCCTCCTCCCAGGTTGGATTCCAGATCCACTTCTCCTAAGGTACTGATGAATCCCGTGGGCATCACACTCTGATAGGACACCATCTTCCTTTCAGTCCCGGATACCGCAGCACAGGAGGGAATGGTTCAGAGGTTGACAGAGAATAAAAGTTAAAATCTGCAGTGGGCTGGGGGAGTATAAATGGATATAATTTTCCTTGCAGCTAGTTTGGCACTATGTATTGACTTAAACATTTTCTTACACTTTGGCACAGTAATGTTAAATTTTGGGAACTTTTCCTAGGGAATGAGCTGACATATGTATTAAGCTTTGGATAAAACATTATCTATCGAACATTATTTATTTTAGGAAAAAACCAACCATGAAAAAAATGTCCAACATTGTGGGATTGATTAAATAAATTTCAGCATATCAGCATTTCTTTGGATAGAATATTATATAACCACTAAAAATTATAAAGGATTTAAATCCATGAGCAAATGATGTATGCTAAGTGAATAGCTTATTCATTTAATATAGAATATCTTCTGAATTATACCAGCCAGGCTTTAATAAAAGAATTGGAAACACACTAATACAGGAAATAAAACCTGTTTAGTGGGATAATTGGTGTTTAAATTCTTTTTCTTCTGTTTTTCTTCAGTATTTTCGATTTGTCTATAAGGATGCTGTCACTGTGTCTAATTTCCAGGGCAAGACCCAGAAGGGCAATAGAGTTCTCCTTTTATAATCAGGAAAAAAGTTCAAAGAGTTCCTCAGCAGTGCCTTCCACAAATGTTGAATTTTCGACTCTGCTCCATGGAGCTGTCAGGGAGGCAAGGGAATGAGAGTTTATGGGCTGCATTGATTTTGTACTCCTTTCCTGCTTGTAACTTAGCCATGTGAGGTGAGTCCTCTTGGAACAGCTAGTAGGAGGTACAAATCAAAGGCTGGGACACTAAGGACAAGTCCTGTCTGATCCATGGAGGAGGGTGCACTCAAGGCGGGGAGGAGGGCAGGGGGACTGGCAATTTGCCTGGGTAGGCTCAGCGGGGATGAAAGGCCTCATGTGTCTTTCAAGTCTGGAGGATGTAAACTTTCACCAGTTGGGCAATTGAACTTAAATCACTGCCGAGGACAATGGAGCCTGAGAGGTTCTCTGCAGTGGTTATGTGCAGCCTCCAGCTTCTTTGGAAGGCCAGTCTCTTGAAGACCAAGGCTAGCAGAGGGTGAGCTTGGGGGAATGCATCCCTGTGTTTCCTCCTTTCCTGCCCTCTCCCAGTGAATGCTCAGGACTTCTTGTCTTTGGGATCCTATTGTGCTCCCTCTGCCCTGTTACTCCTCTGGCTTTCTTTGGGTCTTAGGGCTTCAGCAGTACCCCTAGCCCCTGTGTCTGTTTCTCTTGGCAGACTGACATGTCCACCATTAAAAGCTCTGATCTCTGCCAATCTGGCAAAGGCAATGTGGTTCTGGGAAAACTGACTCCTACGCTGTACTCCCTTCTTGGATAGCCCTTGAATTTACGTTGAAGTCATGGCCCAATGTCAGTGGCAGACAGGGACAGGAAGAGGGGCCTCCTAGGCCCCCACAATCCTTTCTTCCATTTTGCACATCAGCCCTGACTGTTCCTGTGTTCCCTGACCTATTGTGAGGATGGAGAACCACTTCGCAGAGAAACCGATCCCATCTGTGGGATTCTAGGCTCTTCTGGATAATCCATCTTTCATCGCTTCTGGCGAACTATACATTTGTCTCTCTCTTTTTTTACCCTTTAACTTTTAAAGTATATAATGCTTTTGAGTTGGTTTAACTTCAAAAATGACAAAACCACGGAAAGTAAAGTCTCTGGCCCACCTCTGTTCCTTGTCTGCCCACTTCTTCACTCCTTCCTCATCAGAGAGGATGGAGGGGTAGAGCCAGCTTTTCCAGATGGCTGCTCAGTGGTCTCAACTCCATTTCCTCCACTGATTTGAGAGGATATCATAATGTCCTGTATATTTGGATCTGTTTCTGGGCTTCATCTTCTGTTTCACTGTCTGTCTATTTCTCTGCCAACACCACTAAGAATGGAGGACAGGCAGCAGCTCCTCAAGCCCAGGGGAAGGTATGCAGTTTTTCTCTTTCTCACCGTGTTCTTTTTTTTTTTTTAATTTTATTATGTTAATCACCATGCGTTACATCATTAGTTTTTGAAATAGTGTTCCATGATTCATTGTTTGAGTATAACACCCAGTGCTCCATGTAGAACGTGCCCTCTTTAATACGCATCACCAGCCTAACCCATCCTCCCAACCCCCTCCCCTCTAGAACCCTCAGTTTGTTTCTCAGAGTCCATAGTCTCTCATGGTTCATCTCCCCCTCTGATTTCCCCCCTCTTCATTCTTCCCCTCCTGCTATCTTGTTCTTTTTTTTTTTTTTCTTTTTAACATACAATGTATTATTTGTTTCAGAGGTACAGGTCTGTGATTCATCAGTCTTACACAATTCACAGCACTCACCATAGCACATACCCTCCCCAGTGTCCATCACCCAGCCACCCCATCCCTCCCACCCCCCACCACTCCAGCAACCCTCAGTTTGTTTCCTGAGATTAAGAATTCCTCATATCAGTGAGGTCATATGATACATGTCTTTCTCTGATTGACTTATTTCGCTCAGCATAATACCCTCTAGTTCCATCCACGTTGTTGCAAATGGCAAGATTTTGGGGTTTTTTGATGGCTGCATAATATTCCATTGTATATATATACCACATCTTCTTTATCCATTCATCTGTTGATGGACATCTTGGCTCTTTCCACAGTTTGGCTATTGTGGACATTGCTGCTATAAACATTGGGGTGTACGTACCCCTTTGGCTCACTCACCATGTTCTTTAGTTCTCCTTTCAGACTTAATGCTGATACTACTAATAATTTTCTTCATAGTGATGTCTGCAGTAGATACAGTTCTCCCCATTTGATGGATAAAGACAATGAGGAACAGAGAGGTTGAAGTCACTTGCTCAAGGCCGTGTAGCTGGTAGGTGGAAGAACATTAGGAGTCCTGAGACAGACATCTACCTACCATGCTCTCTGTATTCTTTTTCAGAATATTATTATTATAATAAATACTAATAGCTACTGTTTATTAAAAGCTATCTCTAGGCATTGTGCTGACTACTTTGACTTCTGTGCATATAGTGTTTCATTTAACTGACTCTCCATAATAACTCCACAAGGTAGATATGACCACCAGATTGCACACATGGGAAATTGAGGCCCCAAAGGGTTATCTAATCTGCTAAAGATTAGTATGTGTTGCTCCAAGGACCACTGTCTTTACAATCATGCTTTACTGACTCTGGATTTTCACATTCACTATCAAGTATTCTTTCATATTCCTTCACTATCAATTCCTTTGTTAGTCACCAGACCTCAGGCAGTTTCCAGAGGCACAGAGGTAGGGATGAACAGGTGTGTAGGGCTCCTTACAGCTCTCTACTCTGAACTCCTGAGGTGGTCCACTCTCCTCATATTTTTGGACACTATTTTGCTTTCTTAGGTTATGAAACTCTCTCAAACAACACACAAACTCTCAGAGCAGGGTCTTTGTGTTCTAAGGCCATCAATAAGTGTGTTGGTGTTGAGAAGGTGGATATGGAAGTCCACATTAGATTAAAAAGAAAAAAAGCCAGCTAATGGAGGATCTCAAAAACCCAACAGTGAAATTCAAACTTGATGGCACAGGTAGTAGGGAGCCTCAGAAGATTCTTGAGTGAAGACATAAGACACAAAAATGGTCTCTAAGGGAAAGTAGTCAGGGCTCATAAGCACTCTGAATAATCCCTGCACAGAAAGGAAAGAACCAGGACAACTAAACCTAGTTAACCTTATATGTAAAGGCTTAGATCTTCAGGGCACTTTTCTTTGTCCCTCTGATCTAAACACTGTGTCATCTGAATGTCCCAATACCCCATTATTTTCCTCTGTGGCTTTGAGGGTCTTTGTGTCCTAAGTCTAGGAGGATAGGGCAGGGCTTTCTCTTTTAGATGAATCTCTTTATTTCAAAGACTGGGAAGAACCTTGGGCAGAATACAGAACCCTTAACTCAGATGACAGTGTCCTTCATGGTCTGGCTCTTGCTTTAATCCTCTGGCCATCATCTTCCATCTTTTTTTGCTATGCCTGAATCCAAGCCGAGCACTTTCAGTCCCCAAATGTGCCATGCCCCATTTGGCTCCTGGAATAGTTTTTGCCCCTTCTTGTCTAACTCCTCCTCTTCCTGAAGGCTTGGCTGAGATGTCACCTCCTTATGGAAGTTTCCTTGCGCCCTGTAGGGTGGGTTGGGTGCTCCTTCTGTGTCTCTCCACTGCATCCTGCCATTTCCCAGTCATTTCTGCTGCCTCGGTGATGGTTGAATAGCTTACTTGTTCCCCTGGATTCAGAGCTCCTAATGGGAAAGGCTGCTTCTCAGTTGTCCCTGGGCCTGGCACACAGCAGCTGTCCAGAAAATCTTGGCACATGAATAATGAAGGAACATTGCCACGGGCCAATTGTCCCCATCTGTTGCACCAACTGACTAGTTGGTGGCTCTCAGCAACATTAATCTCCTCCTTGTCATCCCAACAGGAAAACCTTTGCTCCCCTCAGGAACAAAGGAACTCTTTCCTTCCTGGGAAGACCTTTCCTTCTGGATTCCTGACCTCATGACTTCCTAAGTCCTGGCTTTCCCAAGAGCCCCCATCTCCCCAGCACCAGCAGCAGCATCCCTCACGGCCTCCTTTCTGTGGGCCAGAAAATCAAAAAGCAATACTTCCATTGACCATGTGACTTCCTGAAGGTACCAGGCTACTCCGAAAAGACTCTGTCTTTGACCAAGCTTGAGTCCAGCTCCTCTGAGCCCTCCTCTTGACTAAGCCTTGAACTTGGACTGCATCCTTGGCCTGCTTGGTCCACTTTTAGCAAGAATCCTGCTGAGTCAGTTTAGCAAAAATCCCCCCACTCTTGTGTCTGATCATCCTCAATATCTGATCAAATTCTTTATCCCCCACCTTTGATATCTTATCATCCTGGCCTGCCTTCAGCAAGAATCCTGTTAGGTGGGTTTAGCAAGGATCCCCCTCACCCTTGATGTTTCCTCTTAGTGCTCTTCCATCCACTGACCCCCACCCTGCTGCTTTGCTATAAATCACCACTTGTACTTGGTATTGAGCCCCATCTCTCTCCCCTACTACAAAACCCCTTGCAGTGGTCCCTCTTGAAAAAGTTTTCCTTACTGCCTTTACCAAACATCGTGAATCATTTTTCCTTAGTAGCATCCCCACACCCCATCCTGACCTTGTAAACCTCTGTTCTTGTACCTCTGTCTTCTCAGGCCCCGAAAGTCACTTCTCCCTGGGGCCCACTGCCCTCCTGTCTCCTCCTCCTCTTCCTAATAGCACCTAAGACTTTACTCTCCCTCTACGTTAATTACTCCCTTTTTTAACCTCTGTGATCTCTCAGCATTTGTCTTTCCTCCCCTTCTATTTTCTCCCCAAGCTGGGACCTGTCCACCCACTTCTTAAATACAGATTTTTCCAAATTTGTGTTTTTTAAAAAAATTTTATTTTATTGTTATGTTAGTCATCACACAATACATCATTAGTTTTTGATGTAGTGATCCATTATTCATTGTTTTGTATAACACCCAGTGCTCCATGCAGTACGTGCCCTCCTTAATACCCATCACTGGGCTCACCCATCCCCCCACCCCCCTCCCCTCTAAAACCCTCAATTTGTTTCTCAGAGTCCATAGTCTCTCATGGTTCATCTCTCCCTCCGATTTCCCCCCCATCATTTTTCCCTTCCTTCTCCTAACGTCCTCCATGCTATTCCTTATGTTCCACAAATAAGTGAAACCATATGATAATTGACTTTCTCTGCTTTACTTATTTCACTTAGCATAATCTCCTCCAGTCCCATCCATGTTGATGTAAAAGTTGGGTATTTATCCTTTCTGGTGGCTGAGTAATATTCCATTGTATATATGGACCACATCTTCTTTATCCATTTGTCTGTTGAAGGGCATCTCAGCTCTTTCCACAGTTTGGCTATTGTGGACATTGCTGCTATGAACATTGGGGTGCATATGGCCCTTCTTTTCACTACATCTATGTCTTTGGGGTAAATACCCAGGAGTGCAATTACTGGGTCATAGGGTAGCTCTATTTTTAATTTTCTGAGGCGTCTCCACACTGTTTTCCAAAGTGGCTGTACCAACTTACATTCCCACCAACAGTGTAACAGGGTTCCCCTTTCTCCACAACCTCTCCAACATTCATTGTTTCTTGCCTTGTCAATTTTTGCTATTCTTACTGGTGTAAGGTGGTATCTCAGTGTGGTTTTGATTTGAATTTCCCTGATGGTTGATGATGATGAACACTTTTTCATGTGTCTGTTAGCCATTTGTATATCTTCTTTGGAGAAGTGTCTGTTCATGGTACTGGCACAAAAACAGACATATCGACCAATGGAACAGAATAGAGAGCCCAGATATGGACCCTCAACTCTATGGTCAAATAATCTTCGACAAAGCAGGAAAAAATATGCAATGGAAAAAAGACAGTCTCTTCAATAAATGGTGCTGGGAAAATTGGACAGCCACATGCAGAAGAATGAAACTCGACCATTCTCTAACACCATACACAAAGATAAACTCAAAATGGATAAAAGACTTCAATGTGAGACAGGAATCCATCAAAATCCTAGAGGAGAACATAGGCAGTAACCTCTTTGACATCGGCCACAGCAACTTCTTTCAAGATACATCTCCAAAGGCTTGTGAAACAAAAGCAAAAATGAACTTTTGGGACTTCATCAAGATAAAAAGCTTCTGCACAGCAAAGGAAACAGTCAACCAAACAAAGAGGCAACCCACAGAATGGGAGAAGATATTTGCAAATGACAGTACAGACAAAGGGCTGGTATCCAAGATCTGTAAAGAACTTCTCAAACTCAACACCGAAAAAACAAATCATCAAGTCAAAAAGTGGGCATATTTGTGTTTTTAACCCTCTGCTCTCCTCATTCTGTGCACACTGCCTCTCTGGTGAGTGACTACCAAGGTCTCGAAATGAGTATTGTCTCAGCGTGGTTGGAGCCTCTTAGAAAATGCTCACGGTCTTATCCGGGAGTCCAAACCGAGGAGGTGTTATCAGGTCTCAGCACAGCCAGCCCCCTAACACCAGGATCCCTTATTTCTTGGGGTGATAGGCTGGGCCCCAGGTATCTCTCAGAGTGCGTCTGAATGAATGGAGGGGAGTCTGCTGACAGGCCCCCAGTCCTGCTCTGAGCCCATCCACCACTTGCCCCCCTCTGCACATCCTTCTGGGCAGCCAGTTACAGGGACCACTGCCTCCCATTGAAGACAAAGGCCCAAGGAGTAGTGGGAGGAGCTAGTGTCCCAGGTACTTGAGGACCAGGGCTTGCTATCCAAGGTGTGGGCCAGTGGGTCCTGGTGGCACAGCTCCAGGTATCTTCACATATGCTGGATAATTATATCTGTAGCTTCCACCCCCTTGTAGTGACATCCAAGCTGGTTGTAAGCTGATTGTTCTAATAGTTCCTGTATATTTTGAAAACATACATATCATCATTATTTTGAAACACTTGCCATGAAAAATTTGATTGGATTTGAAATTTGTTTACATTATCACAAAAATGTCACTATTACTTGTCAATGAAGGAAGAGTTACTAGATTCATTCCAACATGATTTTTTTTTCAATATAGATTTTTGAATGGTTGTAAAAATGATTTAAAAATTTGTATTACCTCCTGTGTAAACAGAGTTTCTTGATGATGGAGATCATCAAGAATTTGAAGGGATTATTATTAAAAAGTGTTATTCCAGAGTTACATGTAACAGTTTCCAATCTGTCCCCCCCAAGAGAATGGGCAGAGGTCATGAAAAGTTTGTTCATGGACACAGATCTGAGTGTTTCACTTCAATATTTGAAAACATTTTATTTGGAAGTTTTATATAAATTCAGTATTTCATACCTTTCTGAAACTTCTGTATTTTATTTTTCTAATACTGAAATAAATAAAGTATAATGATTTTTTCCCCATTAAAGTCTAAGTTTCCTTCAATTTACTCCAGGGCATGATATGTTCTCTGTATGTTCTCACATGAAAAATGTTGGGAATTTTTAAAAGCAACTTTATTGAGGTGTATTTACATGTTAAACTACTCACCCATTTTAAGTGTGCAACTGATGATTTTTAGTAAATTTACTGAGTTGTGCAACCGTTCGCATCCGTTTTTAGAACATTTTACTCATCCCAATGAGATGGGATGCTAGTTGTGAAGGATGGTGAATGAGAGCAAAAGGCATTCCTTGGGAGGACAGAGCTTTGGGTCCTGAGCAGCCAGTGGTCAAGTATGAGGGTGCTGAATTCCTAGGAAAAGCACCCCAGAAGGGGGACAGGGCACACCAAGAAAATGGTTGTTGCTCTGGGAGTGCGGGGGCTTGGGGGGTGGTTTGTGGCTCAGCTTAAATATCCCTGCCTCCAGGGAGGTTCTTCCAGCTCACATAGCAGGCTGCAGCTGCTTCCTTTCCAGGTCTCCAATGTACACCTTTTATAGCCAGACTACTGGTGGATTTTTGGTTTGTGGATCTGCTGTCCCTGCCAGACTGTGAGTGTTACCGTGCCCCACCTTTGTGTCCCCATAACTCAGCCCATCTCTGGCACAGAGAAGAGCCTCACAGTCGCCGTGTTCCCAATGACTAAGTGCTCTCCAGCTCTTTATCGTCCCCTCCAAGGTTGCCGGAGCTGACCAGAGGCACACGGGGAAGAGACCCCAGCAGACAGTGACCAGAGCAGGATCAGGCTCTGTGGGTCGTGGGACGACAGAGAGAGTGCAGGCCCGGCCGCTGCAGCCCTGGCTTCTTGTCTGGCTCTGCTTCTGACCATTTGTCCCTCTGTGCTGTCACCTGTACCTTTCAGTGGTTCTGTCTCCTTCCAGATGAGGCTGCTGGGTGACACGCTGTCTCAGTTGCCTTCCAGCTACAAAGCCCCGTGATTGCCGTGGTGCATCTTTCCCCCAGGGTCTCGTGGAGCTGCCTGCATCTGAAGGGACCATCTCGGGGGGAGCGAGGGTGACAACGACAGGGGCTCCAGCCCCTGGCTCTCCCTGGGGACCTGGCATCATAGCATTTGCCAGACTGCTACAGCCCATCCCCAGATACTAGTGAAGGCAGCAAGCAGATAAATTGCCTTTGCCACCCCCAGAAGCAGGTCTCTGGGCAAGATGGCTTCTCCGGGCCCAAGGAGAAGGAAGAGATGTAAAGCAAGCACATCAAGCTGTTTTTGAGGGCACTTACCAGCTGCCCAGACCTGCAACCCCCTTTTTAAAAGCAGAGTTGCTTTACTAATACTAGAGCTTCATTATTCTTTATCACTAGACTCTCAACTCTACTCCCTATTTCCCTTTGGTGTTCTCCCGCTCACTAAACCCATTTGTCCTCTCTTAAGACCTTACACTTAAAGTCGATGGAAAATACAGCTGTGATGCCATGGGAAAGCTTTCTGGTGGTGGCCTGAGCTGGTGAAATGGTTGCAGCCAGGACAGAGAATGCTCCCTAAACCCTAAACTATTTTTGGTTCTCAGGTGCCTCAAGTGGGTTTCTCGGTTGGGGGTGGGAGCTGCTTCTTGGCACCCAGTTGAAGGAATTTTAGGCTTTCTGGTGTCTTCTCTAAGCTCCATTGCCAAACCCTTGGTGTTGCGGAAGCAGAGGCAGCCCCAAGGGGAGGCAGTCAGTGTCCCCCCCCCCCCCCGCAACCCCCCAACTCTCTGGGCATTACAGGACCAGTCTGGGCTTCCTGGGACTGATCAGACCTGACTGTCATTTTCCTGTCTAATCATGTTGTTAATTAACATCACAAATCTTCGCAGCTGGTGGCTGCTTTTTGCATTTCATCCCCTCCTCCCCCCTTCTGTACACCAATTAGTGCAAAAGCGGGGAGCAAATCTTTAAGCATTGATTTGCCTTTGTAGTAATGATTATTAAGGGAACAACCCAACCCCCTCCAAGCAGATAAACTCCCCCCACGCCCTGAGATTGAACCGCATGCTTCCTTCCTCATAGATTTTTGGTTTTGCTAGGCCAGGACAGAGAACCCAATTATTGAAGAGAATAATACCACATTTGTCTCTGGTTTTAAAAGACAAATGGGATTGTGAGGAGAGAAGGGGAGAAAACACCTCCAGAGGATGTGGCTCATTTAAAGGTGTCGGCTAGTCTTTTCAAAAAGCCAGTTCCTTGAAGGTGGAAACCTAGTCTAGCCAAATGTCTAGTGGAACAATGTGAAAAAGCCTCCATTAACAGCTCTCTGTTTATGAAGTGGTCCGTGCATCAGATGGCTCAGTCCCTGCTGGTGCATCAGAACTTCAGGGGTCAGGGACCAAAGCGTGTCTGTGCCAGGAGAATTGTTTACAGCCCCAGCCTGGAGAGGGATCCAAGGACGGAGGGGCCGGCGCCCCCACAGTGGTCCAGGGACAGCCAGGCCTTGAACTCTGACTCTGGGTCCTCACTAGGGCACTTGCCAATAGACCTCTATGGTTAGGTGGTCCCCTAGAAAGGCTATATGGTCCCATGGCAAAAGAAAAGGAGTATTTGGCCTTGTGCTCACTAGGCAGTGTTTAGAAGAATAGATAGGGCATAGTGTGTTTGAGGGGATCTCACTTGTTGTGTCTTTTTACCTCCCCAGTATTCCCTTCCAGGCTTGCGGGATCATCTCCTTGTTTCTCCTCCACTCTCCCTCCCTCTCCCAAACACACAGACACGTGGCCTTAATCATTTCACTCTCTCCCCATCTCTTCTCACCCTGTTCTCTCCTGTGTGCGGGATTGTGAGGGCCTGGGCTCTGTGTGGGAGCATGAGGTAATCAATTAGCAATGTCTGCCAGGGTCGGGGGGAGGGCTGCCAAGCAAGTGATGTATTTACCATTCCCATCCTTTTTCATTTTTTAATTTTTTTTTTTAAAGATTTTATTTATTTATTTGAGACAGAGAGAATGAGAGACAGAGAGCATGAGAGGGAGGAGGGTCAGAGGGAGAAGCAGACTCCCTGCCGAGCAGGGAGCCTGACGCGGGACTCGATCCAGGGACTCGATCCAGGGTCAGATCATGACCTGAGCCGAAGGCAGTCGCTTAACCAACTGAGCCACCCAGGCGCCCATTTTTAAATTTTTAATTGTGGTAAAATACACGTAACATAAAATTTATCATCTTAACCGTATTTAAGTGTGCAGTTTGGTAGTGTTAAGTATAATCATACTGTCATGCAATCTGTCTCCAGAACTTGATCAACTTGGAAAACCGAAGCTCTGTATCTATTAGCATTCCCCTTATCCTCCCCTCCCCCAGCCCCTGCTAACCCCATTCTATTTTCTGTTTCTACGAGCTCGTTATTCTCGATAAGTGGAACCATACAGTATTTGTCTTTTTGTGTCTGGCTTATTTTATTTAACGTAGTATCTTCAAGTTTCATCCATGTTATAGCATGTGTCAGAATTTCTTTTCTTCTTAAGGCTTAATAATATTCCATTCTATGAATATACTACGTTTTATTTATCCACTCATCTGTCAGTGGACATTTGGGTTACTTCCACCTTTTGGCTGTTGTGAGTGATGCTGCTGTGAACATGGGTATACAGATTTTTTCCAACAATTCAGTGATCTAATTTAGTGTTTTTCAACTTTGTTTACATTGAAACCACCTGCAGAGCTTTTAAAAAATACTGTTCTTTGAATCATCACCCCAATTAAATCAAATGTCTAGGTGTAGAGTCTGTAGATCAAAAATCAAAGGTATTTGTTAAAAATGCAGACTGTCTGGAGATTGTGATTCACTTGGTCTGGGCTGTGGCCAAGAAATCTGTACTTTTAGGAAAGAGCCTCAGGATATTCTCATGATTGGTATTTTAGAAATTACGGTCTAAACCATCAATTAAAGGCTACCTTGACCTTCACGAAGCCTTATCCCTTGGTCATAAATGGTGTCAAACTGTTCTCTAGTTATCTTATGTATCTTGGTCTTATAGCCCCAACTGGATTGTAAGTTCATAAAGTTGTAGAATTTCTGAATTCAAAGGGGCCATAGAGACCTAAGGTAATCTGTTCGACCAAGGCTACACCTTAGTTGATTTTAGAACTGGGTTTAGAAGCAGTTCGAAATTCCTCCCACTCAATAGGAATTTAAAATTTTTGTTTTTCCGCAGTACCAGTGCAAGCCAGCATGTTACTTTTAAGAAAGCCTGGGTTGTGACTACCATTGTTCGTGTGAAAGTTTGGGTGCTTACATTTATACTTTCTGCTGCCCTGAGCAACCCATCAACCAGTGATTGGGACAGCATCATGACGTGTAAGGGATTGAATGAGAACGTGATCTCAACTGTGCTGTTAAAGCACATCCTGACCTTTAGGCCAGGTTCAAGTCCACATTGGCTGTGTGACCCTGGACCAGTATGGACGTAATTTTACTTTCTTCCTTGAGTCATGAAGCATAAGAGCTTGCATTCATTAAACATTGACTATTCACCAGCTGCGATTCTAGATAGATTCCATGGATTATTTGATAAGCCTGTGAGGAAACGAGAGCTTGGAAGTGTTCAACGACTTGTACAGAGTGACTCGCTAGCATGTGACAGGACTTGGATTTGGCCAGGCTGATTTCTCAGCCCGTTCTCTTAATCACTCTGCTAGTTCACATTGATGAAAAGAGATGAAATAAGTCGAATGGTTAGCAGAGTGTTTAGTCCATTACAGAAGCTCAGTAAATTGGCCATCATCATTATTGCAACAGCAACTAAACCTTATATAGCTCTTGTTATGTGTCAGGCATTGTTTTATGTACTTAACACATATCTATTTGCAAAATAATCCTACAAAGCCATACTATTATAACAGATTTTAGAGATGAGAAAACTGAGGCACAAACAAGTTCTACTGCTAGTAAGTAGCAGAGGTGAAATTCATCTAGAGAGTATGGCTCTGAAGTTACTTCCATAACCAGTGCACTGTGCCGCCTTCCACGTGGTAAATGTGAAATACCGTTACTACTAATGACTAATAATAAAACCGTCAAATTTCTTTCAACACGGTAGTTTTCTACATGCTTTCCTTGCAGGCATGCCCTGAAGATAATAATAAATATAATAATATATTTTTCTGCCCTCTTAAAATTCTTATGCAATTCAGTCTGATACTATTTCACAGCCTCTGATTTCTTAGTTATTTTGGGAGTAACCTCCAGGGAAGGGACATTCATGGGGCCATTACATTTTTTAAGTTGGAAGGAACCTTTGGGTTCTTCTAGGGCAGAAGTCTCTAAAATAGAGTGCTTGCACCCTACGGGATGCACAAGGTCATCCTTTGGAGTTGGAGAAGAAAATATTAGTGTAATACCAAAGAAATTCAGGGCCATAGCGATTCTCCTGCCGTGAAGTTCGGTGGACATCTCTTAGACATTATCATAGTGACTGGCTCCCGCTATCTCTGCTGACCCTCCTTTCTTGAAATGTTCCCCTCCCTTAGCTGAGCGAGGTAGCACTCTTGTCCCTTTACTCCTCTCTCTCTCTGGCTGCTCTTTCCTATTTCAGGAATTTAAAAAAATTTTTTTTAAATTAATATATGGCTTGACATGGCATTCTTACTTGCACTATGCATCAGAAGGTCACAGTTCTTGCATAGAACGTCCCCTGTCTGAGACAAAGGTGGAGAGTCTATAGCACAGACTAAGCTGCCTTCCCTGTTTTATTTCCTTTCAGCGTATTTATGTGTGCTGTTAGAGATTAAATTAGGTCCCACAAGAAGATTTGTTGAGGTCCTAACCCCTAGTACCTCAGAAGGTGATTTATTCTGAAATAGGGTCATTGTAGATGCAATTAGTTATGTTAGATGAGGTCGTACTGAATGAGGATGGGCTCTCAATCCAATATGGCTGCTGTCCCCATAAGAAGAGAAGAGACACAGAGACAGAGACATATGGAGAGAAGACAGCCACGTGATGGCAGGGACATATGCTGGAATGAAGCATTTGCAAGCCAAGGAATGCTGGGATTGCTGGCCAACACCAGTAGCTGGAAGAGCTAGGGGAAGATTCTCCCCTACGGGTTTCAGAGGGAGTGTGGCACCATTGACACCTTGATTGCAGATCTCCAGCCTCCAGAACTGTGAGAGAATAAATTTCTGTTGTTTTAAGCCACCTAGTTTGTGGTACTTTGTCATGGCAGCCACAGGAAACAAATACATGTGCCTACATAGGTAGATTTATGAATTCTATTTCCTTGTTTAAATGAAACTATCCCTCACCAAATGGACACTCCTCAAAGACACCACCATTTGAAGATAACACCTCTGATGCAATGCAGGGGACCACGGGGACATGGGAGCCCTGCCCCCTCCATCAACTGCCATCATGAGGGAAAAACAAACACCATTCCATTTAACCTGTAAGTAGTCAGTTAAGAATATCTTGAAATATCAAGATACTTGGTCTGTAGATTACCATCTACTATAATTATGATAAATCAATCTTATCCCAATTCATATTTGTCTTGAGGTATTAGCTAATGATAGTACCAAGCCATCATGATCAATAGGACATTTAATATTCCTTATTTCATCTTCATCTCATCCTTTTAAATATTTTACTCTTATGCCTTTTCATAATGTGTGCAATATTTCTTCATTAAGATGCACATTTCTGCCTCATAAATGAAGAGGATAAATAAGAGCATATATATTGGCAGTATGTATTCATACTATTTTTTTGTTGATGGGGTAAATGATCAAGTCAACACCTCCCCCACTTCTATGACTGAGGAAACAGGTTCCAGGGTAGTTATGTGAATTGAGTCACCCGGGGTCAGAACTTGAACTGGGTTCTTTTGACTCTGGGCTGGGATTAAGCCCCTATACCATTTTTTCTCCTGCAGAGAGTTAATGAGTTGCACACTCTGCCCTGTTTCAACATCATGAGGCCTTGGGCCATTTTGAGTAAAATGCTCCTGTTTAGCAAGCCTTGTAGGGAGTAGAGGTGTCCCAGGAGGGTCAGGCAAATGTGGGCTTACATTCTGGCTCTGCCACCCGATAGCTGTGTGACCTGGAGAAATTACCTGAACCTCTCTGATCTTTACTTTCCTCAATTATAAGATGCAGATATGTGTGCTTATGGTATAGGATTATTTTTAAAGAATAAATTATATAATGTTCTCAAAGTATAAACTACATGCTCCTTAAGGTTTAGTTGTAATAGTTGATGTTGCTGTTGAGATTATGAAGATGCAGGAGATAGAGTTCTGTCTTATATATGGGGGGAGGGGTTTCTGGGGACCAGTGGATAAGCCCCAGGTCCAGATGTGAGTCTGATTTGCCTGGCTGGGCATGCGGCAGCAGAGACCAGGGTTTCTGTGGGCTGACCTTGCAATTCCCACTACCTTTCCCTGAGCCCAGGTCACATTCCTGGTACTAAGAAATTCATGCTGCTGACTTGGCGTCACATTATTTCTCTTGTCTTGGTTACAGGCAAATGTCCTGATGGAGAGTTTTCTTGCTCACCTCTACCCACTCTTCAATCCACTGTAATCTGGCTTTTACCTATCAACTTCCAAGAAGCTGCCCAGCCAAGGGCCATAGTGACTTTACCTTGTCAGGTCCAATGGACACCTTTTGATGGTTACCATGACATCTTGGTAGTATTTGTCACTGTTAGGGACCATTTGACCCCTTCCTCCTCCTTAAAAGCATTCTCTCTTTCTTAATTGAGAAACACCACACTCTCTTGGCTTTCTTCTTCTCTCTGGATGCTCCTTCTCACTCTTTTTTTCTGGCTTACATTCTTCTACTCTACATTACATGCTGGAACTTTCGCCAGTTCTGCCCAAGCCTCTGTTCTTCCTGAACAGTTCCATCTATGGGCTGGTCATCTACTACCCTTGGCATCACTGATTCCCATATAGAGGGAGGGCTGGCTGTCAAACTCACCTGTCAGGAGAAAGGCTTTTTCAAACTGCATATGTCACTGCATATGGTTCTGGATACACCACATATCACTGTCCTAGTGGTCCTTTCTAGAGATGGTGGTTGAGCGGGATGTGTGTGTGCGCATGCATGTGCACACATTGAGTAGCTCTTATTTAATGCTCACGCATCCCAGTCTGTCACCTGCACATGTAGGTACTACTATACATCTCCACTTGGATGTCCACTAGTCACCTCACACTCAGTCTGACCCAAGTGACATGTAGGTCTCCCATTAACTTGTTCCTTTTCTTTCATCTCTAGTTTGAGTGAGTGGCACCACCATTCAAACAGTTGCTAAAGCCCAAAGCTGGTTATCCATCATCCTTCACTCCTCCTGTTCCATTACCCCTGGGCTGATGCCCACAATCAATTACCAAGCCCTCGTGAATCTACCTCCCCAAGTCATGTGCATCAGGTCATTTCTCCTCTTCCCCACTGATGCTGCCCTCCTCACTTCCATTGGGTGTTCCAGCCTTCAGACCGTTGGCCACACTTAGCCTTCTTTGTGCACAGTCTTATCAGGGGACTCCCCTGCCTGAGTGCTTTCGTGGTCACTGTTGCCCTCAGGATTCAGCTGGGCTCTGCCTACCTCTTCAGCCTCATTTCTAACCTCTTCTCACCATAGTCCTCTCGTTGATTGTCTGGACAGAATATACTTGGGACAAAAGAGGGTGCTGTCAATTATTACCCTGGGAAAACAAGAACTTTCTCATGAAAACTGGGGGATTCAGTCAACCCAAGTCATACCAAACCTTCGGATGTGCTTTGTGTTCTTTCATCTGTCGACCTTTGTTTCGACGTCCCCTCTTTGCCTGTTTGCGACCTCCAGCCCCCGTGTGTTTTAACAGTCTGTACCTCATCCCTAGAGCGTGTAAAGCACTCCATTAAAAATGTTTTTTAAGCTTTTTAATTGAGGTATAGTTGACATACCATATTATATTAGTTTCAGTTGTACAACACAGTGATTTGACTTTTATATACATTATGAAATGCTCATCAAAGTTAGTGTGGTTATCATCTGTCACCATACAAAGTTATTACCGTATTATTGACTCTATTCCCTATGCTGTACTTTCCATCCCTGTGACTTATTTCATAAATGGAAGTTTGTATCTCTTAGTCCCCTTCACGTGTTTCGCCCATCCCCCCCACCCGTCACTCTCTGGCAGCCACCAGTTTGTTCTCTACATCTGTGAATCTTTTTTTGGTTTTGTTTGCTCATTTGTTTGTTCATTTGCTTTGGTTTTTAGATTCCACATATAAGTGAAACCATATGGTGTTTGTCTTTTTCTGTCTGACTGACTGCACTTAGAATAATACCCTCTTGGTCCATCCATGTTGTCACAAAATGGCAAGATTTCCTTCTCATCACTCCATTTTAATTGTATTTTCAGCCTCACCTGAGAGAAAAAATGAAGTTCGTTTGGATCTTGAGTTACTTTAATGCTTCTACCACTCCCTAAACTGCTTTCTCCAGTATAACCCTGCCTTTTTAAAAATAAGAGACAGAAGGTTTGAGGCTCAGATTCATGGTGTAAGTGACAGAATATTGCCAGGAAGTTAAAACATCATCTTATTTTCATTTTATCTATTGATGTTTATCTTCTTTTTATAACAAGTAATGCCAATTTTCTATTTGTGCTAATGACATAATGTTTTCTTTCAAAATTAACTGAAGTAAAAGAAAATGAGCCAATTGAAATAAAAGCATTAAATTAATAATAGCCCAGTTGATATGTGAATATGGAGAAATTTCATGACAGCTAGTACATCTCCTCAGAATATGGACATTCTCCTGTCATAAGACAATAAATACCATTATCACACCTAAGGAAATTTATAGTATGATGCAAAGTATGTGACTTCTGATATATTCTAAATATTGACTTTTAAAAATAGATCACTTATAATATTCTTTTGACTTTATCCAATGGAGTCTAAATACCGTAGGACTTCTATACTCATTATTGTCTATTTTTGAATACATAAACAAGCTCTTCTGTAGCATTTGAACATTTTACATCTTTACTTTCTTTCTTTGAATTTCTATTCTGCTGACTCTACAAAGTTTTATCTTAATGTGTATTTTTTATGCTTCAAAGTTTTTTATTGAGCATTCCAGCATGTTCTTCTAAAACCAAAAATTCACTGACTAAAACTGAATTCTTCCTTTATAGCCTGTGATAATAAAGCCCCAAGTGTTAACAAAATCTTCCTGATTGAGTAATCATTATAATTATTAGTAGTACACAAACACACCATTAGTATGTTACTGACCATAATATAATAACATCACAATTTTGATATTAGTCATAAAATGTAAAAAATGTTTTGGAAATATATCTGCTAAATGACGTGATGGGGTCTTTAACAAATAGTTCATGTATTCCTGGTTGACTAAAACTTATTGCCAGAAAGAAACAGGACAGCATCAGTTCTAGTCCCATTTTTTATAGTTGCAAATTAAAAAATTCATATTTAAAATACAGTTATCAAAGGAGATTTATTATACCAGTTTGGATTTCTTTGTGCTTATGTAACAACAATCACATAGTGATATATCACAACATTTACTCAATGATTTTAGTAATGGTATATCATTTGACAATGCAGTTAGGGTTTCCTTTCAATTTTATTAAAAGCGAAGAATTGGAGATGGCTGAATTGCAAAAGATTTCTTATCCAGTTGTTAGACTTATTCACTCTCTTGATTTCTTGGAATTAGAGTGAAAAATATTTATTAATCCTGATCAAATTATGCATAATTATACTTATTTTTTCAATGAAAGGTATAATCTTTAACTTGATATATTTGTAAATGAGAAAATAAAACATCGGTTGACACAACACAATTTTGCCAATGCAATATTTTATATCAAATGCAAAAGCTTTGAATGTATTTATATGAAATCATAAATTTAATTTATGGAAAATGTCCATCATGGTCAAGCCCATCAGCCAAATCTGTTTGCTTCCTGTCAGAAAACATCAGACTTCATTTTCCAATTCTAGTAGACATCTCTGTGATAATGCTCTCACTTCTGGTTTTAGTTCCAAGAATGAAAGAGAGAGAAGTGGTATCTGAAGCCTTGCTAGGAGTTTACTGCCTGGTGACATAAGGCCTGTGCCAGATTCTCTGCTTTGCCCTTGGCCCCAAGAGCATTGCTTTCTTTGATGTAAGTTGGGGATAGAAGAGGAGAGGACGTCAAGTAGAAGTTCTGAATAGTTGAATTCAGAACTTTTTAACATGGCCAAAATACCTTGTCTTTAATGCCACTGTTGGTCCTTAACAGAACATGCCTAACACTGGGGGGGATGAGCGGCCCTGCCAGATGTCTTGCACTCACCTCTCCTACTTTGCCTTTGTTTAGGGCCTGCTCGGGAACACCTGGGCCAAGTCCTGTGGGAGGAGTCAGGCTGGGTCGGGGGTGCTGGTGTTCATAGAGAGCTATGGGTGACCATAGCAGGGAGGTGGCAGAGGGGATCAACAGACCAGCAGGAAGCCTCTACTATCAAAGGGGCCACAGGGAGCTCAGTGTTAGAAAGAGTGGAGATAGGAGTGGGAAATCCAGAATTTGATTTCCTTAAAATTATCCCTGCTTGTGGATCCTTTGGAGAGATTTCTAGTTGCTTCCAAGCTGGGGTGCACTTACCCCCTATGAAGCCTGCAGAGGTAGTGAACTAACTTTACTGGAGTGTGGGTTGAGGGTGAAGTGGGGGAATTGGGAATGGAGGGGACACACTGAATGTATGCGAGCATACAGAAGTGTCTGTGTCCCCAGCCATGGCTCTTTCTACAACACCCCACTGCCTCAGGACCTTTGCATTTGCTGTTCCTTTTGCATGTAATGCTGTTCCCAAGAACATGGGAATATTCCTGCACTTTCTTTAAGTTTTAATTTAAATGTCTTGGTGAGCCTTTTCCTGCCTATGCTATTTTTAAATTGTACCCACCCACACTTGGTATCTCCTTTGTTGTGTTTTCTTCATTGAATATTTATTTGTTATTATCTGTCATCCCACACCAGAATATAAACTCCATGCTGTCAGGAATTTTTCTGAGTTTAGCTACCCATCATAGGCAATCAGTTAATGTTTTTCGGCAAAATGAACAAACTCCCACAATAAATCTTCATCTAGAGGTCACAAATCCAATTTCCTATGAGGAAAAGGCAGGAAATGGCAGAGGTGGAGTGGGGATGATGGCAAACCACAGAGCTCATGTCACCCATCTAAAGAGCACAGCCACTCCTTGGCATTACCATGTGACATTGTCGTTTTAATTTTGATTTTTCAAGAAAAACCTGAAATTGGAATTTTGGGATGGGAAGGTAAAATCTGATTTTTACATATGAGAAAAAAATTTTTAATTGAAAAATGAGCATACTGTACAAAGTGAACAAATGGTTCAATGGCACCTGCTTATGACTTCTCCTTAATCCAAACTGGAAAATGGCTTGGGGGTGGGCAGAAGGGACACATCAGAAGAGTGCCTTCTTTTTCTTCCATGAGTCCTGTGCAGCTGAGAGAGAGGAACATGCTTGGGGTTTACCTCACCTAAAAATCCAAGAGATTAATTGAAGAGCTGGTTCAGGGAGGTTCAGAATAGATTATTGCACACCAGAAGTTTCCCCAAATATAATAGAAAGTCTTTCTCTCAGAAGGAGGCAACTCAAGAGGTTCCTCAACAGGCATTTTGTGAAAACCACTCCTTCCCCACACAGCATTGGCCAAATCTCGATGAGGTGTTAAAGATTTGATTAAAGACTTACACGTAAGACCTGAAATCGTGAAACTCATAGAAGAAAACAGGAAAAAAAAAACAACCCCAAAACCTCCTTGACCTGGGTCTTGGCATTGATTTTTTAGATATGACACCTAAAGCACAAGCAACAAAATAAAAAACAGGCGGGACTACGTCAAACTAAAAAGCCCAAAAGGGTTATCTTTTCAGTACAATGAAAAGATAACCCTATGGAATGGGAAAAAAATATTTGTAAACCATATGTCTGCTTAGGGGCTAGTGATCACCTATTGTAGGTGATCACTCACCCCCCTCTGAGCCTCGGTTCTTCATATGAAAAATCAAAGTTTGAGCAAGGAGATTTCCAAGGTCCCGCTCAGCTCTAACATTGGGCAATTCTACAGCAAAGCCCTTCTCTTAGGAAAAGCAGACCAATGTGGCTGTGCTCATGGAAATAGAGAATCTTTTATTATTTCTCTGAGGAGGATGGAATTTGAGAAAGTTGGCTTTTGATCCAGACTTCTCCCAAGAAAAGAAAGGTCGTGCTGGGGATTGGCAACTGAAGCGTGCACAGTCTTGCTCTCTGCGAGCTGTATTTCCGATGTACCCGGGTGCAGATGGGTCGCGAATGAATGGAATTGGCAGAGTTGATTGCTATCTTTTTTAATACTGTTCTGTGTTTGATTTCTGCTATGACCCTGGCAGATGACAACAGATCGCTGGGCTTGACCAGGAGTAGATTATTTCTTATCTGATCATTGTGTGTATTTCAGATGACTGAAGGTTTTTAATATTGAAAAGTCAAACATCATGGACTGTTTCATCCACTCTTAGCTTAGCCCATTATTTACAGGCCCATTCCCTTAACTTTCCAATTCTTAAAAAAAAAAAAAAAAAAAAATCAACCATCAGCAGCCCAGCCTGATAATGTCGGAAGATGGAATTTGGAGATAAATACGTACACATTCTCCATGGCGCTTCTAGGCAGCACTGGGTTTGACACACAATCTCATTTTTATGCCTTATGTGGTTGAGTCTCATGAGAAACATTCATTGCCAGGGGCAAGTGTGGTTTAACCATATCATGCCAAGGGTTTGGACCTAGCAGGGAACTAAGTGCCTAGAGGGATTTGTTCCGCAACTAGAAAGTTCTTAAAAATGGGCAGAGCATTATTTTGAGATTTCTATGACTTAGTCGAAAGTGTTACAAATATTTCTATTTTCTGGAGGATGATTGGGAGCTAAGGACCCAGTGTTTACATTCAGAAGGTACACTGGAGAATTCTTGGGGGAAGGTGGTGACAAAGAGGAAAAAGATATCAAGATTGTGAAGGGTTTGGGATTTTACCCTACTTGCAACTTGCTAGCCAGCCAGTTAGCCTGCTGTGGTTTTCTGGATGCTGGTGGACTCCTGGTTCAGAGACAGAGAAGTTTGCTGCTTCACACAATAGCAGTAGACTGAGTATCATGGTTGTGCCAGTTTCCTGAACCCCATTCCCACAGGGTGATATGGAGAGGCCCAGGTGAGACCCACAAATGTAGGGAATTTTGTTATAGCAGAGGCACCCTGAGTTTAAGGAGCCTGAATCTTTTATAGTGGGAAACAAGCCTACTCTCCCTGAGCTCTGGAGGGAGACATTATCTATGGGCAAGCCAACTTATCCCTTGTTCTGCAGAGAGATACTATTGCTATCTTTTCTTCTTCTTCTTCTTCTTCTTCTTCTTCTTCTTCTTCTTCTTCTTCTTCTTCTTCTTCTTCTTCCTCTTCCTCTTCCTCTTCCTCTTCTTCCTCCTCCTCCTCTTCCTCTTCCTCCTCTACCTTCTCTTCCTCTCCTTCTTCTTCTTCTTTTTTTTCCCCCCATCTCTGTCTTCTAAGACTGTTCTCTGTATAAATATCCTGGAGAAGATAGTCTGGGAAAGAAACAGTCAGTGCCTCCTCTTGCAACATGTGCAGAAACCCAAGACATGCATGGAGAATTGTCTTCCAGAGGGAACAAAGGGCTGTTTTTGCCCTAAAGATGCATTTTCTCCCTTCCTCCCCAGCTGCCTCAAGTGAGTTCACCCTGGCTTTGGATCCTGGTTTTTCCTCTCTCGTTTCTAAGGAAATCCAGGCAGACAGATTCCTGCCTAACCTTAAGGTGCAATTCGAACTCTTCCTGGGGCCAAGGCTGAGAACTGTAGAAGTCCTGTTCACTTTATGACCATTGTATTTTTTTTTTCTTTTTGTGTGCTCTGCAGTACAATTGGGCACTTCATCTATTGGAAATCTTAATTCCATATCATTTTTGAAGTAGATGGGACTGTGGGTTTGTTACCTCACCAGTCCTTGTTGAGTGAGGCAGATTTCACATTTTAGACCATTAAGTTTCTGAAGAATCAAGTGCCTGGTTCAAAATCATTCCATAAAGATGTACTGGAACCATGATTCCAAGTCAGGTCTATGGAAATGGGTAGTTTCCTGTCATTTTCCTCATAATCAGAGTTTGGACGAGGAGATATTTTCAAACTGGTTTTACCAAGAAAGGTTGAGAAAGGATGAGAATCCTCAGAATATCCTTCTGATGCTTCAGCATTTAAAAAAAAAAATTATTTATTTATTTGAGACGGAGAAAGAGAGAGTGGCAGAGGGAGAAGCAGACTCCCCACTGAGCAGGGAGCCCGATATAGGGCTCAATCCCAGGACCCTGGGATCATGACCTGAGCTGAAGGCAGACACTTAACCGACTGAGCCGCCCAGGTGCCCCTAGCTTCAGCAATTTTTTAAGAAAGCAGTGTTGAAAGAGACTGCTGGTTGCCTACTCATTATCCATTCTCTCCTTCTGTAGGATAGGGCTTCTGTATATTTGAATAGGCAATTTGCCCAATTTTAAAAAAAACAAACTTCATTTGCTAGCTTTCCTTGAGGTTGCGGCGGTCAATGAGGTGTGGGTAAGTAACTTCCAGCACTCACTTGCTGTTGGGAGACCCTTACCTTTTCTCAGTCCCTCTGTCCTATCTGGAACATGGCTGGGATGACTAGAGCCACCATGACAATCTGTGATCCTAAGGACACCTCATAAATGGAAGCATGAATTAAAGATAGTAGAGCAGAAACATAGCTGGAGCCTGGACCACTGTGAACATCATGGAGTCACCACACCAGCCTGGAGTCCCTACCTCTAGACCTCTTCACTGTGAGAGAAAATAACTCCCTGTCCACCCTTTTATTGCCATTGTATTTTTGGATAGCAGATGCATGTAGCTCCTTGCAGATATTAGGTGCTTATTGATACCTAATTGTAATCTCTGAGTGTTCATAGTATCTAGTTGAGTTTTTTAGTTACAAGTAACACAAACATTGCTAAATATTAGCATAAAAGGACTAATTAGTTTTTAGGAAGGTTATGGGGTTGCTCCCAAGAGGGAAGTAAGAGCTGAAGAACTGGGCTGCAGCATGTGGGCACCCAGATTGCCCTGGAAGACCTTGGTAGCAGGCTCCGCTCATTGATCTCATCAGTGAGCCTCAATTCCTTGCAGACCTTGTATCCCTCAGCCAAGATTCAGCATCTCAGGGAGGCAAGTATTTGATCGGCTGAGCCAAGGTGACATGACTGTCCCGGGCGAAGGTCACATGACCACCCGGTGCCAAGTTGGTGAGAGGAAGAGCAGAGCGGAAGGAACCTCCAGGGACCCATCCGGCTCCCACTATTGGGGGGGGGGGATAGGCACCTGGATTTCTTGTCCCACACAGATTGCATCCAGTGGGGGGCAGAGGCCAGTCCCTACAGGGCAGTCAGAGTGCTCCTGGGAAGTGCAGAGGATTTTGACTTTCCTGGGATGAGGTGAGTTGGTTAAGATAAAGGCAAAGATGGTGATGCCATGAAAACTTCAGGGATGAGCAGTTCCAGATGGGTCTGCCCTCCTTGGGGACACAGGCTTACAATAACCACCCTGCCTCTGAGGAGGCCAAATGCTTCCTGTCAAAGCACAAAAGAGCTCTTTTAATCTCCAGTTTATGTAGCTGTAAGTGCTGTAAGTGCTGTTTCATGGTAAAAATACTAACATATCCATTTCCTTGGCTGCCTGTTCTGTCCTTAATCGGGTTGCAGTTTCTAATTCACACTCATTATTATTAACCCACCTGCAGCAATTACAGGTCTTTGCAGATCTCCCTAAGTGGGGGCAAGTCATCTTGTTCCCCACCCCCATGGTGGGAAATCAGAACTCTAAAAAGATCAAGTGCTATTCCCAGGGCCGTGGGGTGTGATGATAGTGCTGTGAGGTAAAAGCAAATTACAGCCTGCAGTTAAGGTGGACAGAGGTCATCAGTTAAGTAATGGTTGCTGAGGAGAGCTGGCCTCAGTGTGAAGATGTTCATGGATGTGATGCCCTAGCCTCAGAGATTCTAACCACGCATAGAATATTAGTGAAATATGTCCAAGAAGGAAGACACTCAGAAACTGGGATTCTGGAGGTACCTGCCAGACTTTGGTTTCTTGTGGCAACCATATTTAATACATATCACTGAGGAAAGCTATCAGGAGGAAAGCAAAAGCTGAAGTCTCTTCCCATGCTTAAAACTCTTAGTTGAATAAAATCCAACCTCCTCATTCTGGCTGTGAGATCTTTTGTGATCTGACCCTGCCTTCCCACGTGCTCTCCTTTTTCACTCTGATTTTACCTGCTGCTTCAGTCACTTTGGTCTTCTTTCAGTACTAGAAGCAGGTTCTTGCCCCTTCACATTTGCAACCTGGGAATGCTCTCCCAGACTGTGCTTAGCTGACTCCTCCTTGCCATTCAGGTCTCAGCTCAGATGTCGCCTGCCCTCTGGGAGCCCAGAGCCCTCCTGCCTGGCTTCCATTCTTGGCTCTGTCATGTGCTGGCTGTGGAAGATTCAGCAAGCACTGAACTGCAGGACATCTCCTTCTGCCCGGCTGCAAATGGGGATGGTGCTATCCTTATATCGTATAGTTGTTGTGCTGTTGATAGAAGTTAATATAAACGGAGGTGCCAAAGAGAACTACCGTATGATTCAGCAATCCCACTTCTAGGTGTCCAAAAGAATTGAAAGCAGGGTCTTGAAGAGATATTTGCACACCCGTATTCATAGCAGCATTATTTACAGTAGCCAAAAGGTAGAAGCCGCCCAACTGTCCACGGACAGATGAATGGTTAAACAAACTGAGGCATCTACCCACAATGGAATATAAATCAGTCTCAAAAAAGGAAGAAACCCTGTCACATGCTACAACATGGATGAACCTTGAGCACATTATGCTAAGTGAGGTAAGCCAGACCCAAGAAGAAAGACTGCATGGTTTTAAGTACATGAGGTATCTAAAGTGGTGAATATACTTAACACTTAAGTGCTAAACTGTACACTTAAAAATAGTTAAGGTGGTTCCTGCCTCATCCCACAACCTGCCTGAGTCTTGAGCATGAACTATAAAAAAAGCTAAGAAATCAATGCTCACCTAGCTCAGGCTTTGGAATGATTCCATATATGTGTGATAAACTTTCCAGGACATGATTATTTGGAAGGGATGCTGTCAACTCATCTCCCTCCAGGACCATAATTGTCATGTCACCTGGAGAAGGACAACAAAATCTGGCTTTGTGGTTGTTAGAAAGAGGAGCCACTGAGCTTGCCTAATTCCTGGAAAACTGCAGAGTAGGAACAGTTGTGTTCCAAACTTCCCATGTGTGAACATATTTTCCTAGGTCACCTTGGCCCGTGGGGTTTGTATGTCTCAGCGCTTGTCAGCAAAACAGAGATCTCTCAATAATCCTAACTTCAACATGGGTAGAAAGAATGCCATATCAGATTTCCCAGTGCCTTCCAGTTGGTACAAGTGGTTCCTGGTGGCCTTCACGCATGTCCCCATTGGTCCCTGGTTTTCAGGGTTAGAACTAGAATATATGGGATCTTTGTGGGAATTAGGAAACATCCCCACTTCTAGATTTACTTAAGCAAAGTGGATTTTCCTGCAGGGGACAGAGTCCTGAGTCAGGACACCTGGCAAGGGAAACAGAATGCGGGCACTATACTTCACTGGATGTTAAAAAAATTAGTTAAGGTGGTAAATTTTATGTTCTGTGATTTTTACTGCAATAAAAATAAATAAATAAATAAATAAATAAATAAATAAATAAATAAATAAA